>NC_081408.1:177635613-177989780 GCF_030272615.1 Cryptomeria japonica | reverse complement strand
CCAGTCGATTGAGGGAAAAATTCTACTTCCAGGTAATATTTTATAAATTATATCTATATTTTTTTAATATTTACTTCTATAGATTATCTCATAGATTATTCTTCTTATATGTAGTAGAGGCATGTGGAGGATTTGTTTACCCTGCCAAAATTAATAGGACTCACAGTTTTTTCTTTGAAAACTAATGGATTGTTTGCCCTCCCAGAATGAATAGGAATTTCAGATAATTGATTGTTTGCCCTGCCTGAATGAATGGATTGTGTATATATAGACAATTGATTATAGTAAGAAAGATGATAATAATAAGAAATAGCCCTCTACCGTTGAAGCTATCAACCCTAGTTTATTTATTTTTAGAATTATTATCTTTATTGCATTTGGTATGGCTTGCCTACTCTCCATGGTGTTACAGTGACTGTGGTGGGCATTACATTTAGATATTTGATATAATTTAATATTTTGATGTAATTATTACATTTTCATCTAATATTCATTGATTATTTCTTTTATTATCTTCGAATAATTTAATGTTTAGAATATAATTTTATATATAAAATATTTTAGATCTGACCACTTTAAAGGATGTTTTTCTTTTAATCTTTAAGTTTTCACAATGTATGCTACTTTCTTGGAAATAAATGTTTTGATCTGTTTTAATTTTAATAGATTGACTCATGTTTATATTTGTGTTCAGCGGGTCATGGCACTGACAATGGAATCACTGGTGGGACCATTTCTCAGAGGAGGCCTTGCTAAGCTCTTCATGACTTCCTTTGAACCTGCTCACAGGCGAGCTGCACCATCAACTTAGGTATTTCCTTTTTCCTTTTCCTTTTCCTATTTAAAAACTTGGGGTGTGGAGTTTTGTCTTTCACATGTATTTTTTATCCCCTCACAGTGTCTTACTATCGCCTACAACTTGTCTTTAATCTCTTGACTGTCTCTAACTTCTACTAAGGGTCATCCGTCATTGTGTTTTTCTAGCAGTAATAGTGTCATAGTCTGTCTTGACCATCTTTGGGTTTTAATATTGAAGAATAGTTTAAAGGGGTTTAACAACTTCCAAAGAGGACAATGAAACCCTACAAAGTCTAATAGAAACCTTTGACTATCATACACCCGAAAATGATCATACTTTTTATTTTACAGCAGTAGAAAATGGATCTTCATTGACTGCCATGGATTTTAGGCACTGTGCAACTGCTTGGACACCTTCCTTAATATTACCGGTCCACTATGTTAGTCTACTCAATATGTTAATGTGACTTGGCACTATCCTCTACTTGGACCATCCATGTCTGAGAAAGTGTCATACTTGTGTTTGCAATGTAACAACCCAAACTACCTTGCTTACCAACAGCTGACAGTGCCCTGTGAGATATTTAAAATTTAAATTCATAATATCACTATCACTTTTTTTTGTTGACATCCATCTTCCATATCAAGGCTCAAAACCTCTATCAACGGATTTGACTACTTTTTCTCACTATATCTAGAAATTAGAGAGTTTCTCTGACAATATCCAGTGATCTCTACTATGTGAGGATTTGGAAGATGACCAATTAGGGTCTAACAAAACTATTGTCTTCATGACCATGATTGCAAAGTCTTTGTCACTTGAGTCATACTACTCTTTCGTATGCATTCATAGTCTCTTTTGAATAAGGAACAAAATCTTTTCATCCTTATAGTGCTTCACTTCTAACCTTTTATCATTCACAAACCCCACCATTATATAGCGTACAAGCCCTTTTGTATTATCACTTAGCTATCATGTATCTTCTATTGTGCACTTGTTCTTGCCACAATATTGGCACTTAAGTGTCCATGTCATGAAGATCTGTCCTTTTTACCCATATCTCGTGAGAATCCTTTGATGTCCCTTGAGTATTCTAGTTTGACTCGTGAGCATTGTCTATAACTGAAATATGATAATATTTATCTTCATACTGTTGTCTTGAACACATGCCATATGACTTTCTCCTTATAGTCAACATGTCTTGCCAATTTTATCACTTCGACCACTCCATATTCCTAAGCGTTTAACTACCTTGCATGATTTAAAAGGTTTTCATCTTTGCAAGACCGTTAGTGAACTGGGTTAATAGATCTTTGTTCAGACATTCAAAACTGAATCTTTATTACTATCCTTGTTTTTTGTGTTTTGTGGATATCTTTATTATGTATACCTTTTCTTGATCCTATTGTCATACATATTGGATCATTGTCATCTAAAACTTGCTTTACTTTCATATGGCAATCTTTTCACTTAAACTTCAAAGGTTCCTTTTTAACTTTGCCCCAGCATGCAGGAAACTTCAAATAAGTCCCCATAGAGATTCACAAATTTTCAGAACCAAAGGATTTTTGCCCACAACAAACATTCTTTGACCAACATGGATATTGTCCCAGCCATGATAATTCAAATCAGTCTTCTTAGTGAGCACAAGTGACACTTCGAAATATAAGATGCATCTGAAAACTAAGGACTTTGATATTCTTTAGGCCACTAAGTATTGTATCAAACTTTTAAAAAGTGAAGTTGTAAGACTCAAAGTGACATGCATGCTTTTGCCAGTAATATATTTTAGCATCGGCATCCATTCTCTATTTAATTGTAATCACGACAATACAATCAAACTCAACAAACTATCTACACATTGATTCAAAATGTCCAACTTCAACATCATGCCAACAAATGTTATTTGGAAACATGGTGATTTTGTCCGATTACACAATACTTCAAATCAGGCTTTATAAAGACCCACAATATATCCCTTTGTAAAGTAATTTCTTTTAGAAACCTAAGGATTTTCCTCTAGTTAAGCCCACAGTACTGAAAATCTTTCAAGATAGTCATCAAATAAATAAGTCCACCATGTATCCATGAATTGAAGTAAAATGATCATACAAAACAGCCATTCAACAAAGTATAGAGACCAGTTTCAATATAGTACTCTTTCATGGAAGACTCCAGCACAAAAGGATTTTGTATGCTTCACGTGTGCACTCATCCTTCTTTAACAGTCAAATTTTATCTTTCACAACCCATTATTCCCTCGCAATATATTACTTTTTCATGGAAGCCTTAATCACAATAGGGATGTTACATGCTAACTATGTCGAATCATCCTTCTTGATAGTCGACAAACTCTCACAACCCATCATCCCCTTTCAACAATGTAGTGTGATGAGGACTATAGGTCATCTTTGTGATCACCTTCTAGAATTATATGAGCCAACCTTTTTATAGCATGTAATACATTTCCTATTTTTCTATTCACCATTCACACAAATAGGTCTTCACACCAAGCTTGAAATGATAACATATTGTGGATATTTTCTCCTTGGTTATAACATTTCATTATTTCGTTTTTTCCTCTTTACCTCCAAAAACTCACAAAATTTAGTGCTCTAAAACCCTAAGCTTTGTTAATGGCAACCCTAGTGATTTTGCGTTAGCTTGTCTACTTGACAAAACCTCGATTTCAAAACCCTAGGCACCATCATGAAGAGTGGAAACTTAATTCTGAACAAGTCTGCAATTTGTCATCATAATGAGTGGAAAACTGATTCTGAACAAATCTGCAATTTGATGTTTTGGGAGTCCTAAGGTATGCCTGAAAATAGAGGAAACTATTACAACTCTTGCAAACTTATTACTTTTTAATCTGCTGAAACCCTTGAAGACACTGATGTTTAACCTTTAAGGTGACCAATCAAAGGCTGAAGTTTAAACTTACTACAACTGAAACTCTTTTCCTTTTGCCAATGAAAAATATGGAACGAGGAGTAACGAACAAACACTATCTGAAGAAATTGGATGCTTTTCTATTTTTACAAAACAAATCAATGACTGTTGGGCACACACTCTAAAACTTGGTCAAATCCTGTTAGGTGTGCACTAGGATATTCTTGAGCATGCATTCTCTGCTTTTTAATTTTTAACCAAATCTGATATGGCACACGCTAGAGTTTCCATGGTACATTTTGCGAAATCTTCAAATTTTGTCAATCTATATGCTAATGGAAAATCTCTAGGGTTGCCACTGACAAAGCCTAGGGTTTTATTGCACTAAATTTTGTAAGTTTTTGGACGTAAAGAGGAAAAAATTAGATTCAAGTCACCAAGATTATTTGGTGATTTGCCAGGAGTCATTAGGGATTCAAGTCTCTTCAAAGGATTTATCTGTGAACTAGGATGGATATTCCATGTACTAGTCACCAACATATAGATTTCTAAGAGGGCAATGAAAGACCAAATTTAACCATGAGAGCACAATTGCAACAAAAATTAGCAAGTAAATATGGGAGCACATGTCACCATGAGAGTAACACATAGCTTACCCTAGAGAAATCCCTTACAGATGAAAATTCATCACAATGAGAGCTTCTACTCCCTTAATTCACTCCAAATTCAAAATACTTGAGTCTCAAGTCTCTTAGCATTTGTACATAAATGAATCTACTCAGACTTGGACCTCTATTCTACTCTCTCAACCCACTGTATTGCTACTTCGCTTATCATGATCATAAGAAATTTGGAAAATCACATACAAAGCTACTCTAAATCCCAACATGTCTCCCCAATGCATACCATTCAATTTTCAAATGGATTATGATAACCTTACTTTACATGAGGAAGTTGAACAGATTGAGAGAAATGAAGAGATTGAAGAAAGCTAGAATGCCATGGGGCACATTTCTGAGCCTGTGAAAAAATTGATACCTTCCTCAAGTGGTGAATTCGTAATAGCCATTTTTTGACAATCTTCCAACTTCTGGAAGCCATAACTTTTCAAGAGGAACCCATATAGGCAGCAACATTTAAGTTTGGTGCCATATACGACCTATTTTGGACCTACAACACAAGTCCTTACTTTGCCATATAGTGAAACCATATCTTGTTTTAGATCAGGATTTAATGGTCAAGATGCAGGAGTTGCATCAAAATCACTGAGGGCCTAATTGATATCAAACTGGCTACTTCTAATGATCACTATTTTCAATAGACTACTCTTAAATAACTTTCTAGAAGGTTCATCTTAGGATGCTATATGTTTAGTCAGGTCTATTTGATGCTTTCTTGTTTTAAACAATGTATTTTTATACAATTTTGTATTTTGAGCTTGTTTTGATTGCAAGAAAAGTATTCTTAGTATAGGAACTGCAATATATTTATGATTTATTTTGAATAAATCATATGCAAAATCTTTGTAAACACTTACATTTAGTTTAGGAAAGAATAATAATTTTATGCCTGCTTGCCGCTAAGACTATTGTCTGAATTGTTTTCTTTTATCTTGTAAGTGTTAGTTTGATAAATCAAATATCTATTATTGAATATTGCAGGCTTTGTATTGTCAATTTTCATTGAAGTGGTTGTAGTAACTTTGCATACAATTGATAAATCTTGTGTTTAATCCAATCCAATCTTGTGTGTACTTATTCTTTTTAGCTAAAAAGAGTGAGTATTTGATAACTGCTTTAGGTTGTTTGCTTTCAAAATGAAAGACATAAAATCTCTCATCTTGTTTACAAGTGTCAATAAGCCCTGTGCTCATACTTAATGAACCAGAAGATAGGTTGTTTTTGTTGCTTAAGTGTTCTAGGATTTTAGTTTTATTGCAAAGTTTCCTTTCATCATTTGAAGAAAGGTATACAGTATTAGTTTTATAAATTTATTGTAAAGGATTTTGATTTTAGTGTTTGATAACTGCTTTAGGTTGCTTGCTTTCAAAATAAAAGACAAAAAATATCTCATTTTTTGTATAAGTGTCAATAAGCCTTGTGCTCATACCCAAGAACCAAAAGATGGTCCTCTATGAACTATGTGTTATCCCTGCACCTCTTAACTTCCATCACAGACTGATATGACAATTTTAATGTCTTATTTCATCCATAGACTATGTATTAGCTTCCCTAACATCCATTTATAACTTGTGAGCTCCTATTAGCTTGGATTACAATTTCAGGTTACTAATGGACACAATTAGCTTGCATCACCCAGTTCACATGGATGCAGTCAAGCTAGAGACATAAGTGATCGAGACAAAAGCTGAACGATCTTCTTCTGCAAATTTCACAAGTAATGTTGAATTTTCACTTAGCACAGAAAACGGTGGGGAACTCGAGAATTTAATCACTCACAAGTATGTTGAATTTTCAATTGGCACAAAAAATGGTGCAATCAGCCTAGAGATAGAAGATGGAGACAAAAGTTGAACAACCTTCTTTTGCAAAGTTCATGGCTAACAAGTAATGTTGAGTTTTAACTTTTATCTTAGCATAAAAATGGTGTTGAACTCACAAATTTCATCGCTCATAATTAATGCTAAGTTTCAAGTAGCAGAGAAAATGGTGTTGAAAAACTTCATAACTAAAGGGTGCGATATTCTATCAAAACGTGATATAGCGTTATGGAAAGTTGACTCAACTAGTGAAAATGAACTGAAGTCTTTACCAAGTCAATATCTTGGTTAACAAAAATTCTATAACTACAGAAACAAACAAGCTATCACACAAGGAAAACTTTTTGCGAAAGACTAGAGCTTAGTATGAAGCAAATGAGGCACCATAAACAAGTTGCTCAATGCACAGAAACAATGGTTTTACCACAGCCCCTAGGGATTAAGGGGGGGATGTTATGTACATAATCCCTAGGCGTAGTAGGATAATATTTTACCTTTTATATATCCTTGGTACACTAAAAGGTGAGTAGGCATATAGAAGTTGAACTGAACAATCAATAATATTGATAAATATGTACATTGTATCACATTTTGATGAATGGTTTGCATTTCATTGAATACTTTGTTGTTGTCTTGTCCAATTCTCTTGTCAATCTTTTCGTCTGTATTTGATTTTTGGGCCGATTGTCTTTTCTTGTTTCTCTTGTAGATAATTTATTTTTGAGGATTGATGCTATTTTTGTCCTTCATGATGGGTTTTGTTTTCCAGAGCCTGATGTGTGGTTATTTGATCAATGTTTCAGATGAATTAGTGACTGATTTAAAAACCAGACAAACCATTTCACTACACATTACAGAAATATAATCCTTTTATGGCTCATTGATTGTCAAAATGTGAAATTAAAAATTCAATTGCAGGATCTTTATACTGTTTTGACGATTTTTTTCTTAATTATTTTACAGTTGCTTTAAAACCAATTTCTGTGAATGTCTACTTTGTAATTAAAACCCAACACGATTATGAATGTAGATTGCACATATTGTGACATATTAATGAAAAGAATAGATTTCTTTTTCTACCAAGCATTCAGGTTTTATTGTCATATGTGGATGCCTAAACCACTTTTGAGTTTGACAAAGTGGTTTGTATGTTTTCAGGGTCAGTTTCGTGGAAGTTGTACCAGATCAAAGGGAGAATTATCTTCAGTGCCTTGAGCACGTTCAGCAGCAAGGACACAATCCAGGTCTCTTGGGAGCTCAATTATCTGACTTATCAGTGGGCAACCAGAAGAAATTTTTGTCTCGGCAACAACAATCTGCACTTTTGCAGCAGGTATATACCTTTTCCTAAGGAAATATATTGCAGTTTCTTATGTGAATTTGAATCCTATTATTAAAAGGTGTTGAAATGTCAGAAATACAATTATTATAACTCTTGGGATTTCAACCACCTTTAAACCCTGCACTAGGTTCATGTACCTCTTAGACTGCTATTGAACACCGCCCCCATCATGGACTGCTCTTATCTTTCCTTGTGGATGGCCTCAAATCCTTGTAGCCATGTTTTCTTCATTGGTTACCTTAGATCACGACTGAGTTTATTATTCTGGACTGTGATGTTCCTCGAGACTGTATTTTTTGTTGCGCATAGTCTTCTGATGACTATATTCCATTCACAAATACTGCCCTATCCTCATGTTACTATCTAAACTCAAAGCTTAAAACTGACATTGTGACTGTGGTGAATGTACATGTTCCCCATACTCTCTGTTGCTCATTGTCCTGTAGCTTGTCTCAAACCCTTATGCAACCTTGGCATGACTTTTGTAGAACTCTTAAGGTTCTTCACTGTTTCTTAGGAAACTATTGTCAAAAACCTCGCTTATCACCGGTCTGGGTGTCTTAGACTCCTAAAGGATGCTGCTATATTCCTCGTATTACTGTGATCTTCTGCAAATGCTTGCTTATAGCATATTATGAAGAGGGTATATTAACTTTTGTAGATTTCCTTTTATGCGTCAATGTAGTAGCCTTGATAAGAGAACTGAGTATTGTAGCTTGCAATTCACTGACATTGGTGTTCTTTTGACTGTCAGCGAACTCTTGGTATTTTACTGTCACACAGTACTATGACTGAGAATCATGGCTCTGTTCTAAAGCTCATCCTGCTTTGAGTACTTGGACTGCCTGTCCTCTCTTGATTGCTCTATGTATCTTGTTAATGCTGTCATGCTCTGTGACTCCATCATACTTAGGAAGGGAACTGTCTTTCTTGAGTATTGTCATTTCTTGTATCTTATGCACTTTTCCCTATTTTAAGTTTACCATCATTACATCCTATGTTGGTCAGCACCATGACTTCCTCGTTTAATATGATTGGTATGTGTCCTTGTAATATTTTGTTTTGAATTGAATGTCTATATATCTTACGACAATGAACATGGACCTCCTTTGACTGATGATGAGTTGTACCCTCGTGCACAGGCTTATGTTATCTCCTCTCACTGCTATCTGCATCTTTTACTATGGTACTGTACCAAGGATTGGCACATTGCTAACTGTTTTGATCTTCTTTTCCCTGTCAATACTGCTGCAAATGTCTATTTGCCACTGTGATTAGTCTTCATTGTCTTGGTTGTCCTTGTTCTCTCTGTGACTGCAACATGAAAGCATAGGTCTATTCTCTTTATTTCCCTTGTGACCGTGCCTTCCCACTCTGTCACATCAATGATCAATGACTGCTTTTTACTTGTATGGCTGTGAGTGTTTGAGCTGCTCTGTGAAGCCACATTCCCACATTCCTTATCATTTGCTTCAGAAATTTTTGACCTTAGGCTTGGAATCTCTATATTCATCATCTTTGCAGATCTATTCTTGAATATGTTCTTCATGCTACTGTTCTAGTATTGATATGGTGCTGTTAACCTTTATTTTCTCATTCAAGGATATCCTGAGACAAATTGTCAAAGTTCGGTGTCTCTGAAACTCTGTCAATGACTTGACTATCGTCTTATAACAGTGCTCAATTATGAGTCCTGCACACGTTAAGTGGCTGGTCATGCTGATCACATCTTAATTCTAGATGATACCATGCTTTTGTTATGACAGTGATCTCTTTTCTAACATCTGCAACCAACAAATTTCCTTGTAGACAAGGTTATCTTCCTTGTAGGCTATGACAATCCTTTAAACGCTGTTACCAAAAGTTACCAGCTTTGCTATGATTGCAATCGAAAGATCATCTATGTCTGCAAAAGAGTCATTTTTGACTGTGAATAACCTTCATATTGCTTTGCCAGTCCTTATTTGAATGAGATATCTCTGTCTGTAATGTCCCTTTTTCTACGTGCCCTAGATTTTGCCCTAAAATCACAAATCCAAGTTGAGATCCACAATAATTTTTCACATCAAATCACAGTTGTAATACTGATATCTGTATGCCTGAATCTGATTATATCAGGTCTGCCCCTGTTCGATCTCTTGCTGCTCATGAAGTCTGAAATTAACTCCTTGTGATGTCTGAAATAATCTGCTCATAGTCTTCACACATTTCTGATCATGAATATTTCTTAGATCTGCTCTAGGGTCTGTTTATTATACCTTGAGTAGATATGCTATTCAATGGAATGCTTATAATCTGCCTTATTAATATATTTATATGTTGGATGTAATAGGCCTGCTCTGATTTCTAAAATCCTTCTTCTACATTTAGTTGTCTTATCTGATTCAATTCCTTCTTTGATACCCTACCTCAGGGAAATTGTTCTACTTTTATATCTGTAGCAAGCTGCCAATTCTTATAACTTAATAACAGTTCTGATCTGATCTGATCTGATCGATGGTCTCTTCACTGGATGCTTTTGTTGGTTCCTTTTCTTTATATCTCTCAATGTGAGGGAGAGCTCACACCACTTCATTATGGATGCCTTTTGGCAAGAGACACGCCCTTTCACCATTAGCACCCTTTGAAAGAGTGCAACTCTTAATTATTTCTGCCCTTTGAAAGGTACACAACCTTTCACAATCGGATCTGCATTCCTTATTTAAATCAGATCTGCACTTCTGATTCCCAAATTATCCCCCTCAAATGAGGTTCTCTTCTCCTTTTTATATCTCATGTTTGAGGGATTTGCAAATTTTCATTTCATTCCTTTGACCATTCATTAACTTAATTAAATTTAATTATATTTAATTATATTCTTTTATATTTTAATATTAGTTTTATTATTATCATTTATCATTAAATTGTATTTCAAAGTGGGGACATTACACTATCACAACAATACTATCATCAACCTTTCATAGTTCTTTGGGAAGAAATGCCCCTTTGCTTTCAAGCTTTATCATTGTCTTTTGTTCATTGGGACCACTCACACTCATATTGGCTTTTCATTGATTTTGACAGAGACTGTCCTCTTGACAGTGAGCTTATCACTGTAACATTGCCTTTTTCAAGCTTTTTACTTGTAAAACATTCAAACGTTTGGGCTCAACCGTCTTTGAAACCCTTTGGGCATGCATTCATAGACATGATTGCTCCTTTGAACTGTCAACGAACAAGGCATTGTCAATGCATGAACGGTTAGCACTGTGCGAATCTTCCTTTATCTTGACTGTCACTGATTGTTTGATCTGTGAAAATCATTGTCTTTCCTTGTATAGCTGTGACTGGTCTCAAAACTGATTGTAATACTTTTTCTTTGTCATCTTAGGTTGTCAAACTCCCATTAATATCTTCAAAATTTACGTGAAACCTTGACAATGTGACTGTTATTGGTTGAATTATCTTATGGTAGTTTAAGCATTGGTCTTGATGGCTTGTTAATCTGACAGTGACTGTCACTCTTTTCATCTTTCAAAGTCAAGTAATCTGTATCTTGGCTCTGGAATTGACATTGTTGTTTTGGCAGTGATATCTCTTTGATGGCTGCACTGTAACTTTCTTTTTTGGATCACCATTTTGGAAAGCTCATACTCATTTCTTTCATTATGAGAACTAACCTGAGACATGTCACTGTCTTTTGGCTCATACTGACTATCATACACAGTCATCTTTATTCCTTTTGATTGCTGTCTGTTCTGTCTTTTAGAGATGCTGCTCTGCGTAAGGACCTCGGTGCTTCACATTTTCTGCTATGAAACTTTGGATCACTGCTCCAGCTTGCATTTCATTTACCAGTGAACCCATCATGATTCAGGCTCTTTGAAGCCTTGTTCTTTGTCAGTGACTTTCCTGTCTTTAGCTTTTTGGAACTGTGACTGTGACTATGACCTTTTCACTGTGAATTAATAGTTCTTGCATCCTAAAGTTGCTGTGACTGCATGTGACTACTTTCAAAGCCTAGTCTTCTTGTATACTCTCCCTTTATGGCTTTGAGGTCCTTTATTACTGTCTTTGACACTCATTTAAAAACCCCTTAGCACTGTCTTGAGACTTCTGTATGAGGCTTTGGTGGTATTTTACTCGCTGCCATCCATAATCTATACCTTTGTTACTATACTTTCAATGAATGTCTTCATGTGTGTTGCTTGTGTGGTTTGTATAAGCATGCTCATACTCAGTGGGTATATATTATGACCTATGTATCTCTGATGTGTTGCTACATGAGATTTTGAAGTCATTACAATCATTGATCAAGTCTTATACACTGTTTTGATCACCTTTGAGGACAGTGTTATTGCTTTCTTTGATATTGTATCTGTCTTTCCAAGGCTTGTTCTGAGTTTATTTTCTTTGAGCTTCTCCTCTTTTCTATGAACATTATCCATTGAGTGTTGTGGTGTTGCTGCTAATGGCCTGTTGTGAAGACTACTTTTTGTATTCAAGCTCTTCTCAAGGGATTTGAACTGCCAAATTGCTCATTAATCCTTTCAGACTTTATTTCCTCATTAATACTTTGCATAGTAGACCTCTAATCTGTTAGGGGGAAATGAGCATTCTCTAGGACTGTTCTAGATTCTCCTTCAAAATAGAGTATCTCTTCAAAACAGTGACTATGGTTGGTCACTGAACTCTATACAATGATCTCTTAAAATAAATCCATATCTCACACGATAAGACTTTAAGGTCTCAAAAGAGAAAAGTTACAAAAGACATAACGGTAGCAAGAGTTCCTTTCTATTGAAGCTTTCAACTTAAAGATTGCAAGAAAGAATCCTCTTGGCAATGAGCTATCTCTTTAAGAATGAATAATGATAAATCTTTCAACTCTTTGTGAAGTAGGGATTCAAAACCTTACCTCTTTCTGAATCTTTAATTAGAACTCTTTGTGCTTTAATCTCCAACTGTTGTTCTCATGCTTTTGGCGTTGTAGAACGTCTTTCTATCTGCTGCTCTATCACTGGGACTATTGTTAACAACTTGAGCACAGTTCTCTGTCTCTGGTATCCTTGTTATCTTTGGCGTCCAATGAGCAAGGAAACGCAGATGTAGAGTTTCTAGGCTTAGAAAACTACAACATTATTCACCTTAACTCATGCTTTTCCCCTTCATCACGGGTTCAAACTTGAGTTTTGCTTTTTTGGCCAATTATACAATGGAAATGCTTTAATGAAATTTCCCTCCAAGCATCTCAACACAAATTTTGCTTTATCTCTGTCCTCCAACGTATTTTTTTTATAAAAAAGAATCCTCTTTCAAAAGAAACTCTATGAAAATTAAAAGTTTTGCTGATCATTTAATAAAGATATAGGGTTAAAAAAGGTCATTAATGCTCTTGTGACGACAAGGACTAAAACATTGTGTGCAATTTAAGATGTGACTGAAATTGAACAGTACCCTACTGTCACATGACTTTGATTGTCATAAACAATAAGGCCACATATTATCTTACCATCCTTTCAATTCTTACTGTGATATTTGTTGCTATCTTGAGTTTAGAAGGTAACCTCATAGAATGAAACCTTGTCTTGCATAGCTAGACTCCATACCCTGCTCACTGTACCATAATAAATTTTTGTCGACTGTAGATAAATTCTACATCCCAAAATAATAGAAACCAAATATCAATTTAAAATGTGCAAATGTATAAGCCCCACTAATTAATATCAATTAAATTCTGAACTACACAGTTAGCAATGGAATAGCAAGGCCAAATAAAGTATACAAACCTAAATCAAGTGTGTTTAGGCTTGTGGCTTTCTTTTTCTTTTTCGACTTCTTTTTTTTGTTTTTATGTTTTGAAAATTGATTAGGTGGATGTCATTGTTTTGTTCGGGAAAAAAGCTTGTGGAGTGGGGCGTCTTACTTCTTGGTAAATCACATGTTTTAAGTCATTGTGTTCAGATTTATTCCATTTTTAAAGTATATTTTTGTCAGGTTTTGGAATGTTATGACTGACAATCAGCTTTTAGGATTGTCTGTGGGTTGTAGTAACACAGAGAAGCTGCAATTATTGAAGTTGACATGTTTGGTGAGGTTGACATGAATGATTACAAACGGGCCCTGGTATGTACACGTGTCTATTGTTTTAGACTATTTTTTTGATTGATTTGTGTGACTACCATGTTTTGTCCTATGCATTTCTTGTGTATACCCACCCTTTTTCTATGACAAAATTTCAAATGTAATTTTATTGATTTGGGGTCTTTAACGATGGTATTCATATCATTATATTTTTCTTTGAATATGAATGCCATGCTTTGTTCTATGTGTATGCCCAACCTTTTGTTATTGTATGCATTTCATTGAAGGTTGTCCTTTTGTAGTAATTGTGGAAAAATCAGAAACAAATAAGCAAAGGAATTGTAGTGTTTGACATTGGACTTGTGGCCAGGTTTTTCAAATTATTTTACTCCTGTGCACATGTTTTCAAGTTAGTTGTCTCATTTTTAAATGGTTTTCTATGTGATGTATAGATGACTCTTTGCAGCAGTTAGTTTGTCATAGTCTATCATATCCATCATTAAGCGTTATTCCTTTATTGTGGTATTATCTTCTCCACCCCAATTTTTCCTTGATAATATATAATACATTTGGAGATGACTTCTTTCATGATGACAACTCCAAATACTACTAGTACTATCTGCCTTGTTAATTTACATTCTTAATCCTGGATAACCTACTAAGCAAAATAATTGTAGGAATTACAAAAAAAAAACATCATTCCTATTCATTTTCCTCCCACTCTCATCTTCAAAACCATAGACAATTTCAAAAAAATTATAGTGAAAATATTTCAAACTTGTATCAATTGTTGGGCAATTTAGATTTGTGTAGCAGTTCCATATATTTCAACTGTCATTTCACCAGGAACTCCCCTACTTTATTGGATAGCTATTATTGCTCCACTAGTCCTGTGCATGTAGCTAATATTGGAACCAGCTGTACCGATGATTGCATCTGCATATGAAAGTGGAATTTGCATGTGTTGAGTCAGCTGCAAAACAATCCAGTTCCTCACTAACCAACTACGTCCCAAGGTCTATGATAAACTTCCTTCCTCCATTCTCCACAGACAGAGTGTTCTTCTTCCAGTTGTGGGTGGCCTTGGCTGCCACCAGCCACCCTCTCCCTAAGATCGCTTCATACCCTTTTTTCTTAAGTGGGATTACCACGAAGTCTTGTATGAAGGGTTGTGCCCCGATGGTAACTTGCTGGTCCATCAGTGCCCCGATGGGTTTGATTCCATGCTTATCTGCTCGCAGTAGATTGAATGTAGATGGCCACAGCATCGGCTTCCCCAACTTCCACCAGGTTTCTTCTGGAAGAACATTCACTTCCGATCCACCATTGACGATGGTATCGGTTACAATGGTGCCAAGGATACCCATCTCCACAATGGTCAGTTCCTTCTAGTGTTAACTGCCAACAGCATGGGGTCTATTGCAGACCTCCCAGGAACATCCGTGGTTGGTATTGGTGTGTGGTTGGGAGAGATTATTCAGCAATGCCGTTTGTAATTGAGGCATCGTCTGGACGAGATCGTGTACCTCACGCACCTCCAGTTTTAAAATATGATTTAGTATAGCCTCCTCCGCCTCCGATCGGCTGGAAGTACCTATCATACCCTTCACCTTCACCCTCTCTTGTATCTCTTTCTCAATTTCTTCACGTGCTTCCCGTAGCCTTCACTTCTCCGTCTCCAGGTCTGAGCACGTTGCTTGTCTGGCTTGGGCGCAGGTTACGACTAGCACTTCCTCTTCTTTGGTTTCCTCGATATTGAGCAAGTTGACGTCGGACTTCGGGCAGGTGGCGTCTTCGTGGTCTCCAGGTCTGCACCATTTGTACAAATATTGTGTGGCCTCTCCCTTTGGGCAGTCTCATGCGAAGTGCCCCCACTGACTGCACACTCTGCATTGTATCATCGGTCGGCCTTTGGAGTCATATTGGATCGGGCTCCTTGTATTGTTATTGTTGTTTCGTCCTCCCCACCGGTTATCTCAGTAGGCTCCCGATGTTGCATTGTTGTTCGCCTGGGAGCTGCCGGTACCACCCGATGTAGTTGGTTGTTCCTGCGTAAGCAATACTTGTTGGTTTCGTGTTTTCATGTTGTACTAAAACTCTACTAGCTTGTTAAAGATTCACAACACATATTTTAACTGTATGATCCAAAACGTTGATGGTTAGAATTTTTTAACACAATCAAACCCAAAAACTAAAAACAAAATCATTGAGATTTGAATGATCAGATTTACTCAATGGATCGTCAGAGAAAGTGTTTAGGTCCTCATATTTTGTTGAAAGAATGATGAGATGAAAGAAATTCCCTTGTGGGCAGGGGACATCTGCAGCGTTATTTGGGGTCCAGCATACTTTGCAAGAAAAAAATAGCAAGAGATGTGGATGGTAATGCTTCAAGGAATATTTTCTTTGTGACATAACTGGTAAGGCAAAGGCATTTCGCTTTGTGAACCCAACTGAGCAAATTAGTTCACTTGGCAAGGATAACTTACACTTCAAAGCACTGTTGTCACGAAGGATTGCATCGTGTTGCTAAGTTGGGAGCTCAACAATCCCATGAAACATGGAATGATCTTCAGGCCTATGGGTTGCCTATTGTGAAGATCAATCTCCAGAGCGATTCGGTTCTCTTGATCGACCTCCTGCAAACTAAATTGATGGGAAAAGGATAGAAGGTAAACTGGAATTTAAACCTATCCTAGGAGAAGGTAAACTGGAATTTAAACCTATCAGTAATTCATAAGGAGGTTTGAGCTTTTACATTAACTGAAGAAGAACTTAATGTTCTTACACCTTCAAACTGTTGCAAGGGATAAACACAACTTGCAACCTGCATACATCAATTGCATTCCATCTAAAGGTGCTCAAATGAGACATGAAAGAAGGAGTTTGCATAATAACTCACAAAAATCACATCAATCACCCATATAACTCACTAAAGAATAGAGTAGACGAGATCTAAACTGATATTTTATCGAAATAAAGGATCTATTTGCTGTTACAAAACTCAGAAAATATGAGTTACAATGTTGTTCTTCAATATGAAAGAGCTCTGAAAGGTACAGTGCAAGTTGGAAGAAAAGAAAGAACTAAGCGAGAAAGAAGAAGCAAGAAGACTTATAGAGAAGAAGTCTTGAATTCAACTGAGAGACGCAATTGATTGTGCCTCCTCGATCTTAGCTTGAACTGTTGTCTTCATCCTTGTTTTCAATCTCCAATTTGCATGAGTGAAGCGAAGTTGAGAAAAAGGCATGAAAGGAAGGAGGTGGGACTGCTGCAAACTGAAGTTCAACTGTTGAAAACTCTCCTCAACTCATGCACCACCCCTGTGGGGCTCTAACTGATGTCTAACTGCTTCATTTGCTTTGAAAATCCCTCCTTTCTAGGCTTTAACTGATTGTGAGCTAATGCTCTATCTCTTACCTCTCAAGCTGAAAGTTAGACTAATACTTGCTCTTCCACAACTCCACTTTATCAATCACCAACTAAAACTTGAACTGCCTCCTAACTTGACTTTGACCTTCAATTGTACTCAATGCTGATGCTGTTGCAATTTGACGGTGAGATCTTGAAATGTGCTCTTTGTATTTGTATTTGAATGATTGTATCCTCCACTTTGCATTATCTTAGATACCTTCAATGAACATGATCTACTGCCATGCTTTATGACTCATTATTTGCTGCCCCACAGTTGCCCTTGATGATCTTCAAACCCTTTTGACACTGTCTTTTACCCTTTAAATCTACAACTACTCTATGTAACAGTGATGAAGACCCCTTTGTTTTCCTCTTTACTATCAAAACGCGTCTCAGAGTTATTGCAAAAGGATTATCACCTTTTGCATCTTAATACCAGGGTCATAGCTCTGAATCCTTGTTTTAATTCACCTATTCTGATGAATTGCTCTCTGCTCTTTGACTACTTATTGGACCTTTACATCGTCAAGCACTGTTATGCATTCTTTGAATTGTGAATCACTACTTTTTGAGACTGCTATGTCTCATATATCTTATCCTTCATAGACCTGAAAGTGTTTCATGATTGCTTAACTTGCTGCAAAGTGTTAGGATCACTGTTTCATTGTGAATTCTAGTTTTGACTTCTCTTATAGCTCTTGGTGTATGCCTGTCTGTGAAGATTTTTTAATTGAATATCTAAGGCTGCATTTTTGGCTTAAGGTTGTCTTATAACTGTTATAACTCATTGCTAACTAGGACTGCATATGATCTTTTTGAGTGTGCTTTATGCTTCTCCAAGGTCTTTCTTTGGTATTAAGTCTAGCCTTGTTTGAGTTGTGCCCATGCTGAAACTATGCCTTTCTGTCAAGCTTTTGTCTTGAATGCTACAACCACAATGATCTTATGCTATAAGGATGTTCTTTTATCTCTGCTTTTAGCCCTTTGGCTATGACTGATCTCTATTCTCATTGTCCACTTGAGGCTGGAACAAAACTGTCAAACCCTGCACGTGCTTAATCTTTGAAGTTGCTCTATGATCCATCTTGACAATCAATAATACCCCCTCAACACTACAAAAAGGGCTTGTATGCTCTTTTGTTGATGCCTCTAAAATATCAAGGACAATTCTATTCTTCAATGGACTGTTATAGATCAATACCTAAGTTACCGGATTCTTCTGTGCAACTGCTGGGTCCTGGTTCGGTTTGCCCAAAATTCTGGGTTGTTGGAAATTCGCCAAGGGTTCGTATTTTGCCCTGTGGGTTCGATCAGCAGGACCGAGGGAGAATTTTGATGCTTTTCCAGAGAATTTTTACCCCAACAGCAGAACCTGAGGAGAATTTCGGCAATTTGACTCATTTTTTAATATTTTTTTAAGTTTTCTTTTTTATTGTTCTGTCTTGCAAATTCGAGATAGTATTTTTCAAAGGGAAAAGAATAGTGATATCGCTCACCCTATATTAGGTGCATGGATAACAAATTTGATTCAGATTTTCAACTGTTTATAATTTAAATCTATTATAGTTGTGTTTCATGTGTGTTTAATTCATTACAAACAGCTATTCACTGTCATGCCATTTTCTCTTCAAACTGGGTGTGTGGCTATGTAAGCTCTAATAGGTTAGGGCAATTAAAAGAAAGCCGAGGGTTATTACATGGCTACTAGAGAGAACAAACCTGCCAGCCATTTGAGTGTGTGTTGTGTATGCAGCTAAGCATGGGCCTTGGAAAGAAGCTAGAAGATGAGTCACGATAGTTAGGGTTTGGAATTGAAGGTAGGGGTAAGAAGATGTTGGATATGGATGAGGATTGGAGAGCCTTTATGCAAATACAACAAATAGCACATAGCTAGGAACAAATGGCAAAACAACAAGAGCAAACAATATAAGTACTACTTCAAATATTGTAAAACATGTAACAATTCTACCAAACTTACACAAAATAATGGAGTAGAAGGTAGTAACTCAAATAAATTGTGGAGCTACATAGCCTATATACTTTCCTACCTTACGGTAGTAGATGCTACTGCTGGTAGCATCTGCTACCGCAAGGTAGCACGTGCTACCGCACGGTAGCATCCTGGAGTTGAGTTGACTCAAGAAGACGAAGAGTTGAATCCAAAAGAAAATGATTTCAATGCTTGCGTAGATTTATATTCAAAACTTGATCTAGATTTAGATGTCAAATCCCATTTGTATATATTTGCTGATGCATATGTGTACATTTTTATTTTTATATGTTTTTGTACGGACGAACCCAAAGCGAACCCGAACCCACCCACCCACCCACCTCCAAAAAAAAAATAACGAAT
The DNA here is from genome assembly GCF_030272615.1 of Cryptomeria japonica. Lineage (NCBI taxonomy): Eukaryota > Viridiplantae > Streptophyta > Pinopsida > Cupressales > Cupressaceae > Cryptomeria > Cryptomeria japonica. Next base: position 177,970,417 of record NC_081408.1, on the reverse strand, counting down.
TTACGAACCAAAATCCAATTCTGAACTGGGACTGTCAACTTAGATCAATACCCTTAAATCTCTACAGGGCCTAGGACTATGCTTAATCCTTATCATTGTCTATTGATTGATTATATTGGTTATTCAGAATGACCTAGGGCTTGCTTCAGACCTGCACTTATATTTTGGTCTTTGAATCTGCTACAGGTATATCATCTTAACTATCCACAAGCTCTGCATCAAATGAGGGTATCCATTAGGGACTGTCCTTTTTGTGTACGGGCAATGACCTTCATTGGCTCTTTGTGACTTGATGAGTACTCTGTTGTTTACTGTTTGAACATTACATGATATGAGGGTTTATGGTACTTTCTTGAAGGCTTCTGTGTATGCTCTGTGACTCATGGTTGACTGTATACTTGTATACCTTTCTTACAAACCCAATGATGCTCTGTGAAATACCATGAAACCCAAAGTGTCCTATGGGTTATACTATGTGTTCGCATTGTCTTTATGATAATGATATCACAGTCTTCCTTTATTGCAGACCTCTGACTTCTTTTAAGCAGTCCTTGAGCTTTTTTATTCACTATCCTGTGATTGCATCTTATTTATGACTTCTGGTATGACTGTTTTGTATTTTCACTGTCAAGACAGTAAAAAATGTTCCCTGACTGTATTTTTTCAGTCTTGGATGGACTGTATGTTGTCTTTTCTATTGTTGTTTTGAGTCCTTACAAGATGTATCAGATTTGTGCAGGTCAAAATTTGTTCGTGGTCTTTGATTTCCTTTTGATGTTTGACCTTGTGCTGGCTAAGCTCACTGTTCATGGGGCTTTTCTATGGTAAAAGTTCTATTATTGCTTTTCATGTGTCTTTCACATCTTTCTCAAGGGTCCTCCGTCTTTATTATTCTTTGAGATTTCTGGACTGTGTTAAGTACATTCTTTTCTGTTTTTATGCCTTTGTCTCTATATTTTGTTATATCTCAGCCCTTCAACTCATAACATGATCTCTGTTCTTCTCAGGAATGTCTTCTTATGAATAGTCCTCCTTATGATTTGCTTGCAACTCTTGACATCATTATGGTTGCCTGCACGTGTGACCTCAGTAACGACGTGATTTGCCATTGATAAGACTATTTTGATTTCTGCTCCATGCTTGTGTATTGGCTGAGTTACAATATTATTATCATAAAACCTTGAATCAAATCTGCCATAAACCTTAGTGTTTAGACCTGCAAAAAATCTGAGTATCCACTGTTTCGTTTGATGGTGACTGCTGCTATAGGCTAACCTTATAAAACCTTTGCTGTGATTACTATGTGTGGCAGCCATGACACCTTTAGTCCATAAGGTTATACAACAACATCTTTCCTATAAACCTCTGTTGTGATTACTATCAACATGCTCTACTTATATTGGCTAAAGCTTATTTTAAGAACAAAGGAGACAAAACACAAGATGTATAAACAATGAAGTCTTGCCCACGTGAAAGGTAAAAGGGAGATTAATGGAATAAGGCAAACCTGTACTGTTAATGTGCATGAATCTTGCTTTGCATGGACTTGATCTGATCTAAGTAGAGTTATCCCACGTAATCTTTGATGTCATGACCTTTCCTTCACGTCCAACCTCTGAGAACAGATTGTTAATTCTTTATACACTATCAATGCATTTGCATAAACCCCTTATTTCTCTTATAACCGGAAGTGTGCACTTGATCTATGTATAAAACTGCTCCTTGAGTTTCTGTTGGAAATTTGATGATTATGGTGGCTGTTATGGGTCTGTAAGATATGACTGTAGCCATCAAGTGCCAACAAATAGGCAGCGATGAGAGACCAGCATAAAACCAGATATTGTTGAATGCTCAACTTTTGTTCTGATTTTTTTGAATTAAACTTAAATTCCACCATTATTAGGCATTCTTATAATCAAAATCTTATTATGATCAAGGCTGAAGAAGTTAGCAACAAGATTTAACCTTGTTTTTATTTACATTTTGAAGCAGAATTACAACAGAAACAATATTCTACAGTGATTTGAGAAAACAGAACCAACAATATGATTTATTTTTTAGAATAAGCATAGTTTTAAGTTATACAGCCTGAGATTGTACACAATTTTAATCTTTACTCGTTACAAAGAAACCAGGGTCCTACTATTAGGAGGAATTCTAGTCCATGGCCTCTGAGTTACATATCTAACTGCAGCTGTCACAGGCTCCCACACCCCGTGAGGCTCAAATTCATTAGACGCATTCCCTATGTTGTTTTGCAGTTATTAGTGTTACTGTCTTTAATGTTGTAATTGTTATTGTTGCTGTCATTTTCATTACCATTTTTGCTTCCCATGTAATTGTTTTTATTCTGCATGACAGCCAGGGTAGTGCAGATTTATGTGATGTCATCTTCTCTAACTTGCATCTTTGGATTGAGAGGGATCTTGATTGGAAGATAGATTGCGTTCAAACTATTCATTACTTTTAATAACATTTGAAAATTTGTCAAAGGGGCCATGATTCAGCAACAAGGTTAAATTAAAACATTAGAAGGGGGAAGAGTGAGTTTTAAGAAATAACTTAGGTATAGTCAGTGCTTCAACCTCAAATACAACGTGACTGGCCTAATGGCGACGGGCTCAAATTTGGAGGTGTGTGAAGGATGTATGCGTCATTGAATAGTGTATAAGGTGTGTGATGTGGGGTTGAAGAACAAGGGTCTTGGACATCAAATTGGCGTCTTAGGAAACTCATACCAAATTGAATATCTTTGTTAGTAGGAGTTCAACAAACTACATTAACCTTTACTTTAATATCATAACTTAATTGCAGTGAAACAAGCAACTCTTTAAACGTGTTAGAAAACTGAAAGAAATCCTTGTATGATGGTCTAAAACAAGGTATGTAGCTACAATCTGGTTTGTTTTGAGGTCACTACCATAGTGTCATCAAGTTCATCTCCAATATTGCTGAACATTTTCATAATTCAAGAATGGATATTGTGAAGAATGCTGGTAATAGCATCCTGACTAAGGTTTTCCCTTATTCCTCTAAAAATATTGAAGAAACAAAACATGATAACGAAAGCGTATAAATTTTTCAAACTTGTAAATGCACTTTTGAATTTTTATAACTGTCTTCAAACTCAAACAGTTTTCTACCTTTGTGATTTATATTTTTGTTTATTTGTGGTAGTTGTAAAATGCGTGAATCTTTCTGGATTGGAGATCATTTCCATTATCATTTTCACTTGCTGCATTACATTGACTAATTAATAGTTGAATTGGTATGACAGGCTGGCAGCATGTTGCAGCGAAAAAATTTCAGTTTGATAAGAAGGATCCTAAAGCAAACTGAACATCATGATGTATAAAAACAGCAAGAGATAGAATTAGGCTTCAATCATTTATGTATTTAAATTTTGGTCAAGCATATTGACTTAAAGCTTTGTAATATGTACAAATATAGTGCTTAATAAAAAGTATTGGAAGGGGTTAAAAACCCCTTCTAAAGACTGAAAGGAATAGTCATTGGCCATGGCTATTCCTTGAGGTTGTTTTTGGCACCTTAAAGAATGGTCAATAGGCCAAGACCATTCTTTAAGGTTTGTGTCTCTCTCTCTCTCTTTTCTTTTCTTTTTTTATTTTGCGTTCTTTTTTATTAGTTTAATTTTATTTAAGAATTTAGTAATTTTGATTGCAACAAAAAAACAATTTTGAAAATAAATTTATTGTTTGCTCGCAGCATAATCACCTCTTTAAATGTTTTGTGAATAATTTATAAAATAGTGCACAAAGGATTGTCATAAATAACCCTTACAAAAGCAAAATTTATTCACTTAATGAATGCAATTCACATTATGAAAAATTTAAAACTTGGTGTCTTATTTAACATTATTGTAAATGACTTGAATTCAATCATAAATTACCCTTACAAGTATATCATTTGAACAACATGCAATTTACATAACATAAGAATTTCACCATAATTATAATAAAATGTGTATTTTTACTCATACTATTTTAACACATCATATTCCATAACTAACAACAAATCATAAAATTGACAACTTAAAACAATCATCTCATTCATACGAATTTCGCCATTATTATAATAAGTATTTTGATTCATAATATTTTAACAATTCATATTCCATAACTAACGACAAATCATAAAATTGACAACTTAATTTAATCATCACATTCAAGTTGCATATATAAAACTATTTAAATAACTTTTGACAAATAAATCTAATTATGTGTGGTGTCATGTCGTGTCATGTCATGTCGTGTCTTGTCTTGTCGTGTCATGTCATGTCGTGTCGTGTCTTGTCGTGTCATGTCATGTCGTGTCTTGTCTTGTCGTGTCATGTCTTAGGTCACTTAGGGGAGGCCAAGCAAGCTTCCACCTTCACGTGGTTGGCCTTGTTAGTAAAGAATATTTGAATAAATATTCTTGAAGCTGAGAGAAGCTTATGTGTAAATATTTTCATTTAAATAAATATTTTATAAATTTAAGTTAGTTCATATTATATACATGTTGAAAAGGTAAATTGTGACTGCAAAAGTGAAATAAAAGTGCATTTTAATTATTCATTATAGCTTTCATTATAATAATGGAATAATGGAATTAATGTAGGAACTTTATCTCAAACACTAAAAAGATTCAATGTCAAAATAATTGAATTCTTTAAAACTAGATGTAAATTTAAGTTAGTTCATTATACATGTTGAAAAGGAAAATTGTGAGTGCAAAGGTGAAATATAAGTGCATTTTAATTATTCATTATAGCTTTCATTATAATAATGGAATAATGGAATTAATGTAGGAACTTTATCTCAAACACTAAAAAGAAATGTCAAAATAATTGAATACTTTGAAACTAAATATAAATTAAATAAAATGAACTTCACAACTTGGGATAACCCTAAAAAGAATCAATTTTAGAATAATATCTTTCTTGAGGGGTACGGGTACGGTTACGGTTAGGGTTAGGGTTAGTGTTAGGGTTGGGGTTTTAGAGTTTATTGTTAGGGATTAAAAAAACCCTAAAACCTAAAATATAGGGTTTAAGTTTAGGATGTGTAAAGAAGTTTAGGGTTTTAAGCTTTAGGGTTTAAAGTTTTAAAGATTAGGGCGTAGTGTGTAAAGAAGTTTTAAACTCTAAAATTTAGGGTTTAGGGTTAAGATTTGTCAGCGTTTTAGGGTTTAGGGTTAAGGTTTAAAGAAAAAACCCTAAAATTTAAGGATTAGATTTTAAATAAGTTACAAAACTCTAAACCCTAAAATTTAGGGTTATTAGGGTTAGGGTTAAAGAGAGTTAGGATGTTAGGGTTTCAATGTTTAAGGTTTAGGGCTTAAAGATGTTAGAAAACTTAGGGTTAGGGTTTTAGCATTTTAAAGTTAGGGTTTATGGTATTTGGAGTTATGATGGTGTGGTTGGGGCACATATTGTGTTTTTTTGTTTGTGCTTTTTAGCAACTATCTGTCATTACTAACCTTCTTTAGATTTGCCTAAGATTTTTGGAATTCATTTATTCCTCTCAGGAGCAGCTTGTTTTAGATTTGACGCATTTCATGTAACGAGTTTGTATGACCCTGTTATATGGGTGTCTGATCCTTATATTGTTAGGGTTTAAAGAAAAAACCCTAGGGTTTAGGGTTTTAAAGAATTTCAAAACCCTAAACCTGAAAACTTAAGGTTGAAGGTTAGATGTTAGGAATTAAATAAGTTACAAAACCCTAAAGTTTAGGGTTAGTACTGTAATGCTAACCCTAGCTCTATATAATTAGGGTTAATATTGGGATGTATAAAGAAAAACACTAAACAATAAAATTTAGGGTTTGGGGAGATGTTAGGGATTTAGGTTTAGGGTTTAAACCTAAACCCCAAGGTTTATGGTTAGGGTTTAAAGAAAAAAACCTAAATTTAGGGTTATGATGGTAGGGTTTTAAGGTTTAGGCGTAAAAGAAGTTACAAAAGCTTAAACCCTAAAATTTAGGGTTTAGTGTTAGGGTTAAGGTTGGAAACCTAACACTAAACCCTAACCCTAATTGTTGGGGTTAGGGTTAAGGTTTGAGGGTTTATGGTTAAACCCCAAACTCTAATATTTAGGGTTTAGGGTTAGGATGTTAGGGTTTATGGTTTGTAAGGGTTAGGTTTAAAGCTTAAACCCTAACCCTAAACCTTATTAGGGTTAGGGTCCCAACCCTATAACTTCTTTAAACCCTACCCTAAATTTAGGGTTTAGGGTTAGGATGTCAGGGTTTAAAGAAGTTACAAAACCCTAAACCCTAAAATTTAGGGTTAGGTTAATAGTAGGGTTTAGGGTTTGAAAGAGGGTTAGGATGTCAGGGGTTTTAATTTTTAGGGTTTAGGGCTTAAAGAAGTCGCAAAACTTAGGGTTAGGGTGGGACCCTAACCCTGTATAGTTTGGGTTAATGTTGGTGTTAGGGTTTTAGTGAGGGTTTAGGGTATAAATAAGTTACAAAACCCTAAACCCTAAAATCCTTTTGTATACCCTAAAACCCTAACACTAACATTAACCTTAACTATATAGGGTTAGGGTCCCAACCGTAACCCTAAGTATTGTAACTTCTCTAAGTCCTAAACCCTAAACATTAAAACCCCTGATATCCTAACCCTCTTTTAAACCATAAACCCTAATATTAACCTAACCCTAAATTTTAGGGTTTAGGGTTTTGTAACTTCTTTAAACCCTAACATCCAAACCCAAAACCCTAAATTTAGGGTACAGATAGGGTATAAAGAATTTAAAAAATTGAGGGTTTAAGGTTAGGGTTGGGACCCTAACCCTAATAAGATTTTAGGGTTAGGGTTTTAAGCTTTAACCCTAACCCTATGTTTTCTAACTTCTTTAAACCATGAAGCCTAACATCCTAACCCTAAACCCTAAATATTAGCGTTTGGGGTTTAAGCCTAAAACCTTAACCCTAACCCTCACCCCAACAATTAGGGTTAGGGTTGGTATTAGGTTTCCAACCCTAACCCTAAAAGTAAACCCTAAATTTTAGGGTTTAAGCTTTATTATTTTTTAAACCCTAAACCTTATTAACCCTAAATTTTAGGGTTTGGGGTTTTTTCTTTAAACCCTAACCATAAATCTTAGGGTTTAGGTTTAAACCTAAAACCCTAACATCTCCTCAAACCTTAAATTTTAGGGTTTAGGGTTTAGGGTTTTTCTTTAAACACCCCAACATTAACCCTAATTATATAGTGCTAGGGTTAGCATTAGGGTACCAACCCTAACCCTAAACTTTAGGGTTTTATAACTTATTTAAACCCTAACATCCTGACCTTAAGTTTTAGGGTTTAGGGTTTCATAACTTCTTTAAAACCCTAAACCTTAGGACTTTTTCTTTAAAGCCTCATATAAGGATCGGACACCTATATTCCAAGGCCATACAAACCTGTTACATGAAATGCTCTGAATCCAAAACAAGTTGCTCGTGTGAGGAATAAATGAATTCCAAAAATCTAAGCAAATCTAAAGAAGGTTTTCCTGTACAGGAATCACAAAATACATCTAGATCCCAATATACCAAATGCCAAATAGTTGCTAAAAAGCACGAGCCAAAAAACACAAAACGTGCCCCAACCACACTGTGATAACTCCAAATACCATAAACCCTAACTCTAAAATGCAACCCTAACCCTAACCCTAACTATGGGGTTAGTTTAAAGTTAGGATCCGAACCCTAACCCTATGTTTTGTAACATCCTAACTCTCTTTAAACCCTAACCCTAAATTTTAGGGTTTAGGGTTTTGTAGCTTCTTTAAACCTAAACCCTAACATCCTAACCCTAAACACTAAATCCTAATCATTAACCCTAACCCTAAATTTTAGGGTTTAGGGTTTGGTAACTTCTTTAAACCCTAAATTTTAGGGTTTAAGGTTTTTTACTTAAGTGCTAAAACCTTGAGTTTTGTAACTTCTTTAAAACCTAATCCCTAAATTTTAGGGATTTTTCTTGAAACCTTAACCATAAACCCTAACAAATCTTAACCCTAAAACCCTAAATTTTAGAGTTTAAAATTTCTTTACACCCTAATACCTAATCTTTAAAACCCTAAACCCTAAAGCTTAAAACCCTAAACTTCTTTACACATCCTAACCTTAAACCCTAGATTTTAGGGTATAGGGTTTCTCCTTTAATCCCTAACAATAAACTCTAAAACCCTAACACTAACCCTAACCGTGCCCCTCAAGAAAGATATTATTCTAACATTGATTCTTTTTAGTGTTATACCAAGTTGTGAAGTTCATTTTATTTGATTTATATTTAGTTTTAAAGAATTCAATTATCATGACATGGAATCTTTTATTGTTTGAGATAAAGTTCCTACATTAATTCCATTATTCCATTATTATAATGAAAGCTATAATGAATAATTAAAATGCACTTTTATTTCACCTTTGCACTCACGATTTTCCTTTTCAACATGTATATGATATGAACTAACTTAAATTTATAAAATATTTATTTAATTGAAAATATTAACACATAAGCTTCTCTTAGCTTCAAGAATATTTATTCAAATATTCTCTACTAACAAAGCCAACCACATGAAGATGGAAGCTTCTTTGGCCTCCCCTAAGTGACCTAAGACAACCACGACACAACGCGACATGACACAACACCACACCACACCACACATAATTAGATTTATTTGTCAGAAGTTATTTACAGAGTTTTATATATGCAACTAGAATGTGATTATTAAGTTGTCAATTTTATGATTTGTCGTTAGTTATGAAATATTAATTGTTAAAATAGTATGAGTCAAAATACTTATTATAAACAATGGTGACATTCTTATGAATGAGATGATTATTTTAAATTGTCAATTTTATGATTTGTTGTTAGTTATGGAATATGATGTGTTAAAATAGTATGAGTCAAAATACACATTTTATTATAATTATGGTGAGATTCCCGCGTTATGTAAATTGCATGTTGTTCAAATGATATAATTGTAAGGGTAATTTATGATTGGATTCAAGTCATTTACAATAATGTTAAATAAGACAAGTTAAATTTTTCATAATGTGAATTGCATTCATAAAGTGAGTAAATTTTGCTTTTGGAAGGGGGTTATTTATGACTATCCTTTGTGCATTATTTTATAAATTATTCATAAAACAGTTAAAGATGGGATTATGTTGCAAGTAAACAATAAATTTATTGTCAAAATTGTGTTTTTAAATTTAGTGTTGCAATCAAAATTAATAAATTTTAAAATAAAATTAAACTAATAAAAAGAAACGCAAAATAAAATAACAGAGAGAGAGAGAGAGAGAGAGAGAGAGAGAGAGAGAGAGAGAGAGAATGGTCTTGGCCTATTGACCATTCTTTAAGGTGCCAAAAACGACCTCAAGGAATAGCCATGGCCAATGACTATTCCCTTCAGTTTTAGAAGGGGTTTTTAACCCCTTCCAAAAAAATTTATTAAGCACCATATTTGTACATATTACAATGCTATCAAGTCAATACGCTTGACCAAAATTTAAATACATAAATGATTGAATCCTAATTCCATCTCTTTCTGTTTTTATACATCATGACGCTCAGTTTGATTTAGGATCTTTCTTATCAAATTGGAGTTTTTTCACTGCAACATGCTGCCACCCTGTCGTCATACCAATTCATCTATTAATTAGTCAATGTAATGCAGCAAATGAAAATGATAATGGAAATAATCTCCAATCCAGAAAGATTCACGCATTTTACAACTACCACAAATAAACAAAAATAGAAATCACAAAGGTAGAAAACTGTTTGAGTTTGAAGACAAATATAAAAAAATCAAAAGTGCATTTACAAATGTTCGGAAAATTTATATACTTGCGTTATCATGTTTTGTTTCTTCAATATTTTTAGAGGAATAAGGGAAAACCTTAGTCAGGATGCTATTACCAGCATTCTTCACAATATCCATTCTTGAATTATGAAAATGTTCAGCAATATTGGAGATGAACTTGATTACATTATGGTAGTCACCTCGAAACAAACCAAATTGTAGCTACATACCCTGTTTTAGACCATCATACTAGGATTTCTTTCAGTTTTCTAACACGTTTAAATAGTTGCTTGTTTCACTACAATTTAGTTGTGATATTAAAGTAAAGGTTAATGTAATTTGTTGAATCCCTACTAACAAAGATATTCAATTTGGTATGAGTTTCCTAAGGCGCCAATTTGATGTCCAATACCCTTGTTCTTCAAATCCACATCACACACCTTATACACTATTCAATAAAGCAAAATTTGACCTCTGTTACTGAATCATGGCCCCTTTGACAAATTTTCAAATGTTAATAAGGTAATGAATAGTTTGAACATAATCTATCTTCCAATCAAGATCCCTCTCAATCCAAAGATGCAAGTTAGAGAAGATGGCATCACAGAAATCTACAGTGGGCACTACCCTGGCTGTCATGCAGAATAAAAACAATGACATGGGAAGCAAAAATGGTAATGAAAATGACAGCAGCAATAACAATTACAACCTTAAAGACAATAACACTAATAACTGCAACATGAAGAATAGCAGTCAAGACAACATCAACAACATCAACAACAACAACATAGGGAATTCCTCTAATGAGTTTGAGCCTCACGAGGTGTGGGAGCCTGTGACAGCTGCAATTAGATATGCAACTCAGAGGCCATGGACTAGAATTGCTCCTATTACTAGGACCCTGGTTTCTTTGTAATGAGTAAAGATTAGCATTGTGTACAATCTCAGGCCGTATAACTTAGAACTATGCTTATTCTAAAAAAAATAAATCATATTGTTGGTTTTGTTTTCTCAGATCACTGTAGAATATTGTTTCTGTTGTAATTCTGCTTCAAAGTGTAAATAAAAACAAGGTTAAATCTTGTTGCTAACTTCTTCAGCCTTGATCATAATAAGATTTTGATTACAGATTGTACTGTATTTTCATTGCCATTGTAATTCTTGGTCTATTCAACCCTGCTTAATAGAACGCCTAATAATGGTGGAATTTAAGTTTAATTCAAAAAAATCAGAACAAAAGTTGAGCATTCAGCAATATCTAGTTTTATGTTGGTCTCTCATCGCTGCCTGTTTGTTGACACTTCATGGCTACAGTCCTATCTTACAGACCCATAACAGCCACCATAATCATCAAATTTCCAACAAAAACTCAAGGAGCAGTTTTATACATAGATCAAGTGCACACTTCCAGTTATGAGAGAAATAAGGGGTTTATGCAAATGCATTGATGGTGTATAAAGAATTAACAATCTGTTCTCAGAGGTTGGACATGAAGGAAAGGTCATGACAGCAAAGATTACATGGGATAACACTTCTTAAGATCATACCAACTCCATGCAAAGCAAGATTCATGCACATTAACAGTACAGGTTTGCCTTATTTTAATCATATCCCTTTTACCTTTCACGTGGGCAAGACTTTATTGTTTATACATCTAGGGTTTTGTCTCCTTTGTTCTTAAAATAAGCTTTAGCCAATATAAGTAAGCATGTTGATGATAGTAATCACAACAAGGGTTTATAGGAAAGATGTTGTTGCATAACCTTATGGACTAAAGGTGTCATGGCTGCCACACATAGTAATCACAGCAAAGGTTTTATAAGGCCAGCCTATAGCAACAGTCACCATCAAACGAAACAGTGGATACTCTTAAGATTTTTTGCTGGTCTAAACACTAAGGTTTATGGCAGATTTGATTCAAGGTTTTATGATAATAATACTATAACTCAGCCAATACATAAGAATGGAGCAGAAATCAAAATCAAGTCACTATTGAGGTCACACGCGTTGGCAACCATAATGATGTCAAGAGTTGCAAGAAAATCATCAGGAGGATTATTCATAAGAAGACATTCCTGAGAAGAACAGATATCATGTTATGAGTTGAAGGTCTGAGATATAACAGAATATAGAGACTTAACACAGTCCAGGCATCTCAGAGCATAATAAAGACAGAGGACCCTTGAGAAAGAGGTGACGGACGCATGAAAAGCAGTCATGGAAGTTTAGATGAGGGTCTTTACCATAGAAAAGCCCCATGAACAGTGAGCTTAGCCAGCACAAGGTCAAACATCAAAAGCAAATCAAAGACCATGAACAAATCTTGACCTAATGCACAAATCTGATACATCTTATATGGACTCAAAACAACAATGGAAAAGATAGTATACAGTCCATCCAAGACTGAAAAAAAATAGCGTGGGAACATTTTTTACTATTTTTGACACTGAAAATTCAAAACAGTCATACCAGAAGTCATAAATAAGATGCAATCACAGGATAGTGAATAAAATAGCTCAAGGACTGCTTAAAAGAAGGCCGAGGTCTGCAATAAAGGAGGACTGTGATATCATTATCATAAAGACATAAAAATAAAAAAATAAAATAATATACATACATGCAGCAGCAAATATATACAAATGGGTCATGACATCTAAATCTAGATCAAGTTTTAAATATAAATCTATGCAAGCATTGGAATCATTTTCTTTTGGATTCAACTCTGTCTTCTTGTGTCAACTCAGCTCCAGGAAAGAATATAGACTATGTAGCTCCACAATTTTATTTGAGTTACTACCTTCTACTCCATTATTTTGTGCAAGTTTGGTGGAATTGTTGCATGTTTTACAACATTTGAAGTAGTATTTATGTTGTTTGCTCTTGTTGTTTTGCCATTTGTTCCTAGCTATGTGCTATTTGTTGTATTTGCATGAAGGCTCTCCAATCCTCATCCCAATCCTCATCCCAATCCAACATCTTCTTACCCCTACCTTCAATTCCAGACCCTAACTATCGTGACTCATCTTCTAGCGTCTTTCCAAGGCCCATGCTTAGCTGCATACACAACACACTCAAATGGCTGGCAGGTTTGTTGTCTCTAGTAGCAATGTAATAACCCTAGGCTTTCTTTTAATTGCCCTAACCCATTAGAGCTTACATAGCCACACGCCCCGTTTGAAGAGAAAATGGCATGACAGTGAATAGCTGTTTGTAATGAATTAAACAAACATGAAACACGACTATAATAGATTTAAATTATAAACAGTTCAAAATATGAATGAAATTTGTTATCCATTCACCTAGTATAGGGTGACTGATATCACTATTCTTTTCCCTTTGTAAAATACTCTCTTGAATTTGCAAGACAGAAGAATCAAAAAGAAAACTTTTTAAAAAAAAATGAGTCAAATTGCCCAAATTCTCCTCGGGTTCTGTTGTTGAGGTCAAAATTCTCTGGAAAAGCGTCAAAATTCTCCATGGGTCCTGCTGATGAAACCCAGAGGGCAAAATACGAACCCTTGGCGAACTTTAGGCGAATTTCCAACAAACAAGAATTTTGGGCGAACCGAACCAGGACCCAGCAGTTGCACAGAAGAATTTGATAACTTAGGTATTGATCTATAACAGCCTATTAAAGAATAGAATTATCATTGATCTGTTAGAGGCATCAGCAAAAGAGCATACAAGCCCTTTTTGTAGTGTTGAGGGGGTATTATTGATTGTCAAGATGGATCATAGAGCAACTTCAAAGATTAAGCACAAGCAGGGTTTGACAGTTTTGTTGCAGCCTCAAGTGGACAATGAGAATAGAGACGAGTAATAGATAGCCAAAGGTCTAAAAGTAGAGATAAAAGAACATCCTTATAGCATAAGATCATTATGGTTGTAGCATTCAAGACAAAAGCTTGACAAAAAGGCACAGTTTCAGCATGGGCACAACTCAAACAAGGATAGACTTAAAGACCAAAGAAAGACCTTGGAGCAGCATAGAGCACACTCAAAAAGATCATATGCAGCCCTAGTTAGCAATGAGTTATAACAGTTATAAGACGGCCTTAAGCCAAAAATACAGCCTTAGACATTGTACCCCAAGAGCCATAAGAGAAGTCAAAGAGTTCTCAAAACTAGAATTCACAACGAAACAGTGATCCTAACACTTTGCAGCAAGTTAAGCAATCATGAAACACTTTCAGGTTTATGAAGGATAAGATATATGAGACGGAGCAGTCTCAAAAAAGTAGTGATTCACAATTCACAGAAAGCATAACAGTGCTTGACGATGTTAAGGGCCAAGAAGTAGTCAAAGAGCACAGAGCAATTCATCAGAATAGATGAATGAAAACAAGGATTCAGAGCTATGACACTAGTATTAAGATGCAAAAGGTGATAATACTTTTGTAATAACTCTGAGACACGTTTTGATAGTAAAGAGGAAAACAAAGGGGCTCTTCATCACTGTTACAGAGAGTAGTTGTAGATTTAAAGGGTAAAAGATAGTGTCAAAAGGGTTTGAAGATCATCAAGGGCAACTGTGGGGCAGCAAATAATGAGTCATAAGGCATGGCAGTAGATCATGATCATTGAAGGTATCTAAGACAATGCAAAGTGGAGGATACAATCATTCAAATACAAATACAGAGAGCACATTTCGAGATCTCACCATCAAATTGCAGCAGCATCAGCATTGAGTACAATTGAAGGTCAAAGTCAAGTTAGGAGGCAGTTCAAGTTTTAGTTGGTGATTGATAAAGTGGAGTTGTGGAAGAGCAAGTATTACTTTCAGCTTGAGAGGTAAGAGGTGGAGCATTAGTTCACAATCAGTTAAAGACTAGAAAGGAGGGATTTTCAAAGCAAATGAAGCAGTTAGACATCAGTTAGAGCCCCACAGGGCTGGCGTATGAGTTGAGGAGAGTTTTGAACAGTTAAACTTCAGTTTGCAGCAGTTCCACCTCCTTCCTTTCATGCCTTTTTCTCAACTTCGCTTCACTCATGCAAATTAGAGATTGAAAACAAGGATGAAGACAACAGTTCAAGCTAAGATCGAGGAGGCACAATCAATTGCATCTCTCAGTTGAATTCAAGACTTCTTCTCTATAAGTCTTCTTGCTTCTTCTTTCTCACTTAGTTCTTTCTTTTCTTCCAACTTGCACTGTACCTTTCAGAGCTCTTTCATATTGAAGAACAACATTGTAACTCATATTTTCTGAGTTTTCTAACAGCAAATAGCTCCTTTATTTCAATAAAATAGCAGTTTAGATCTCATCTACTCTATTCTTTAGTGAGTTATAAGGGTGATTGATGTGATTTTTACGAGTTATTATGCAAACTCCTTTCATGTCTCATTTGAGCACCTTTAGATGGAATGCAATTGATGTATGCAGGTTGCAAGTTGTGTTTATCCCTTGCAGCAGTTTGAAGTTGTAAGCACATTCAGTTCTTCTTCAGTAAACCTAAAAGCTCAAACCTCCTTATGAATTACTGATGTATGAAGATTGCAAAAACTGAATTGTGTCTTTGCTTCATGTTGAGTCAAATTGTGTGTTAGTCTGGTTGCAAATCTCGGTTTGTTTTTGGTGCATCACCTCCTCCTAGGATAGGTTTAAATTTCAGTTTACCTTCTATCCTTTTCCCATCAAGTTAGTTTGCAGGATGTCCATCAAGAGAACCAGCTTGCTCTGGAGATTGATCTTCACAATAGGCAACCCACAGGCCTAAAGATCATTCCATGTTTCACATGATTGTTGAGCTCCCAACTTAGCAACACAATGCAACCCTTCGCGACAACAATGCTTTGAAGTGTAAGTTCTCCTTGCCAAGTGAACTAATTTGCTCAGTTGGGTTCACAAAGCGAAATGCCTTTTCCTTACAAAGTGAAATGCCTTTGCCTTACCAGTTATGTCACAGAGTTGAAAGGGGCCTGTGATGCAAAGAAAATATTCCTTGAAGCATTACCATCCACATCTCTTGCTATTTTTTCCCTGCAAAGTATGCTGGACCCCAAATAACCCTGCAGATGTCCCCTACCCACAAGGGAATTTCTTTCATCTCATCATTCTTTCAACAAAATATGAGGACGTAAACACTTTCTCTGACGATCCATTGAGTAAATCTGATCATTCAAATCTCAACGATTTTGTTTTTAGTTTTTGGATTTGATTGTGTGAAAAATTTCTATCCATCAACGTTTTGGATCATACAATTAAAACACGTGTTGTGAATCTTTCACAAGCTAGTAGAGTTTTAGTACTCAAACTTGGTTAGGTTTTGGTGAGCAAAAAAATTTGTAAACAAATCTGATTGTAGTAATATATTGATTGTTTCCATGTTATCTGTTCACACACAGCCTAATAAACGATTGTCTTAAATATTGACTTTTGTTTGCTTAATACCAAGGACACGTTGATACAGTCTGTGTTCCACTGTTCTGATTTAATAGCAAGCACATGCATGATAGAGTAGGTGTTCTTATACAAATGAAATTTTGGAAGATGCAAAGTTATTGAATTACAATTTATAGATTTCTTCTACAAAGACAAAATTAAATTTCGATCTAATAGAATTGCATTAAGGTTCAGTTCAATATTGTTGACAGTTTGAATTTTGTGAACAAATTCTTTGATTTTGAAGGCTCTGGTTGGAAATAATGGATGGAGCTTTGTATCCCAGCATGGGAGATTGTATCATGTGGGAACAATACCCAACCTTGAGGGCAATATATATGCTGCATATCTAAGGTTGATGATAGGATCTTCATGCCAAGGCTTCTTCCCTGTGGCTATATATGCACACAGACCTCGCCTCCCCTTAGGTGCGAAAACTAGATGGAGGAGAAACCCCTTCTTGGGATATGCTTGGAACCATAGATGGACTACTCGCCGAAAACTCGCTAAGTGTTTAGGCAAGGCGAGTAGATTTGACTTCTACTCGCCCCAAAAACTTGCCGAGTTTTTGGTAAAAACTTGGCGCCAAAAACTCGGCGAGTCCGAGTTAAAAACTCACCCTCCTGTTCCTCATAACCGAAAACAGTAGAAAAACAATGCATTTTGTGTTTTTTGATTGGGTTTTGGGCTGAGAAGGGGGAAGTTTGTTGATTTTGTAACTAGGTTAGAAAATAAATAGGATTCGGATTGCCTTAAGGCATCATCCGAATCCTTATAGGGCAGGGCCCTATCTATTGTATTTATGTGTAAAATAGGGCTGGCCCCCTTATATCCTCCACGCCAAACATAAAAGAAACTCATGCTTCATTATAGGGCCAACCCTATATTGAAATATACTAAGTTATTGTTATATGCAAAATGATTTTAGCGCCCAAGGATAAATGGGCCGACCTAGAGATAAGTAAGAAGATGAACCTCATATATATTTCAGTTACTTGCAAGGTTTAAAGTATATACACATTCAGCGAATATTATCTCTGTTATCAAGCAGCGAACTACCTTCAATGATCAGCGAATTTCATCTAGAAGACAGCACAATGAGCAGCGAACACATCTAGAAGACAGCGAACATCATCAATGCACAGCAAACCCTATTGGTATTGCAGTGGTAGCATAGCGAACTTGCTCAAGAGCACAGCGATCACCTTTGGAGGTCTGCAAATTCCATTTAAGGGACATCGAACTTCATTCTTGTGACTGTAACATCGGCAGATAAGCTCTCTATTACAGTGTGCCCTAGGTTAGAATTATTACTGTTATTAGTTTAGCTTCAAGTGTGAAGCTCATTGTAAATTCAATTGGTTATTGCCTAATCAGATCTGAGGATCTGTTGTTGCTGGGTTTTTCCTCCTAGAGGGAGGTTCTCCTAGGGTACTTGTGTCTTTGTGTTCATTTTGCTTATCTCTATTTATTAGCAAACAATCTAATTAGGAGCTAATTCTGATTTTTGGGTTCTTATATTAATCTGAAAGGCTAATTTCAACAAAGTTGGCTTGAAGTGACTTGCAAGGTGATTTGGAGTGATTTTTGAATGATTCCAAGTCGATTTGAAGGGGATTTTCAAGAAAAATTAGATTACCAGGTTAGTTTTTTTTTTTAAAATTTCTATGCTTTTTTAAAACAATTTGTTTATTTTTTGTTGCATTTAGATGGATTAAAAATGATTCCTAGGTAGTCTAAATCCTTTCTAAGTTATTTGCACAAGATTTAACACTAGATTTAACCCATTCATGCAGCAAGGTACTTCCTCAACCCTCGTTTTAGGTTTGGGGGTTCTTACTTAGATCCGAATGGAGAGGTCATGGAGGGCCTTTAGACATGCATTGAGAGGATGGTACCCGATGTTGAGGAGAGAGACCTCATTGTGAGTTAGCTCCAAAATATGAGGGAGGAAGGGGTAAGCTATTCTCTTCAAAGCTGGCTAGGAGAGGAAGAACCACTAAAACCCCCGGTATAACATTTGCCATTTCGATTTTGGGATCCAAAATGATTGATAAATTATGTGTTTTCTCTTTGCTTTCTAACTTTGCCATTTTATTTATTTTGCAGATGCTTGGTGACAAAATTGGGGTGGAAACACCCCACATCTCAAAAAATTTGCCCTCAGAGTCTCTTATGTCAGCCTTGCAGCTCATCCAATTGTGAGTGCAATTGGAGCTTGTGTGAAGCAATCTACACGAAGAAGAAGAGCAAGTTAGCGCAGAAACGGCTCAATGACCTTGTCTTCGTGCAATATAATCTTTAAGGAAGGTAGAGGAACTAGAAAGTGGTCCAATTGACTTGGATGATATAGATCCTTACAGTGATTGGACATCACAGGAGCAACCTCCATTGTTTTCTAACATTGACATCACTGATTTGGAGAGGCAGGCTATCGAGGAGGAGGGGGGTGGATTTGGTTTCACACTGGATGACATTGAGGAGGAAGAGGATGAGGATGAAGATTCATTGCCAGTGCCAAAAGCAGGTGGAGACATAGCTTCATCCAAGATGGAGGATGAGCCAGCCATATCGAGCGAGGAGGCACAGTCACGCCCACAACAAACTTATAGAACTAGACCCTCTAGTTCTACCTCTCCCCAAGTTTTTGCTAGAGCTGGGAAGAGGAAGTTGTAATTGTAATTTGTAATGATGTATTTACTTTTGGTTTTACAAAAACTATTTACTATATTGCTTTCAGGCTTCCAGCCATTAGCATTCCTCATAAGGATGTGATTTTGTAGACACTTTGCATTTAAATATATCTAGAATCAGCTTGTTTCTTTTGCATTATCATTTATTGACTCATTGGATGCATCTTCTCATTAAATTTTGCAAAAAAAATGCATTTTTTATTAAAATTTAAGCATGTTTTTAAGTTGTCGAGTTTTTTTCACAAGGGCTTGGCGAGTCGAGCCAAGTCGCGAGTAGTCCAACTATGATTGGAACTAATTTATCTATTAAGGTGAGCTCTTACCTTTAAAATATATATCCATCTATTTTTTTATATGATTCGATTAAGAAAAATGGACAATTCAAAGAATCTCTATAACATATCTTCTTACTTTGTTTTATTTTTTGGAATCAAGAACAATGAGAGAAAGATCCAAGCAATATTCTTTCTAAACAGCTATTTAGTTTACTAATGATGTTCTGGATTATGATAATGATGTAATGTCTTAAAAATATGATTTTAATCCACAGAGGTGCATTCATTTATTATTGTTTTCCATAGAATCCTTATGGAACTTGGGGAACAGAGACAGAGAGGTCGTTGCTAATGGATAGCAGATACTTTAACCGGATAGGCATAGGGCTTGATGACCTTATTGAAGCTTACATGTAGGCAATGTTATAAATTTAAATTTCTACATTATTCCAAGTATAAACATAATAATCATACTCTCCAGCATTTATAGGCTTGATTATTTATACATAGATTCAATATGGCAAACTGTTCTTGCTGTAATGGAAATTGATCATTTGGCTTGCAAGCTCATCACACCCAAGGTATTGCTTATGATTTTAAACCCTTTAAGACAGTTTGTGTCTTTCAATTACCAAAAAATTTAGAGAAACCATAAATCTACAAAAAAATTAATATATTACTCTACATTATGGAATGAAAAAGAACTTTTTTTTTTGCCTCCTCTCCATTATGAAAGTAATTATCCTCCCTCTGATCTTCTTCCTTTGGATTCTCAGCCTCATCATGGATTATCTATGTATGGTAGAGATCCATCCCTTGGGGGAAGCACTGTTGGAAATCTGCCACTAACAGCTATTATCACACAAGTGAGTGTGTTTGTAGGATAATTGCCGATTACTGTAGTATTTTATCAGAGCAATGACAATTACTTTTTCTTTAGTAAGGTAAAACTATATGGAAAGTTAAGTGTAAAACTATTGGAAGTTTGTGGGATTGTTTTGCAGCCAACACATGCAAATTCCACTTTCATATGCAGATGCAATCATTGGTACAGCTGGTTCCAATATTAGCTACATGCGCAAGACTAGTGGAGCAATAATAGCTATCCAATAAAGTAGGGGAGTTCCTGGTGAAATGACAGTTGAAATACATGGAACTACTGCACAAGTCCAAACTGCCCAACAATTGATACAAGTTTGAAATATTTTCACTATAATTTTTTGAAATTGTTTATGGTTTTGAAGAGGAGAGTGGGAGGAAAATGAATAGGAATGATGTTTTTTTCTTGTCATTCCTACTTTTATTTTACTTAGTAGGTTATCCAAGTATAAGAATGTAAATTAACAAGGCAGATAGTACTAGTAGTATTTGGAGTTGTCATTATGAAAGAAGTCATCCAGAAGTCATCTCCAAATGTATTATATATTATCAAGGAAAAATTGGGGTGGAGAAGATAATACCACAATGAAGGAATAATGCTTAATGAGAGGCCATTGCTAATGGATAGCAGAGACTTTAACTAGATAGGCATAGGGCTTGATGACCTTATTGAAGCTTACGTGCAGGCAATGTTATAAATATAAATTTATACATTATTCAAAGTTTGAACTGTTGGTCGTAAAATGGGCTTTGTACTGCTTGTTAAGCTACGTTGGTTAAGTATGTTAGTGTCGTCGAGGGTAGTTGTCCGTTGCACAATGGTTCCCCACGGGTGGTAACCGCAACCCTCGACCGTGTCTTTATATATGCTCTTGTACTTGTTGGATACACTGATGCAGAGAATGATTATGGTACTAGACATTTTGGCATTAATGAAAGCATTGCTCTGAGTTTTTGGTTACTATTCTATCCTATGGTTATTATCTATCTATTGATATGCAATATTAATAACACACTCCACAGGGTAAACATCTGACGCCGTTGTCGTCTGAATCTAGGTAGCCACGGAGCGTGAATGGCCTACGGAGGATAATGGGCCAGTCCATTGGCAATAGCATCGAGGGGGATGATAGCCAACTGGGAGAACTTTACGAAGGGGAGAACGCATTGACAGGCGACTGCGTGATCCGGTTCCAAGCGGCTATAGAGACTTTTGTATGAGGGGAGGCTACACGGGAAGAGGTACTCGAGGGTGTAGTCTGGGGTGCTCTCAACGTCAGTCCGGCGGCAAATAGGTTGATGCACCAACTCCCGCGTCTCCTAGCCCAAGCAACCCTTGCCCACCAACACCAAAGGGAGGAAACCCAGCATGAGGAGCGACGCTAATAGGTCCTCCGAGAGTACGAAGAAAACAACCGTCGCTGGGAAGAGGAGCGTAATGGCAAGCGACGACGGGAAACTTGAACCTTGAGCCTCAAGGGCAGAATAAAGAACACTCCTACATTATGTATGGGAATTAATGCCCAACTTATTAAATAAGGATAGAAATAAGAAGGCACAAAGTGAGGAGTGGGAGGCCGCACAGAGAGCCGTGATTCTGGAACAAGAAATAGAACTTAGACGGAGCCTGAGGCAACTTGCCAAAGGGCGACCTGCTGAAGGGTTGCTCGAAGGGAACCAAGGAGGTGTCACGAAGGGTGCAGGAGCAGAAGCCGAAGGAGATTCTACGTGTCGCCAAAACACCGTAGGGTGAGAAGCTACGAAGAATTTTTGGAGGAAACAAGGCTACGAAGAAATCTGGTCGAAGAGACCCGGGATCAATTCAGGAATTTATCCCTTACACCGCACACGAAGGACCACCGAAGGGAGAAAACAGACGACGAGGGTGAGAACGAAGGGGAGGGCAACCGTACGACTGCAGGTGCGGAGGATGCACAGGCACACGGCAAGCAGGACCCCCTCTTGGGATCCATCACACCAAGCATGCGGGTACAAACCACCGTACCCCCAGTCACTCAAACAGCAAACACCACTAGCGCGGGTGGGAGTGGTTGAGGTGCACGACAGGTGACACGACCCCCATCAATGGCCAGTAAACAGAAGCTGTCGAAGTTCAACGGCGACGGGAAGGAAGATCCCGTTCGCCATTGATGCACTTGCAAAACCATATGGTCAGCGAACGGTGTTACCGACCAGGACGAATGGGTAACACAATTTCCAGCAACCTTAAGGGGAGTGACCATCGACTGGTACTCCGATAGGGATAAGGCCAGAGTTGGCACATGGCCCAACCTGAAGAAGGAGTTCGAGATAGAGTTCTACCTCCTCAAAGAGGACAATGAAATAGTAGCCGAAATCTATGGCACAAAGCAGAACAAGAACGAGACGGTCCGAGCCTATAGTCGACGGCTCAAGGAACTATTGGGGAAAATGGAGTCAACCAGCGGATGGGTTGAAAAAGAGATGGTTCGTGGAGGGACTGAAACACTCCCTCCGGAAGAATATGAAAATTGTTCGACCAACCTCGTACGAAGATGCATATAATAGAGCGATGGATCTTGAGAGCGAAACCAAGACATCCAAGAAGAAAAAGAAGGATAGCTTGTCCGACGATGATGACTCTTCCTAGGGAAGCAGCAGCAATGGCGAGTCCGGCAAAAAGGTGCAAGCCCTGCAGAAGGACATGTTGACAATGATGAAAGAGCTTAAGGTTATGAAGGGAGGTCCAAGCAAGACCGAGGAAGGGGAGCTTTGGTGCACGGAATGTAAGACGGACGGCCACACAAAAGGCTTCTACCCAAAGAAGGCCTATTGTGATATATACTAGTTGATGGGGCATCCCACCAGGGAATGCCCCTACAACATTAAAACACGAAACCAACAAGTATTGCTTACGTAGGAACAACCAACTACATCGAGCGGTACCGGCAGCTCCCAAGCGAACAACAATGCAACATTGGGAGGCTACCGAGATAACCGGTGGGGAGGACGAAACAACAATAACAACAATAACAATACAAGGAGCCGGATCCAATACGACTCCAAAGGCCGACCGATGATACAATGCAGAGCGTGCAGCGAATGGGGGCACTTCGCTCGAGATTGCCGAAAGGGAGAGGCCACACAATATTTGTGCAAATGGTGCAGACCAAGAGACCACGAAGTCGCCACCTGCCCGAAGTCTGACGTCAACTTGCTCAATATCGAGGAAACCAAAGAAGAGGAAGTGCTAGCCGTAACCCGTGCCCAAGCCAGACAATCAACGTGCCCAGACCCGGAGACGGAGAAGCGAAGGGTACGGGAAGAAATTGAGAAAGAGATACGAGAGAGGGTGAAGGTGAAGGGTACGACGGGTACTTCCAGCCGACCGGAGGTGGAGGAGGCTATACTAAATCAGATTTTAAAACTGGAGGTGCATGTTAAGGTACACAATCTCCTCCAGACGATGCCTCAATTACGAATGACATTGCTGAATAATCTCTCCCAACCACACACCAATACCAACCACCACACGAATGTTCCTGGGGGGTCTGCAATAGACCCCATGCTGTTGGCAGTTAACACTGGAAGGAACCTGACCATTGTGGAGATGGGTATCCTTGGCACCATTCTAACTGATACCATCGTCGATGGTGGATCGGGAGTGAATGTTCTTCCAGAAGAAACCTGTCGAAAGCTGGGGAAGCTGACGCTGTGGCCATCTACATTTAATCTGTTGGGAGCAAATCAACATGGAATCAACCCCATCGGGACACTGATGGGCCAGCAAGTTACCATCGGGGCGCAACCCTTCATACTGGACTTCGTGGTAATCCCACTAAAGAAAAAAGGGTATGATGCGATCTTCAGGAGAGGGTGGTTGGTGGCAGCCAAGGCCACCCACAACTGGAAGAAGAACACTCTGTCTATGGAGAATGGAGGAAGGAAGTTTATCAAAGACCTTGAGATGCAGTTGGTTAGTGAGGAACTGGATTGTTTTGCAGCTGACTCAACACATGATGCAATCATCGGCACAGCTGGTTCCAATATTAGCTACATGCGCAGGACTGGTGGAGCAATAATAGCTATCCAATAAAGTAGTGGAGTTCCTCGTGAAATGACAATTGAAATATATGGAACTGCTACACAAATCCAAACTGCCCAACAATTGATACAAGTTTGAAATATTTTCACTATAATTTTTTGAAATTGTCTATGGTTTTGAAGATGAGAGTGGGAGGAAAATGAATAGGAATGATGTTTTTTTTTTGTAATTCATACAATTATTTTGCTTAGTAGGTTATCCAGGATTAAAAATGTAAATTAACAAGGCAGATAGTACTAGTAGTGTTTGGAGTTGTCATCATGAAAGAAGTCATCTCCAAATGTATTATATATTATCAAGGAAAAATTGGGGTGGAGAAGATAATACCACAATA
This sequence comes from Cryptomeria japonica, assembly GCF_030272615.1. Taxonomy (NCBI): domain Eukaryota; kingdom Viridiplantae; phylum Streptophyta; class Pinopsida; order Cupressales; family Cupressaceae; genus Cryptomeria; species Cryptomeria japonica. Next base: position 177,945,966 of record NC_081408.1, on the reverse strand, counting down.
AAGGAATAACGCTTAATGATGGATATAATAGACTATAACAAACTAACTGCGGCAAAGAGTCATCTATACATCACATAGAAAACCATTTAAAAATTTAAAAATGAGACAACTAAATTGAAAACATGCGCACAGGAGTGTAAAGTAATTTGAAAAACCTGGCCACAAGTCCAATGTCAAACACTACAAAAATTCCTCTGCTTATTTGTTTCTGATTTTTCCACAATTACTACAAAAGGACAACCTTCAATGAAATGCATACAATAACAAAAGGGTGAGCATACACATAGAACAAAGCATGGCATTCATATTCAAAGAAAAATATAATGATATGTATACCATCGTTAAAGACCCCAAATCAATAAAATTAAATTTGAAATTTTGTAATAGAAAAAGGGTGGGCATACACAAGAAATGCATAGAACAAAACATGGCAGTCACACAAATCAATCACAAAAACAGTCTAAAACATTAGACACGTGTACATACCAGGGCCCGTTTGTAATCATTCATGTCAACCTCACCAAACATGTCAACTTCAATAATTGCAGCTTCTCTGTGTTACTACAACCCACAGAAAATCCTAAAAGCAGATTGTCAGTCATAACATTCCAAAACCTGACAAAAATATACTTTAAAAATAGAATAAATCTGAACACAATGACTTAAAACATGTGATTTACCAAGAAGTAAAACACCCCACTCCACAAACTTTTTCCCCGAACAAAACAAAGACATCCAACTATCAATTTTCAAAACTTAAAAAGGAAAAAAAGAAAAAGAAAAAGAAAGCCACAAGCCTAAATATATCGTCCTCCATTTTACACACTTGATTTAGGTTTGTATACTTTATTTGGCCTTACTATTCCATTGCCAACTGTGTAGTTCAGAATTTAATTGATATTAATTAGTGGGGCTTATACATTTGCACATTTTAAATTGATATTTGGTTTCTATTATTTTGGGATGTAGAATTTATCTACAGTCGACAAAAATTTATTATGGTACAGTGAGCAGGGTATGGAGTCTAGCTATGCAAGACAAGGTTTCATTATATGAGGTTACCTTCTAAACTCAAGATAGCAACAAATATCACAGTAAGAATTGAAAGGATGGTAAGATAATGTGGCCTTATTGTTCATGACAATCAAAGTCATGTGACAGTAGGGTACTGTTCAATTTCAGTCACATCTTAAATTGCACACAATGTTTCAGTCCTTGTCGTCACAAGAGCATTAATGACCTTTTTTAACCCTATATCTTTATTAAATGATCAGCAAAGCTTTTAATTTTCATAGAGTTTCTTTTGAAAGAAGATTCTTATTTTTTTAAAATACGTTGGAGGACAGAGATAAAGCAAAATTTGTGTTGAAATGCTTGGAGGGAAATTTCAAAAAAACATTTCCATTGTATAATTGGAAAAAAAAGCAAAACTCAAGTTTGAACCCGTGATGAAGGGGAAAAGCATGAGTTAAGGTGAATAATGTTGTAGTTTTCTAAGCCTAGAAACTCTACATCTGCGTTTCCTTGCTCATTGGACGCCAAAGATAACAAGGATACCAGAGACAGAGAACTGCGCTCAAGTTGTTAACAACAGTCCCAGTGATAGAGCAGCAGATAGAAAGATGTTCTACAACGCCAAAAGCATGAGAACAGCAGTTGGAGATTAAAGCACAAAGAGTTCTAATTAAAGATTCAGAAAGAGGTAAGGTTTTGAATCCCTACTTCGCAAAGAGTTGAAAGATTTATCATTATTCATTCTTAAAGAGATAGCTCATTGCCATGAGGATTCTTCCTTGCAATCTTTAAGTTGAAAGCTTCAATAGAAAGGAACTCTTGCTACCGTTATGTCTTTTGTAACTTTTCTCTTTTGAGACCTTAAAGTCTTATCGTGTGAGATATGGATTTATTTTAAGAGATCATTGTATAGAGTTCAGTGACTGACCATAGTCACTGTTTTGAAGAGATACTCTATTTTGAAGGAGAATCTAGAACAGCCCTAGAGAATGCTCAGTTCCCCCTAACAGATTAGAGGTCTACTATGCAAAGTATTAATGAGGAAATACAGTCTAAAAGGATTAATGAGCAATTTGGCAGTTCAAATCCCTTGAGAAGAGCTTGAAAACAAAAAGTAGTCTTCACAACAGGACATTAGCAGCAACACCACAGCACTCAATGGATAATGTTCATAGAAAAGAGGAGAAGCTCAAAGAAAATAAACTCAGAACAAGCCTTGGAAAGACAGATACAATATCAAAGAAAGCAATAACATTGTCCTCAAAGGTGATCAAAACAGTATATAAGACTTGATCAACGATAGTAATGACTTCAAAATCTCATGTAGCAACACATCAGAGATACATAGGTCATAAGATATACCCACTGAGTATGAGCATGCTTATACAGACCACACAAGCAACACACATGAAGACATTCATTGAAAGTATAGTAACGAAGGTATAGATTATGGATGGCAGCAAGTAAAATAACACCAAAGCCTCATACAGAAGTCTCAAGACAGTGCTAAGGGGTTTTTAAATGAGTGTCAAAGACAGTAATAAAGGACCTCAAAGCCATAAAGGAGGAGTATACAAGAAGACTAGGCTTTGAAAGTAGTCACACGCAGTCACAGCAGCTTTAGGATGCAAGAACTATTAATTCACAGTGAAAAGGTCATAGTCACAGTCACAGTTCCAAAAAGCTAAAGACAGGAAAGTCACTGACAAAGAACAAGGCTTCAAAGAGCCTGAATCATGATGGGTTCACTGGTAAATGAAATGCAAGCTGGAGCAGTGATCCAAAGTTTCATAGCAGAAAATGTGAAGCACCAAGGTCCTTACGCAGAGCACCATCTCTAAAAGACAGAACAGAAAGCAATCAAAAGGAATAAAGATGACTGTGTATGGTAGTCAATATGAGCCAAAAGACAGTGATATGTCTCAGGTTAGTTCTCATAATGAAAGAAATGAGTATGAGCTTTCCAAAATGGTGATCCAAAAAAGAAAGTTACAGTGAAGCCATCAAAGAGATATCACTGCCAAAACAACAATGTCAATTCCAGAGCCAAGATATAGATTACTTGACTTTGAAAGATGAAAAGAGTGACAGTCACTGTCAGATTAACAAGCCACCAAGACCAATGCTTAAACTACCATAAGATGATTCAACCAATAACAGTCACATTGTCAAGGTTTCACGTAAATTTTGAAGATATTAATGGGAGTTTGACAACCTAAGATGACAAAGATACAAAGTATTACAATCAGTTTTGAGACCAGTCACAGCTATACAAGGAAAGACAATGATTTTCACAGATCAAACAATCAGTGACAGTCAAGATAAAGGAAGATTCGCACAGTGCTAACCGTTCATGCATTGACAATGCCTTGTTCGTTGACAGTTCAAAGGAGCAATCATGTCTATGAATGCATGCCCAAAGGGTTTCAAAGACGGTTGAGCCCAAACGTTTGAATGTTTTACAAGTAAAAAGCTTGAAAAAGGCAATGTTACAGTGATAAGCTCACTGTCAAGAGGACAGTCTCTGTCAAAATCAATGAAAAGCCAATATGAGTGTGAGTGGTCCCAATGAACAAAAGACAATGATAAAGCTTGAAAGCAAAGGGGCATTTCTTCCCAAAGAACTATGAAAGGTTGATGATAGTATTGTTGTGATAGTGTAATGTCCCCACTTTGAAATACAATTTAATGATAAATGATAATAATAAAACTAATATTAAAATATAAAAGAATATAATTAAATATAATTAAATTTAATTAAGTTAATGAATGGTCAAAGGAATGAAATGAAAATTTGCAAATCCCTCAAACATGAGATATAAAAAGGAGAAGAGAACCTCATTTGAGGGGGATAATTTGGGAATCAGAAGTGCAGATCTGATTTAAATAAGGAATGCAGATCCGATCGTGAAAGGTTGTGTACCTTTCAAAGGGCAGAAATAATTAAGAGTTGCACTCTTTCAAAGGGTGCTAATGGTGAAAGGGCGTGTCTCTTGCCAAAAGGCATCCATAATGAAGTGGTGTGAGCTCTCCCTCACATTGAGAGATATAAAGAAAAGGAACCAACAAAAGCATCCAGTGAAGAGACCATCGATCAGATCAGATCAGATCAGAACTGTTATTAAGTTATAAGAATTGGCAGCTTGCTACAGATATAAAAGTAGAACAATTTCCCTGAGGTAGGGTATCAAAGAAGGAATTGAATCAGATAAGACAACTAAATGTAGAAGAAGGATTTTAGAAATCAGAGCAGGCCTATTACATCCAACATATAAATATATTAATAAGGCAGATTATAAGCATTCCATTGAATAGCATATCTACTCAAGGTATAATAAACAGACCCTAGAGCAGATCTAAGAAATATTCATGATCAGAAATGTGTGAAGACTATGAGCAGATTATTTCAGACATCACAAGGAGTTAATTTCAGACTTCATGAGCAGCAAGAGATCGAACAGGGGCAGACCTGATATAATCAGATTCAGGCATACAGATATCAGTATTACAACTGTGATTTGATGTGAAAAATTATTGTGGATCTCAACTTGGATTTGTGATTTTAGGGCAAAATCTAGGGCACGTAGAAAAAGGGACATTACAGACAGAGATATCTCATTCAAATAAGGACTGGCAAAGCAATATGAAGGTTATTCACAGTCAAAAATGACTCTTTTGCAGACAGAGATGATCTTTCGATTGCAATCGTAGCAAAGCTAGTAACAGGGTTTAAAGGATTGCCATAGCCTACAAGGAAGATAACCTTGTCTACAAGGAAATTTGTTGGTTGCAGATGTTAGAAAAGAGATCACTGTCATAACAAAAGCATGGTATCATCTAGAATTAAGATGTGATCAGCATGAGCAGCCACTTAAAGTGTGCAGGAATCATAATTGAGCACTGTTATAAGACGATAGTCAAGTCATTGACAGAGTTTCAGAGACACCGAACTTTGACAATTTGTCTCAGGATATCCTTGAATGAGAAAATAAAGGTTAATAGTACCATATCAATACTAGAACAGTAGCATGAAGAACATATTCAACAATAGATCTGCAAAGATGATGAATATAGAGATGCCAAGCCTAAGGTCAAACATTTCTGAAGTAAATGATAAGGAATGTGGGAATGTGGCTTCATAGAGCAGCTCAAACACTCACAGCCATACAAGTAAAAAGCAGTCATTGATGTGACAGAGTGGGAAGGCACGGTCACAAGGGAAATAAAGAGAATAGACCTATGCTTTCATGTTGCAGTCACAGAGAGAACAAGGACAACCAAGACAATGAAGACTAATCACAGTGGCAAATAGACATTTGCAGCAGTATTGACAGGGAAAAGAAGATCAAAACAGTTAGCAATGTGCCAATCCTTGGTACAGTACCATAGTAAAAGATGCAGATAGCAGTGAGAGGAGATAACATAAGCCTGTGCATGAGGGTACAACTCATCATCAGTCAAAGGAGGTCCATGTTCATTGTCATAAGATATATAGACATTCAATTCAAAACAAAATATTACAAGGACACATACCAATCATATTAAAAGAGGAAGTCACGGTGCTGACCAACATAGGATGTAATGATGGTAAACTTAAAATAGGGACAAGTGCATAAGATACAAGAAATGACAATGCTCAAGAAATACAGTTGCCTTCCTAAGCATGATGGAGTCACAGAGCATGACAGCATTAACAAGATACATAGTGCAATCAAGAGAGGACAAGCAGTCCAAGTACTCAAAGCAGGATGAGCTTTAGAACAGAGCCATGACTCTCACAGTCATAGTACCGTGTGACAGTAAAATACCAAGAGTTCGCTGACAGTCAACAGAACACCAATGTCAGTGAATTACAAGCTACAATACTCAGTTCTCTTATCAAGGCTACTGCATTGATGCACAAAAGGAAATCTACAAAAGTTAATATACCCTCTTCATAATATGCTATAAGCAAGAATTTGCAGAAGATCACAGTAATACGAGGAATATAGCAGCATCCTTTACCTTTAGGAGTCTGAGACACCCAGACCGGTGATAAGAGAGGTTTTTGACAATAGTTTCCTAAGAAACAGTGAAGAACCTTAAGAGTTGTACAAAAGTCATGCCAAGGTTGCATAAGGGTTTGAGACAAGCTACAGGACAATGAGCAAGAGACAGTATGGGGAACATGTACATTCACCACAGTCACAATGTCAGTCTTAAGCTTTGAGTTTAGATAGTAACATAAGGATAGGGCAGTATTTGTGAATGGAATATAGTCATCAGAAGACTATGCGCAACAAAAAATACAGTCTCGAGGAACATCACAGTCCAGAATAATAAACTCAGTCGTGATCTAAGGTAACCAATGAAGAAAACATGGCTACAAGGATTTGAGGCCATCCACAAGGAAAGATAAGAGCAGTCCATGATGGGGGCGGTGTTCAATAGCAGTCTAAGAGGTACATGAACCTAGTGCAGGGTTTAAAGGTGGTTGAAATCCCAAGAGTTATAATAATTGTATTTCTGACATTTCAACACCTTTTAATAATAGGATTCAAATTCACATAAGAAACTGCAATATATTTCCTTAGGAAAAGGTATATACCTGCTGCAAAAGTGCAGATTGTTGTTGCTGAGACAAAAATTCCTTCTGGTTGCCCACTGATAAGTCAGATAATTGAGCTCCCAAGAGACCTGGATTGTGTACTTGCTGCTGAACGTGCTCAAGGCACTGAAGATAATTCTCCCTTTGATCTGGTACAACTTCCACGAAACTGACCCTGAAAACATACAAACCACTTTGTCAAACTCAAAAGTGGTTTAGGCATCCACATATGACAATAAAACCTGAATGCTTGGTAGAAAAAGAAATCTATTCTTTTCATTAATATGTCACAATATGTGCAATCTACATTCATAATCTTGTTGGGTTTTTATTACAAAGTAGACATTCACGGAAATTGGTTTGAAAGCAACTGTAAAATAATTAAGAAAAAAAACGTCAAAACAGTATAAAGATCCTGCAATTGAATTTTTAGTTTCACATTTTGACAATCAATGAGCCATCAAAGGATTATATTTCTGTAATGTGTAGTGAAATGGTTTGTCTGGTTTTTAAATCAGTCACTAATTCATCTGAAACATTGATCAAATAACCACACATCAAGCTCTAGAAAACAGAACCCATCATGAAGGACAAAAATAGCATCAATCCTCAAAAATAAATTATCTACAGGAGAAACAAGAAAAGACAATCGGCCCAGAAATCAAATACAGACGAAAAGATTGACAAGAGAATTGGACAGGACAACAACAAAGTATTCAATGAAATGCAAACCATTCATCAAAATGTGATACAATGTACATATTTATCAATATTATTGATTGTTCAGTTCAACTTCTATATGCCTACTCAGCTTTTAGTGTACCAAGGATATATAAAAGGTAAAATATTATCCTACTACGCCTAGGGATTATGTACAAAACATGCCCCCCTTAATCCCTAGGGGCTGTGGCAAAACCATTGTTTCTATGCATTAAGCAACTTGTTTATGGTGCCTCATTTGCTTCATACTAAGCTCTAGTCTTTCGCAAAAAGTTTTGCTTGTGTGATAGCTTGTTTGTTTCTGTAGTTATAGAATTTTTGTTAACCAAGATATTGACTTCGTAAAGACTTCAGTTCATTTTCACCAGTTGAGTCAACTGTCCATAACGCTATATCACGTTTTGATAGAATATCCCACCCTTTAGTTATGAAGTTTTTCAACACCATTTTCTCTGCTACTTGAAACTTAGCATTAATTATGAGCGATGAAATTTGTGAGTTCAACACCATTTTTATGCTAAGATAAAAGTTAAAACTCAACATTACCTGTTAGTCATGAACTTTGCAAGAGAATGTTGTTCAACTTTTGTCTCCATCTTCTATCTCTAGGCTGATTGCACCATTTTTTGTGCTAATTGAAAATTCAACATACTTGTGAGTGATTAAATTCTCGAGTTCCCCACCGTTTTCTGTGCTAAGTGAAAATTCAACATTACTTGTGAAATTTGCAGAAGAAGATCGTTCAGCTTTTGTCTCGATCACTTATGTCTCTAGCTTGACTGCATCCATGTGAACTGGGTGATGCAAGCTAATTGTGTCCATTAGTAACCTGAAATTGTAATCCAAGCTAATAGGAGCTCACAAGTTATAAATGGATGTTAGGGAAGCTAATACATAGTCTATGGATGAAATAAGACATTAAAATTGTCATATCAGTCAGTGATGGAAGTTAAGAGGTGCAGGGATAACACATAGTTCATAGAGGACCATCTTTTGGTTCTTGGGTATGAGCACAAGGCTTATTGACACTTCTACACAAAATGAGATATTTTTTGTCTTTTATTTTGAAAGCAAGCAACCTAAAGCAGTTATCAAACACTAAAATCAAAATCCTTTACAATAAAACTAATACTGTATACCTTTCTTCAAATGATGAAGGGAAACTTTGCAATAAAACTAAAATCCTAGAACACTTAAGCAACAAAAACAACCTATCTTCTGGTTCATTAAGTATGAGCACAGGGCTTATTGACACTTGTAAACAAGATGAGAGATTTTATGTCTTTTATTTTGAAAGCAAACAACCTAAAGCAGTTATCAAACACTCACTCTTTTTAGCTAAAAAGAATAAGTACACACAAGATTGGATTGGATTAAACACAAGATTCAAAAATTGTATGCAAAGTTACTACAACCACTTCAATGAAAATTGACAATGCAAAGCCTGCAATATTCAATAATAGATATTTGATTTATCAAACTAACACTTACAAGATAAAAGAAAACAATTCAGACAATAGTCTTAGCGGCAAGCAGGCATAAAATTATTATTCTTTCCTAAACTAGATGTAAGTTTTTACAAAGATTTTGCATATGATTTATTCAAAATAAATCATAAATATATTGCAGTTCCTATACTAAGAATACTTTTCTTGCAATCAAAACAAGCTCAAAATACAAAATTGTATAAAAATACATTGTTTAAAACAAGAAAGCATCAAATAGACCTGACTAAACATATCGCATCCTAAGATGAACATTCTAGAAAGTTATTTAAGAGTAGTTAATTGAAAATAGTGATCATTAGAAGTAGCCAGTTTGATATCAATTAGGCCCTCAGTGATTTTGATGCAACTCCTGCATCTTGACCATTAAATCGTGATCTAAAACAAGATATGGTTTCACTATATGGCAAAGTAAGGACTTGTGTTGTAGGTCCAAAATAGGTCGTATACGGCACCAAACTTAAATGTTGCTGCCTATATGGGTTCCTCTTGAAAAGTTATGGCTTCCAGAAGTTGGAAGATTGTCAAAAAATGGCTATTACGAATTCACCACTTAGGGAAGGTATCAATTTTTTCACAGGCTCAGAAATGTGCCCCATGGCATTCTAGCTTTCTTCAATCTCTTCATTTCTCTCAATCTGTTCAACTTCCTCATGTAAAGTAAGGTTATCATAATCCATTTGAAAATTGAATGGTATGCATTGGGGAGACATGTTGGGATTTAGAGTAGCTTTGTATGTGATTTTCCAAATTTCTTATGATCATGATAAGCGAAGTAGCAATACAGTGGGTTGAGAGAGTAGAATAGAGGTCCAAGTCTGAGTAGATTCATTTATGTACAAATGCTAAGAGACTTGAGACTCAAGTATTGTGAATTTGGAGTGAATTAAGGAAGTAGAAGCTCTCATTGTGATGAATTTTCATCTGTAAGGGATTTCTCTAGGGTAAGCTATGTGTTACTCTCATGGTGACGTGTGCTCCCATATTTACTTGCTAATTTTTGTTGCAATTGTGCTCTCATGGTTCAATTTGGTCTTTCATTGCCCTCTTAGAAATCTATATGTTGGTGACTAGAGCATGGAATATCCATCTTAGTTCACAGATAAATCCTTTGAAGAGACTTGAATCCCTAATGACTCCTGGCAAATCACCAAATAATCTTGGTGACTTGAATCTAATTTTTTCCTCTTTACCTCCAAAAACTTACAAAATTTAGTGCTCTAAAACCCTAGGCTTTGTCAGTGGCAACCCTAGAGATTTTCCATTAGCATATAGATTGACAAAATTTGAAGATTTCGCAAAATGTACCACGGAAACTCTAGCTTGTGCCATATCAGATTTGGTTAAAAATTAAAAAGCAGAGAATGCATGCTCAAGAATATCCTAGTGCACACCTAACAGGATTTGACCAAGTTTTAGAGTGTGTGCCCAACAGTCATTGATTTGTTTTGTAAAAATATAAAAGCATCCAATTTCTTCAGATAGTGTTTGTTCATTACTCCTTGTTCCGTATTTTTCATTGGCAAAAGGAAAAGAGTTTCAGTTGTAGTAAGTTTAAACTTCAGCCTTTGATTGGTCACCTTAAAGGTTAAACATCAGTGTCTTCAAGGGTTTCAGCAGATTAAAAAGTAATAAGTTTGCAAGAGTTGTAATAGTTTCCTCTATTGTCAGGCATACCTTAGGACTCCCAAAACATCAAATTGCAGATTTGTTCACAATCAGTTTTCCACTCATTATGATGACAAATTGCAGACTTGTTCAGAATTAAGTTTCCACTCTTCATGATGGTGCCTAGGGTTTTGAAATCGAGGTTTCGTCAAGTAGACATGCTAATGGAAAATCACTAGGGTTGCCATTAACAAAGCTTAGGGTTTTAGAGCACTAAATTTTGTGAGTTTTTGGAGGTAAAGAGGAAAAAATGAAATAATGAAATGTTATAACCCAGGAGAAAATATCCACAATATGTTATCATTTCAAGCTTGGTGTGAAGACCTATTTGTGTGAATGGTCAATAGAAAAATAGGAAATGTATTGCATGCTATAAAAAGGTTGGCTCAGATAATTTTAGAAGGTGATCACAAAGATGACCTATAGTCCTCATCACACTACATTGTTGAAAGGGGATGATGGGTTGTGAGAGTTTGTGGACTATCAAGAAGGATGATTCGACATAGTTAGCATGTAACATCCCTATTGTGATTAAGGCTTCCATGAAAAAGTAATATATTGCAAGGGAATAATGGGTTGTGAAAGATAAAATTTGACTGTTAAAGAAGGATGAGTGCACACGTGAAGCATACAAAATCCTTTTGTGCTGGAGGCTTCCATGAAAGAGTACTATATTGAAACTGGTCTCTATACTTTGTTGAATGGCTGTTTTGTATGATCATTTTACTTCAATTCATGGATACATGGTGGACTTATTTATTTGATGACTATCTTGAAAGATTTTCAGTATTATGTGGGCTTAACTAGAGGAAAATCCTTAGGTTTCTAAAAGAAATTACTTTACAAAGGGATATATTGTGGGTCTTTGTCAAGACTGATTTGAACTATTGTGTAATGGGACAAAATCACCATGTTTCCAAATAACATTTGTTGGCATGATGTTGAAGTTGGACATTTTGAATCAATGTGTAGATAGTTTGTTGAGTTTGATTGTATTGTCGTGATTACAATTAAATAGAGAATGGATGCCGATGCTAAAATATATTACTGGCAAAAGCATGCATGTCACTTTGAGTCTTACAACTTCACTTTTTAAAAGTTTGATACAATACTTAGTGGCCTAAAGAATATCAAAGTCCTTAGTTTTCAGATGCATCTTATATTTCGAAGTGTCACTTGTGCTCACTAAGAAGACTGATTTGAATTATCATGGCTGGGACAATATCCATGTTGGTCAAAGAATGTTTGTTGTGGGCAAAAATCCTTTGGTTCTGAAAATTTGTGAATCTCTATGGGGACTTATTTGAAGTTTCCTGCATGCTGGGGCAAAGTTAATAAGGAACCTTTGAAGTTTAAGTGCAAAGATTGCCATATGAAAGTAAAGCAAGTTTTAGATGACAATGATCCAATATGTATGACAATAGGATCAAGAAAAGGTATACATAATAAAGATATCCACAAAACACAAAAAACAAGGATAGTAATAAAGATTCGGTTTTAAAGGTCTGAACAAAGATCTATTAACCCAGTTCACTAACAGTCTTGCAAAGATGAAAACCTTTTAAATCATGCAAGGTAGTTAAACGCTTAGGAATATGGAGTGGTCGAAGTGATAAAATTGGCAAGACATGTTGACTATAAGGAGAAAGTCATATGGCATGTGTTCAGGACAACAGTATGAAGATAAATATTATCATATTTCAGTTATAGACAATGCTCACAATTCAAACTAGAATACTCAAGGGACATCAAAGGATTCTCACGAGATATGGGTAAAGAGGACAGATCTTCATGACATGGACACTTAAGTGCCAATATTGTGGCAAGAACAAGTGCACAATAGAAGATACATGATAGCTAAGTGATAATACAAAAGGGCTTGTACGCTATATAATGGTGGGGTTTGTGAATGATAAAAGGTTAGAAGTGAAGCACTATAAGGATGAAAAGATTTTGTTCCTTATTCAAAAGAGACTATGAATGCATGCGAAAGAGTAGAATGACTCAAGTGCCAAAGACTTTGCAATCATGGTCATGAAGACAATAGTTTTGTTAGACCCTAATTGGTCGTCTTCCAAATCCTCACATCGTAGAGATCACTGGATATTGTCAGAGAAACTAAGCAGAATTCTCGAATTTCTAGATATAGTGAGAAAAAGTAGTCAAATCCGTTGATAGAGGTTTTGAGCTTTTTGATATGGAAGATGGATGTCAACAAAATAAGTGATAGTGATATTATGAATTTAAATTTTAAATATCTCACAGGGCACTGTCAGCTGTTGGTAAGCAAGGTAGTTTGGGTTGTTACATTGCAAACACAGACTATGACACTATTACTGCTAGAAAAACACAATGACGGATGACCCTTATTAGAAGTTAGAGACAGTCAAGAGATTAAAGACAAGTTGTAGGCGATAGTAAGACACTGTAAGGGGATAAAAAATACATGTGAAAGACAAAACTCCACACCCCAAGTTTTTAAATAGGAAAAGGAAAAGGAAAAAGGAAATACCTAAGTTGATGGTGCAGCTCGCCTGTGAGCAACTTCAAAGGAAGTCATGAAGAGCTTAGCAAGGCCTCCTCTGAGAAATGGTCCCACCAGTGATTCCATTGTCAGTGCCATGACCCGTTGCACACAAATATAAACATGAGTCAATCTATTAAAAATTAAAACAGATCAAAACATTTAATCCCAAGAAAGTAGCATACATTGTGAAAACTTAAAGATTAAAAGAAAAACATCCTTTAAAGTGGTCAGATCTAAAATATTTTATATATAAAATTATATTCTAAACATTAAATTATTCGAAGATAATAAAATAAATAATCAATGAATAATACATGAAAATGTAATAATTACATCAAAACATTAAATTATATCAAATATCTAAAATGTAATGCCCACCACAATCACTGTAACACCATGGAGAGTAGGCAAGCCATACCAAATGCAATAAAGATAATAATTCTAAAAATAAATAAACTAGGGTTGATTGCTTCAATGGTAGAGAGCTATTTCTTATTATTATTATCTTTCTTACTATAATCAATTGTCCATATATACACAATCCATTCATTCAGGCAGGGCAAACAATCAATTATCTGAAATTCCTATTCATTCTGGGAGGGCAAACAATCCATTAGTTTTCAAAGAAAAAACTGTGAGTCCTATTAATTTTGGCAGGGTAAACAAATCCTCCACATGCCTCTACTACATATAAGAAGAATAATCTATGAGATAATCTATACAAGTAAATATTAAAAAAATATAGATATAATTTATAAAAAATTACCTGGAAGTAGAATTTTTCCCTCAATCGACTGGTATTTCCCGATCGCTACCTCCTCTGCTTTTCCACTTCATCTTCTACCACACAAAATGTGACAAAAAGAAAAAAGGAAAAAACAAATAACAGATAAAAATCATGACAGACAGACTAGTGTGCACACTATAGACAGACTCTTGATTAAAAAAACAAGAAATAATGAAAAGACAGAACAAAACATTGAACAAACATTGCATTAGAAAAAAAAATAACGAAGGAAAGAACAGAAAGACAGAACAAAGCACTGACAGAAGAAAAAAAATAAAAAACATTAATTGGTCTGACAGAGGTTAGGGTTATAATCTTAAACTTGCAAATGCGACACAGGCAATTGCGGGTGCCTTTGCCCATCTGTGCACAAATAATGAGAGGACTAACAATTACCATCCCTCCCTTCAAAATAAACTCCGTACGAGAAATACCGCGGTTTACATGGTCTGGATACCATGGTTTACTCCAGTTAGTTATCCGCTCCATGAGATTTGAAATTTAGTTATCCGCTCCATGAGATTTGAATTTTCATCACATGCTTTTTTCAAGCATTCTCTCAACGGCTAGTGAGCAAGTGATACCCTCTCCATTTGACATGAATTTTCTGTACATTTCCGCTCCATGATACCTAATTTCAGGCATTTTCTCAACCGCGTGAATGACATTTTAATTTTCTTTTCTGTTTGAGTTTCAACTTTCAATGGTTTTTTATTAATTTAACGAAACAAATTATTTTAGGTATTAATTTGTAAAAAAATTAATTAAATTTGTGTGAGTTGGTTTTATATCATGATTTTTATAATATTCATTAGCATTTTTTTAATTTAGATTTACATTGGATTTGTTATAATCATTTATATTTTTTATATAATTTATTAATAAGTCTTTTTCACATATAAGAATAATAGTGGAAAAAACAGTAAATGTTGAAAACAACATAGCATTGATGTTCTATGATCTAATGGATTAAACTATTAGTGAAAACATGTTACAACTACACAAACCCAATAATTTTTCATTTTACTTAATCAATCAAAAACATTTACTATTAGAAAGATTATCAATTGTGTCAACCAAAATAAATAAAAATCAACAAACAATGCTCTCAAAAACATAATATAAGATAATTGAAGCAAAGACTCCTAGCAGTTCAAATCGAATACAATAAAATTTTAACGATACAAAGTTTTTTTTGGATTCAAATGTGAATAACAATGACAACAGTGACTTTCAAAAGATTTTAAAAATCCATGTGCATTCTCTTACTTAAGTTATAGCTAACAAACTAATTGTCTGAAAGGCACCCACTTCCTCCGCATGCAAGGAAGAGGTGTGGAGAATGAGGAGGAAGAGTGGTGGCTATCCAGCCATCAAGATGCATCATAGCATCAATGGTTGGATCCCCCATAACTGCAATTGTACTTGCTTTCGATGACAACTATCATTTCACTTCCCTTCCAGTCCAGTTTGCACATTGTTTATATGTTTTTCTTTTTCTTTTTTTATCATCTCCTTCTCATGTTATTATTGTTTTGAACTTTTGAAAATGTTGTGACTTTGAGACAGGAATTTACAAAAGTAGAAGCTCTTGTAGTAAGGAGATTTATGTTTCTTCAATGATACTGTCTAATATATTTTATTTTCAATTAGATGTGTGATTTCAGAATGTGCATGGCCCTTCTTTTTAACTTGCATTTAAGATGATTATTGTAGTCTAATTGTGGTGATCTCTAATATGAAAATATTGCAGTTATGGCTTACCACCAGCCTAATATGAAAAAAGCTTCTTGATATTAGTTTAATATCATGACTATAATCTCTTAATAGAGACCTACAACATTGGATTCCTAAAATAGATGCTAAGGGTGTTCAACAATTTCTTGAATTTTTGGGCGAGTTATAATATCTCTTGCTTCTATAGAATGTAATTCAACCCCTATATTATAAGAACATTTCTTGATCAATTTTTCTATCCTTTGGGATTTAATTATTACACTTGGTGGTGATTTTATATCAAAAGTTCAAAAAAATTTCCATGTGTACTAAAATTCATTTATAAGTCCTAAAATTTGAAAGATAAATTGTTCTTAATTGTTTAAGTCATTCTCACCCAAAACTAGATTCACACACCTAATAGGGATAGCAAACATTCATGAATCTAATTGATAACTTCCCACTAAGAGTTTAATGCGATGACATTTATCACCACGGGAGATTTGTTTTCCATTGTCTATCATGACTTGAAAATTCAAGACTAGATAAATAAAAAGGTTGAGCTTATGAGCTATCCTTCTATCAATAAATTTTTGTGTACTATCACTATCAATTAACACTTTCGCATTTTGATTTTTGATATTATAGTTAATATTAGTGCACGTGGTGTATTTATTCCATTCAATGCTTGTAGGGAGCTAGTAGCATTTTCTTTTTTCTTATAGTCCTCATTTTTAAGTTCTATATTTTGTTCTTTCACAAGTACTTTTCCCTCTTCTTCAACCTCGCTTATTTTCTCACTACTAGAATAGTTATGCCTCTTTGACCCTTTACTATCACAATTTGAACTTATTTTATTTTCTCTTTTCTCTCTCTTCTTGAGGAGATAACATATTGCATTCTCTTAGGTCAAAGAATTTGTCCATGTTTTTACTAGTAGGATCAATCACATTTTTGTCAATTACTCTCATTGTTTCACCTTTGTTAGTGTTTTGTTTCTCAATATGTAATGTTTTTTCCATAGCTTTTCTAATTATAAAAGTTTCCATAAAATGAACATCATGTTGAATCTGGTCATTAAGTTCATTGATCTACAATTGTAGCCTTCGATATAAGTTGTCACTTTGAGTGCTTGAAGTGTCAATCTCAAATGCTTAACATCATATTTAGTTAAATATATTAACTATTTTAAATTTTTATTTGTGAAAAATAGCTTCCAATACATTGTTTTTTAATAAAAGGTTGCTAATTCTTTAATAAATTCTTTCCAACTAAAAATTTGTCCTTGTATATCATCCATCTTCCATCAATACCACTGGTAAGGTCCTAATTCAAAATATGTCAACCAATGAATTATTTGGTATTTTATTAAATTTAAATTGTCTTTCTAGGAGTCTTATCCATAAAATTACATTTTTAACACCAAATTAATGAATGTTTATTTTTGGTCGGTATGTTTCTTGACCTCAAAAAGGTTCTCCTATCCCTTGATTCGGTTTATTATGGTTGTACCCATCTAGTTGATGGCTTCTTTGGGACTTTAATGCTAATAATAACCCTTTTGTAAACTTCTTTAAAGCCACATAAAAAAAATTAGAAATTGGTTAAGAAATTTATCTATAATGAAATGTATCATTGTTTCATATCCTTGTGGAATTCTTTCCTCAATTGTAGGTGGTTGAAAATAAAATGGTCCTTAGATTTCATTATAAAGTTTCTCTAATCTTAAAGATGACATGACTTCAATTATATTTTTATTCTGAGTATTGAGGTGGGAAAAGGTTTGTATGAGATAATTTGATGTTTAAATTTGGACCAAACTTTGACCACTGAATAAAGGAATATATTTTATGTACAAAAATAAATTTTAAAGAACTAGCCATACAAAAAAATTTACAATCTTTGTAAACATGTTAAAAAAAAATTAAAAATTCGAAACTGTGCAGTCTATAGAGAAAATTTAATGGAAATGTTGACTAAAGTTTGACCACTAAATTGAAGGACTTATTTTATGTCAAACAGTATATTACAAAAAGCTAACCCTATCTAATTTTTAATAAGCTTTCTAAAAAATAATTGTTTTTTTAAATAAAAAATATCAGCCCAGAAAATAATTTTATAGAAAATAATAAAATAGCAATAACTTGAATCATAAAAAATTATCATCAAATTATAATTTTTTTTAGAGATTACCTAACACATTCCTCAAACCCAAAAAGAAAACATCCAAATATGCATTGGTTTGTAAGTTATTAGGAAACAGAAAATGTTGGCCCAAATCATAGCTTTGATGCCACTTTTTATGACATTTCTTGAAAATATTTTTATAAATAAAAAATAAAGTATACCCTATCGAGGGGGTGACTTCCAATAATTATATTATAATATATTAATTCAAAATTTTATGATGATGATATGGGAGAATGTTCTCATCCTTTTTTATAGGGTCGACCATGTAGGGACATACCCCTTCATCTTATTTGTGAAGGATTAGTACATTACCTAATATTTATGCTAGGGTTAATCATGCGACATGATTAATTTATTAGACATAGAAATATATAATATATACTTAGGAATATATATTATGATCATTACATAATGTGTTACCTTTATAATAATAAGTATTTTTTGTGTTTAATTGTTGGGTCATTTGTGTTGGAACGTGTCTATTCTGGCTCCAAAACGGCAGTACGGATTGACTAACACACGTGCTAGTCGTGCATTTTACATCATCAATTTTGCAATAAACGACTGTGATTGACTAACACGTCGCTATCATGTTGTACGAAAGGTCTGTTTTCAAGCCAGAATAGTCACAACCTTTGTGTTGGGACATTAATGAAAATCTTCATTCTTGAGCACATCCTCCCCACAACCACCACAAGGGGAGTTTGTGTATGCTAAGCTTATTCTAGCTAGTTCATCTAAGATTACATCTCAAGAGAGGTTTTAGTCAATGAGAAATGGGAAAGATAGGAAAAAGATATTTATACATAACTTTGGGATTAAATGTTCTAAGGCTACAAAAATTAGAATACATACAATACTTGAGAAAGAAAGATTGACATTTAGAATAAATAAGAATAGCTAAGTTTAGGTGCACAAATTTTTAGATTTCCATTATGTCAACCTTGTTTGTGTAGTTTAAATTGAAACATAGTTTGAGTCATCCCTCGGATTTCCAAGTGAATTGTAATGGATCCCAAAGATAGCTAAATATTTAGATTCCCTTATTGAAGAGGATTTTGGATTTGAATCTTGGAATAATAGCTAATTGTGTGTTAATTTCTTGGATTAGATAATTCCACTAAATTGAAGAAGTTGCAAAGCTTGATCCATAGCTAAAAGATTCATCAATCTAAGCCAACTTATGGGAAATTAGTTTTTAGTATTTTTATATATAGTTGAGATGGTCTATTCCATATATCTTAAAATATAGGGCTTAAGAGAAGCTTATCACTTCATTGTAGAGTGTTCCATGTTTTCACGAGTAGTATCCATTTGAATATAGTATAAAATCAAGAGTTTCCAAGGAAAAGTTACTTCTAAACCTCTACCAGTACATTTGGATAAAATACAAACCCCTTGTGTGAGGACCAATGATGCCTAATCCACCCTTCTACTTTTCAAGAATATAGTGTTATCAACAAGTAGCCATTTTTTTTTCTATTTCCCCATTTGGGCCAAACAAAACTTTATATAAGTTGTGTTTGCTAATTATAGCAATTTTAGAGGGAAACCCACAAGAAGAGATTTAAACTTGAGCAGAGAAGAGTATATAATTTGTCACCTTGATATGCTCATCCATATATAGGAAATTATTTTTCCAAGATAATAATTCTAATTTGAACTTGTTTAAAAACCACCTCCATAAATCTTTTGATGAAACTCCAATTCCAAAATAAATGCCAATGTGTATAATTATCATTTTATGTTTGATCTCTCACTATTAGTTTGGGATCAAAGGTGGATGAGGCTTGGGATGTGTCATTCAAAATTTAATTTTGTGCATAGCTAATTGAGATTTCAAAGCAACACGAAAAAAATTCAAGGTTACCATGTAGTTTATTGTCATAACTAGTAGTATTTTGAATTAAAGTCATTTTATCATCAATGAAGTGGGAGTTAAGAGTAGTAAAGCTACCTAGTTGAGACACGCCATTAATGAGGTGATTTGATTAGGTATGATGTTGGAGATATTCTAGTGCAGGGTTTGTGAACTAAATAGGTGTACCAAAAAGTAGCCAATATAGAAAAATCAAGAAAACATGAGCACATTATTGTTTTTGATTAAGGAAAATCGGGTTTTAAGGGACCCGAAACCCGCTTACATAACAAAGGATGAGCATGAAAGAAAGTAGAGAAGACAAGACCTAGACAAAAAAGCTGCAAAAAAACCAGCATAAAAACCAGCAGCTAGGACGAAATGATAGCATAGAGCCAACGAGAAAATGGCATCCAAGAGCCAGCATTACATATCAAATAAAAACTTTTATAGACTCCTCTGCATTCTGAACCGACAGCATCATGGCCTTAGCAACTTCTCTTAGATCATTGTTCTCTTGTTTTAGCTGAATGTCTTTCGTCTTTGTCTCCATATCATTGGTTGTCTGCCTGGCCCTTCACCTGGAGATATGATGAGTAGAGCTAGAGGTCGGTATATCATCAATGATTACCAAATCCTTATTCTGAGTTTTCCTGTCTAAGTGATCCACCAAGGCATTCATGTTTTGAGATGAGATTCTCAAGACCTCAAGACTGTGGTTCATGAGGTTTTTCAATGCCTTCTTAGTTTTAGCAACCCGATTGATGATGGTCTTGTTATCCGCCTCAGTCTTTTCTTTTACAATTCTAATCACATCCTCCAGATGTTTCAAATCCCCTTTTATAAGATCTTTTTCCGACCAGTCCTGCATTTCAATTTCATCCTCTACTTCACTGGTTTCCACCTCCGCACTGTTTTTCCCCGAATTAGTATCCTTGATCAAATTGTGAATCTTATTCTCTGGGTCTCTCTGTTTGCTCTGAATGCTGGTAATATTTTTAATAACCCACTTCTAAAAATTGAAAGACTCCAGCATGCAATTTTGAGCGACATTCAAGATAGTGTTCGTTGTATCCCTTCCCTACTTAGAGCTCACGGATTTAGGGTTGGCTTCCTCCATGGAGTTCTAGGCAACATTCCTGCTATCCGAACCCATAGGGTTAGAATCAGGGTTTTTCAGTATTGGCATCTTTTTTTCCTTCCTCCTCTTCTCCAACATACTCTTCCTTCTCACTCTCCACTTCAATCTTAGCCTCCTTCCCCTATTCCTCCTCCATACCATCATTCACCTCCATGTCCACATTATCAATGTCAGCTCTCACTTTTTTATGGGTAGGGGCATTAGACAGATCATCTTCAGACTCAGAGTCATTACAACTCTCAGAAATATGTGCATTTGTTACTAGGTTATCATCCTTGCTAACCCTAGCTTTTTTCTTCAGGTGTTCATAAATGAGAAAAATAAGCCCCTGATGGGCTATGGGGTAAGATTTGGGATTTTTGGCATGGTCAACCAAGCTCTCATTCAGGGATGATGCTAAATAAAAGGGCAGAGAAATATTAACCCCATGGCGGAAATGATTGAGAATTGCAAAATGATAATTGTAGACTTTAGTAAATCTACCATCAATAGTTAGGAATTCCATCAAAACCCTTAGCATTTTCTGTCAAAAAGACTTTACCTATTGGGGGAGGTAGTAAGAAACGTTGTCTTTCTTGGCAAGTCAAGCCTTCTCATCCTCAGTTTTCGGGAAGTTTTTAATCGCTCCAGCAACAAAATTTCAGTCTCTATAGAACTTTGTGTCCTCCTTCTGAAGTCTCGTGACCTCTGCAACCAAATCCTCATCAATCTTCTAGGTCTCCCCAAACAAAGTGACTTTGTTGTTGTTCCAACCCTTAGCAAAGCCTTGAGACACCGATTTTTTGCTACCATGCAGCTTTTCCATATAGTCGATGAATCCATGTCTATGGAGCCTCCTCCACACTTTCCACCCACTTTTCCAGTTCTCGCAACCAGAGGGATCATTCCAGTTTAGGTTACCTCCCATGTTGAACAACAGGTCGAAGTCTCAAATAGTATATCTCACAAATTGCAGGCCAAGACCTAAACACAGGCTCTTGAGCAAAATACTGGGATCACAGAACAGAGTACTGATGAATACTAAGAGGGGGGGTGAATTAGTATGCCGAAAAATATTGAACTTAAACACTTAAACCGTCTAGAAGTAAACCGGTAAAACAGTTTAACAAACAAACCAGTTAACACACATGCAAACCAAATAGAAAATAAGGCATTCACCCACAAGAACAATAACACCGTAACACAAGATTTTTGATGTGGAAACCCAAATGGGAAAAACCACGGTGAGATGAAACTCACAAGTAACTATTTGCAGAATAGAAACCAGACTGGTTAAGGTCAGACTGGTTAAGGTCATACAATGTTCTTTACCAGAACAGATCCTGTTAGGAATCTCAATCTCTTTTAGGAGATAAATCTGATTAAAGACTACCTTGCTGGAGGATTTTAGATCCATAGACGTGAACCACCTTGTTAGAGGATTTACAAAAGGCTTTATGGGCCTACCCGGTTAAGGGCTTCAGACTTGTTGAAGATGTCAGTAATCAACAAGTGAGTGATCTAGCAGATAGCATAGATTGCTTGGTTAGATCCGTGATAGCTCATTCTTAATGCATTCTAGCATTACTTCAGTCTTCAACACATTCACACTCTACCTTCTCTCGCAGACCTAAACTTCTCTTCTTTGATTGCACTTACAAAAACTCATCAACCACTTTCAAAACCCTAACAACAACATAAAACCCTAGACATGATGTCCTTATAAAAGAATCTAATTTCATGTCGGTCCAATAGGATTATAATACAATTTCCTAGGTTCTGTGCATCTAGACATATTTGGTAACATGACACAAAAAGCATCGCCAAAGTGTCGGCACCGCCAAACAATTGGTGGATGGTAACTCATCACAAAATGTCGGTTTGTAACTCATCACCAAGTATTACCGGTTCATATAAAATATCAGTTTATGCAAAATACCAGTTGTCGGTTTGACGAAAATGAAGACTGGGAAATATGTGTTATGCTGCTTTGATCCTTCGTACCTCTTGAGATCCTCGAACCGCTTGGGGTCTTCAGACCGCTTGAGATCGGTAAACACTTTCTGCGAAACATCGATAGTCTAAAGACTAACACATGATACCGGTTGGAACAAATATTGGTTGAGCTTAGCTCATACATACAAAAAGGTGATCTCAAAGCAAGTGTGTGTCCATCAATGACAATCACAACATCAATCATCAAAAATGCCAACAAGTACCATCTGTGATTTTAAAGAAGTAAATAATAATGGTTGCAGAGATCCAGCACTTATTATTATAACCCTGTCACACAAATGATCATAAAAACGATGCCTAATAACAATCATTAACTGACAGTTTGCTTGCCCCCAATCTCTGTCTTTGGTTTTTGTACCCTAAAATGTGATCATGATTTTAACTTGAACCATTGATGCGATCAAATAATAATTGCTCCCTAACATCCCTTTTACATTGGGCCTCTCCAATATATTTAGCCTCCACCTCTAAATTGACCCCTTCATTAGCTAAAAGGTCCGCAACCTTATTGCCTTCCCTTAGAGTATGAGTTATGAGAATACTAACATAGTCGTTTAATAACTTTTTAGCACTTTAAATAGTATTAGTAATATTCCAAGAGGAAGAACTGGTACCTTTAAGAGCCTGAATGATATTGAGGGAGTCCCCTTCCAGCCAATTTTTAAAAAATTTGAATCCCTAAGCAAGCTGGAGGCTTTTCAGCATAGCCTGAGCTTCAACCACATGATTATTTTGGACTCCAAAAGGAGAAGCAATAGCAGCAATAGCAGCAATGCAGACACCTTGAGCATTTCTGATGACTCCTCCCCCACCGAACTTCCCAGGGTTGCCTTTAGCAGCTCCATCAAAAATCACCTTGACCCAATCATGATCAGGAAATCTCCAAAAAATATTTTCTCTTCTTGTCTTATTGTCAGATCTGCAGACTTTGTGGATTAAATTCCATTCAGTAAGGATGCCTTTTTCAATATCATTCATATCAGCAAAAAACCATTGTTTGTTGTTCCTGTGAGGAATATTTATGTTTTCTTTTATAGCCCTGCAAACATTTTCAAAGACCACCTGAGAAGTGCACTTAGCTTCCCTAAATATTTTGTTATTTCTCTCTTTCCAGATGCCCCACCAAGACATGGGAAGGATTAAGGACCAAAGGTTCTTGATAAGAGGAAATTTGGTGGGAAAGTTCTATTGCCAAATAATTTCCTTGAGACTGTTGTGCATAACCCAATCAACTTTCCAATTCACCCAAAACTTACTCCAGATTTCCCAAGTGAAGGAGAAATGGATGAACAAATGATCAACTGATTCTTCCTCTTTCTAACATAGCTCACACCTGTTAGGGAACATAAAACCTCTTCGGGCCAGGTTATCAATAGTAAGAATCCTATTGTGAGTAGCAAGCCAAAAGAATATGTTGACTTTAGGGATAAGAATTATATTCCAAACTTTACCCCATATAGGATTGTTGATCTGGGTAAATGTGTTTTTATAGGCTAAGGCAACCGTGAAGTCGCCCCTAGGATTACTCTTCCAGAGGAACACATCATCAAAATCTTTGTTAATAGAAAAGGACAACAGCTCTTGCTGAAGCAGCGAAAACCCAACATAAATAGCATCAAGCCTAACCCATCTATTCTCCTTCCAGTAGTTACACACCATAACACATTATTGTTGTAAGGAAGTTAAGTAGCATAATAACTTCCTACACTAACCTTGAGAGGAGGGTAATGCAAAAAAAATTACAGATCATCACAACAATTATAGAAACTTAACAAAAATAGATATAATAACATTCATAACACAACACAGTGATTTATGTGGGGAAAACCCTTTCGGGAGAAAAACCCCACACTCCAAAAGTCGCCCAATATATTATTCAACAATCAATTACAAATTACAATATACTTGCAAAGCAAGATCTTCACAGAAGTACCACAAATCAAAGATTTAGAGGTAACTCAAGAGCCATCAAACTCTTACACACAACCTCTATCTCACGCACCTCATAAATAGGAGATCCAATATAAGAAATTGTCAAATGGTATTACAAAACCATGGGCTAAAACCACCCAATAAAGTAGAGCCGACCATATCCCCTTTATAGATGCTCTATGACATGTCAAAAAACACATCAACACATGTCCCTCCCTTTTACATCTCATTTATGTGTCTGATGCATTTTATATATGCTATTTCAGGAGACCAAATTTCCAAAGGCCATAACTTGTGAACCATGTGTCTGATTGATGAACTGTTTGAAGCATTGAAAAGCTCACGAAGTTCTCTATCACCTCCTAAATTCCTATGCCATTTATGTCCACTTTTCAAGGTATTTCATAGGGTCTAAATTCCTTGAAATTAAATTTAAACCTTTCATTGTACCCTCCAAAAATGAACTTTAATATCTTCAAAACTAGCCATGAACTTGCGATGAAAATTTACTGACATGATTATATAGCCAATCAGAAGCTTTGGGGAGAATTTCACACCATTTCATGCTCAAACAAAAATTTACTATAAATAGTAACATCATGTAAATGCAAGGTTGAGACACCATTTTCCCAACAATTGTGATAACTTCAAAACATGCTCATGTTTTGGCTTGGGAATACCAAGCCATAACACAATAATGTTATGTATCTTTTATAATGCACTTTCATTGTTTTTTTCTAATACACTCACAATATGTTGAGCACTAAATTGCATTGTTGAAGATGTTTTATTCATGTTTTTCTTAGCATACATCATTTGTAGATGTTTCTTGTTGTAGTTATGTTTATTCTTCCTCTCCCAAGTTTGGTCTTCCTCGTGAAGAAATTTTGGTTCATGAGAATTATGTCATCCTTATTCATGATACTCCAAAAAATCATATCAATGCTCCTCATTATGGAGATGAAGCATTGATGCATAAAGAATAATGTACCTCTCCTAAACTAGATCTATTGGCATAATATTATACCATCATGTTCCTTAATGATTCACCACCTAATTTTTTAAATCATATTTAAAGAATGGGTGAGACTAATAAGGATTTGTCTTCTCATCAAAGGATTAATCCTTCATCGACCATTCATCCTTTTTGTGCTTCTCAATATAATTAGACAACATTCATTATTGAAATTTATCTTGTGAATCCTCCTCCATTAGAGTTAGAAACACATTATAGGGTTTGGTTTAACATGCTTTTCAACTACGGTTATAATAGACAAGATTTTGGGCTTATGGAGCAAGGAATTAGGGTTCATTTGGATCTCACATCATATTGTTATAAAGAAGGTGTTGGGTTCCCACCTTCCTCTCCAACTCCATCTCCTTCCCCATTACCTCATAGAACAAACAAAAACCTTTTTCACATGAGATAAGATTGCTTGTTGATACTTATACTACATCTAGGGAAGACCAAACCTTGCTAAGGCTCTTCAAAACCTAATTTATTACTATTCCTCCTCTAAAATATTATAAAGTTCAAACATACATGATCATATATAACACTTTTTTGTTTGAATCATCACATGATTATCCATCCCACTAATGAGTGCATGAGGTATTTAAGAAATAATTTTCCAAGATTCTTTGTGATGGTATCATTCACATGACAAGTGGCATTGAGTTTCTTCATTATCTTGTCCCTCTTATTATTGATTAAAACCTTGTCTACTATATTTCTCCTCACTATGTAAAATTAGTAACTCTATATGGGGGCTCATTGTCATTCATGGTGGTAAAACCTTTGCGAAATCATACTTTATCTCGGATAGAAACATTATAGTCTACTTATTATTTCCTTTACACTAAGGGGAAGGATAAATTTTGTTGGAGGGGTGTGTATCCTTGTTTAAGGATATCCACTCCTTGTTTCATGGGTATGTATAATTTCATCTCCTTACCTGAAAGGTATTTATACATTTTTAAGGATCTTTTTTCCATGTTTGAGGGTTGTGTATCTTTTCTTAAGGGTTTTCTCTCCTTTTTTAAGGGGTATATAGACTTGTTTAAGGATCTCATTTACATGTTTGATGGATATACATCCTTGTTTAAGGGCATCCTCTCTCTATTTTGGGATATGTATCTTTGGTTAAGGATCTACTCTCCCTTTTTTGGATGTGTGTGTCCCTTTTAAGGATCCCATCCCCATTATTAGATGATGTATCCTTGTTTCAGGATCTCTTCCTTATTTTTGAGGTATGTTTCCCTACAAAGTATCATCTCCCCTTATTGGAAGATGTATCATTGATGAGAATCTCCTCCTTGTTCTGCAGGTGTGTATCACTACGGAGGATCCACTCCCCCTTATTGGAATATGTATCCTTGTTTAAAGGTATCTTCCTTGCTTTGGAAGAGTGTATCTATGCTAAGGATCCACTTCCACTTATTGGAAGATTTATCATTGTTTAATAAGGATCTCTACTTGTTTTGGAGGTGTGCACCCCTAGCAAGGATGTCTTCCCCCTTATTAGAAGATGAATCCCTCATGAGAATCTCTTTATTATTTTGGAGGTGTTTGTCGCTATTGAAGATCCCCTCCTTATTGGTTGAATATATCTCTAATAAGGATCTCTTCCTTGTTCTAGAGGTGTGCGTCCCTAATCCTATCCCTTGTTGGAAGATGTATCCTTCATGAGGATCTATTTTTTTGTTTAAATATGTCTATCCCCACTAAGGATTCCCTCCCCCTTGTTGGAAGATGTATCGCTAGTAAGGATCTCTTGTGTGAAGGTGTGTATCCATGTTGAGGATCCCCCCCCTTGTTGGTGTGAATTTGGTATTGCACCTAGTAAGTTTCACATCTAGGACTTTATCACACATGTTACTTAAGTGTACTTAGGGACTACATAGTAATATGGGGTAGAGAAACAGTGTTGGATATGAAATTTCTCGTGTCATAGTTCTCAGACATCCTGATTTTTTAAGGGAAGCCCGCTATTTGTGATGGTGGACATTGGTACACCATACCGACCAATGATTTAATTTAGGATGAATGAAGCAATCTTCTTGTCAGTGACTTGGGTGAGTGGAACGGCTTCGATCCACTTTGTGAAGTACTTAGTGGCGGTAATGATGAATTTATGACTAGCAATGTAATTCACATTTTCACCCAATGTAAATAGTTTTAAAAGTAAGGTAATTTATTAATCATTTATTATAAGGTTTTTGTGCAATATTTAATACATTTAGAAAAAGTAGTTTACTTAGTGTAATAATAGATAAGTTACTCACAAATTATATTAAATAAACATGAAAAACATAACAATATATTTATGCAGAAAATATATTCAAGAAGGAACTTTTATAAACATTAATGTACATCAATAATCAAATAGTAAAATATTAATAATAATAATTTGCAACAGTGAAACCTTAGGGAAATGACTATAAACAAAATTGATAAATACATATTTGTAAATCAAGGAGAGGCTACTTTCTGGCACACAAAGGATTAGTTACAACCCTAGGGTTTTCAGGCAAGGAAGCACTTTAGGAGGACACGGTTCTTACAAAGAACCCCACATGCCTTCACGGCATGAAATAAACACAGCCCTGGCCAGGACACTCCCGAGTGTACGTTGTACCCCAAGTTGGACACACACTATATGCCCCTTCTTCAATGCCCAATGCCCAACCACCAGACCTTAACTATCCCCTCTCTTGTGCTCCTTTCAATTTATCCTCACCTACATTCTTCGCTTGTGTCTCCTCCCCCATTCTCTACTAATTTATGGGTTTTTAATAATACCCCAAGGGTAGTTACAAAAGTCACACCCTTTCATTATAATTTAATGTTTCTTAATTACTTTGAAATTTATATATTCCTTTATTACAAATTCTTTCATGAGAAAAAGTCCCATAACATTTCTCCCCTTGTAATTTAGCTATTGTCCTCAATAGAAAGAGATGCATCTGCATCACAACTCAAAGAGAAACATGTAGTCATTAACTAAATATTTGCATACTTGATTATTTTTCTATTTCTATTTTAATTTACGTACATTATTTTCATCATTTAATCCACAGAGCTTCTTTTAAATATTATTTTTGTTCCATCTTTAAATACACACGTTCAATAATCATTTTTCTAATGAATTTTTTTTATAAGAATTATATAGATGTTTTCAAAATATATCATGCATTTGAAGAACTTATTATAGTTTATGTGTTTAATCATTTTACTCGTTCATGTAGCTCCTTTTGTGAGAACACGACGCTTACCATGCATGTCTTGTATATATGGTCACCCATAATTTATAAAAAATATTATCTATATACTCAACATACATTCCAAGACGATATGACAATATTCATGCATCCTAGCCTACATGAATATCATTCATATATCAAATGGAAAACATGTACAAAGTTATTGGGTTGATCAAGTCCAATAACAAAGTACAAAATAAATTAAAATATGGTGATCTTGCCAAGCATCTTAACAATATTAAAACAATATCAAATTATTAAAACATATTAAGCTTTTCATAGAGAAACATTAGGTTTAATCCTTTCTTTATTTTAATCCAAGCATGAAGGTTGGTTTAAAAAGTTGATTTGTCTAGAACAATGATGATTTACGTATACCCATGTTTGATGAGATGAGACTTGACAAGCATATCGGTACCTTTTAATGATAGTTAGAGATTATTGTTTTATAGGAAAATCATGATAAATTTATAAGAAAACTATATAGTAGTGATCCCTAGAAAGATTTATGATTAGAGACCATATACACTTTATTTGTTGGATTTCCCATTTCTTTCACAATGTAGTACAATATTTTTCATTTTGACTATACCACAATTATGTACCAAAATATGATTAGCCTTGAGATGAACTACAAATTGTGAAGATAAGTCAAGGCCTTGATTACATTTCATTAAATGAAGTTTTAAATATATTTGATCAATCTAGCCCACATATATGGCATAACTAAACGTAACCATTTTCCCACTATGAAAGAGTAATGGGTATTTAAAATTTTTAGAGGTACTTTTTCCCCCTGTAAAAATTGTGCATGTCCTCATGTCTAAGACTAAGAGAAACATTTTAGTTCCAAATCTAGTAAAATATTATATTATTTTAACCAATTTACTCTAATAGCATAATATTTTACTAATTTTCAGAGAAAAGTAATCTTGGGACCTAAGGGTTATGGCCCATGATATAACCTATGGCTTCATAGACATTATTTATACATTATACAAATTAAGGGGGTTTGCAAGATGTGGGGCAATCTATTAAGAAGATACAATTTCTAGTTCTTTTGTATTTTCGGGACAATGAGACTAGTGTTGCAAGTCTCTTCTTATTGTTTTTGGCATAGATATATTAGTGTTTACTCTATGCACTTGCATTGCACAGCACACCAAAAATCTGAACACTTGTATTTGAAAAATGAGTAAACCTCAAATAGATCACAAACTTCTTTGTTGCTATCAAAGTTGGAGTGTTGCTGGCAATTTTGTTATGGAGTTGGTGATGTTGGCAATTTTGTTATGGAGTTGGTGTTGTTGGATATCATTTAGCATTCACCTCACATAGATCATAAACTGGCCTATCACACTTTGCAATTACAAGAATAATGTCTGTTGTTAATAATCTCCAAAAACAATTGGAGTTTAGAGCTGTAAATTTTTTTGAGGAAAGTTGGTTGTTGTTGTTGTTGTTGTTGTTTTAAAGTTGGGTACCCTGTTAATTTTTTATTTGGTGTTGAGATTTATTTTCAACAAATTCCTGTGTTATATTGCTCTTTTAAAATTTTCTTAATAATTTGTTTGCCAATGATTATATCCCTAGGTTGATTCCGATGACAGGAATGGTGTAATTGAATCCCCCTTAATGGCGTGGTTGATGTAGAAAACTGGAGTCATGTGTTTCAATGTAGATGCAGAATTTGAAATGTATACTTTTATAGATGGTTTTTATCGAAGGTATTTGAATAAAAAGTTCACAGTAAATCTTCTCATTCAAAATAGTAAATCAACATTCAACGAATCCATATAACCTAAATTTTCCACCACATATCAATAATTTTGGTATATTTTGAATTGTAACAGTTTTCTTTGGAACAATATTGCATTGTAAATAAATGATTATTGTTTGTTGGTTTTATAATAATTTTGATTCGGTTTCAAGTATTTAAAACATGTTTTGAAGTTCCAGATTGCCTTCAGTATTTATTGAGAAAATTTAAAAATCTCATTGAAGTAGCAGTACTATGTTGTGTGCTTTTATCCTTATTAAATCTTGCAAGGAAATGTACTAAATTATAAACCTTGTTGAAGTAGTGGAACTGTGTTGTGTGTTCCTATCCTTAAATCTTGCAGGGGTGTGTATTTAAAACTCCAAATTAATAATATGCAACAATGGCAACTACCATTTGATTTAATTCTAATTTGGCTAATGTAATCTGGTTCGTAAATGGAAACATATTTATGTGGAGGTAAATTTGGTTGGCATTGTTCTTACTTTTTAATTGCAACAGTCCAAAAATCAATTTACCATGCCAATAAGTAATTTCAATTGTGATTTTCAAGATTCATTTTATTTGATTGTTATAGGGAGAGAAAAAAATCTTTCCAAGTTAAATATTAGGATTTATTTATTTTTATTGTTTGAGATCGATTTGGCTCTGATACCAAATGTAATTCACATTTTCACCCAATGTAAATAGTTTTAAAAGTAAGGTAATTTATTAATCATTTATTATAAGGTTTTTGTGCAATATTTAATACATTTAGAAACAGTAATTTACTTAATGTAATAATAGATAAGTTACTCGCAAATTATATTAAATAAATATTAAAAACATAATAACATTTTTATGCAGAAAATATATTCAAGAAGGAACTTTTATAAACATTAATGTATATCAATAATCAAATAGTAAAATATTAATAATAATAATATGCAATAGTGAAACCTTAGGGAAATGACTATAAACAAAATTGATAAATACATATCTGTAAATCAAGGAGAGGCTTCTTTCTGGCACGCAAAGGATTAGTTACAAGCCTAGGGTTTTCAGGCAAGGAAGCACTCCAGGAGGACATGATTCTTACAAACAAACCCACATGCCTTCAGGACATGAAATAAACACAACCCTGGCCATGACATTCCATAGTGTACGTTGTACCCCGAGTTGGACACACACTATATGCCCCTTCTCCAATGCCCAATGCCCAACCACTAGACCTTAACTATCCCATCTCTTGTGCTCCTTTCAATTTTATCCTTACTTGTATTCTTCTCTTTTGTCTCCTCCCCCATTCTCTATTAATTTATGGGTTTTTAATAATACCCCAAGGGTGGTTACAAAAGCCACACCCTTTCATTATAATTTAATGCTTCTTAATCACTTTGAAATTTATATATTCCTTTTATTACAAATTCTTTCACGGGAAAAAGTCCCATAACAAGCAAATGAAGATGGATTGATTTTACCCACAAGGTCAAGTCCCCACTGACAAAAGGGCCATGGTGTTGTGATGGCTTGTAGTTCTTGCACAAGTGCACATATCAAATTTCCATGTACTTGTCACTTCTTGCACTTTTTGACAAAGTAATAGGAGTCTTTCTCCATGGAAGGCCAATAGTATCCTGTCCTCGTGATCTTTTTAGCCAATGAAGAGCCACTTGAGTGGGCCCCATAGATACCTTCATGTACTTTTTCTAAAATTGTGGTCACCTCACATTGCTCTAAACATTGAAGAAGAGTACCATCAAGACCTCG
The DNA here is from genome assembly GCF_030272615.1 of Cryptomeria japonica. Lineage (NCBI taxonomy): Eukaryota > Viridiplantae > Streptophyta > Pinopsida > Cupressales > Cupressaceae > Cryptomeria > Cryptomeria japonica. Next base: position 177,913,534 of record NC_081408.1, on the reverse strand, counting down.
TCGGTATAAGGTTTCGACAATGATGGTGTACTGGGCAGATTGGTATATGAAGGCTTTTTGTTGATTGTTTGACTGGTTTGGTGGAAGGATTTGATCATGTAGGTAAGTATAAAATTTACCATACCATGGGGAATCGAGACCGATGAGCTGACATACCATCACAGATTTTGGGATATCATAATCGGGGATCCAAGTTGTTCAACTAAGAACTCGTAGCGTGTTGAGTTCTATGGAAGATCAAGAAGAGAGGCTATTGTAGCCATTGCATCTACAACTTTGTTCTACTCGTGAGGAACCTGATTAAAGGTGATAGATGTGAATAATCCTTTGAAACTATCAACCATTTTCTTGTAAGGCATGATCTTATCATCTTTTGTTTGGTAATTATCATTAACCTATCGGATGATAAGCTGTGAATCATCATATACTTGTAGCTCCTTCAAGTTCTATTGTACAACCATTTGTAGTCCTGTGATCAAGGTCTCATATTCTGCTATGTTGTTTGTGCATGGGAATGTGAGTGTATAAATTTGGAATGCTATCACCTTGAGGTGTAATAAAAATAATGCCAACTCCTAAACCATGCCTAGTGTATTACCCGTCAAAATATAACTTCCATTGTTGTGTTGGCATGACTGTGAAGATCTCTTCATCTGGAAAATTGGAGATGAGTGGATGGTGTCCTATGAGTGGTGCTTCAACCAACTGATTTGCAATGACTTGCCCTTTTATTGGTTTACGATCTACATACTCTATGTCAAACTCGTTGAGGATCATAACCTACTTTGCCAAGTGGCCTATGAGTGTTGCTTTACTGAGTAAATACTTAAGTGGATCTATCTTGGCAATGAGTTGTATTTTATGCATCAACAAGTAGTGCCCTAGTTTGGTTGTTGCCAAAATTATTGCGAGACAAGATCGTTCAATAGGTGTATAATTGAGTCCATACCCTACCAGTGTCCTAGAGATGCAGTAAATTGCACATTCTTTTCCTTCTGCATTATGTTGTGCTAGTAATACCCCTAAGGCCATAGCCATCGTTGACATGTATAATAACAAGGGCCTATCTAGAGATGATGGTGTTAGCAATGGTGGTATCATCAAGTAGTCCATAAGTTGTTGGAATGCTTGTTGGCAAGTCTCTTCCCATTTGAAGTGAACATTCTTATGTAGAAGATGTGTGAAGGGATGACATTTATCAGCCAATTGTGCAATGAACTGACAAATTGACTGTAGCCTCCCTTTAATGTTCTCAACTAGCCGATGTTCTTTGGAGGTGGCATCTCCATGATTTTCTTTACTTTTGTAGGTTCAACCTCAATACCTTTGTTCAAGACAATGTATCCTAGGAGCTTTCTAGAGGTCACTCCAAAGACACACTTATTTGGATTGAGGCGGACATTATATTGTTCCAGTCTCGTGAAGATTTTGTCCAGCACTGTAAGGTGACCCTCTCTTGTTAATGATTTAGCTAGTAAATAATCCACATAGTCTTTCATTAGTGTATATGTCATGTCATGAAAGATGGTAGTCATTGCCCTTTGATAGGTGGCTCTTGCAGTTTTGAGACCAAATGGCATCACATTCCAACAATATGTTCTCCATGGGAATGCAAAAGTAGTTTTGTGTTGATCTTCTGGGGCGATCTTAATTTAGTTGTAACCTGAAAATTCATCCATGACAAATAGCATCTCATGCCTTGATCTTATGTCCACAATCATATCAATGTTGGGTAGAGGGAATTCATCCTTAGGACATGCCTTATTTAGATCTCTAAAATCTATACAGATACGGATGCCCCCGATTAGTTTTACCACTGGAGATCCATTCTGCATAGTCGATTAGTTTGATGAAACCAATATTTAATAGCTTTTTGAGTTCTGCCTTTACTAATAGTGAAATCTATGGATGCATTTTCTTGATCTTTTGTTTTATTGGGTTTTCTCCTTTTGTTATGGTCACGTGATACATTACTAGATCTAGTCCTAGCATGTCTGCATAGGACCAAGCAAAGTTTATTTGTCGCTTCTTAAACAATTCCACGAAGCGAGGATCCTCTAGGTGAGTTAAGGATTCTACTAAATGGATTTTATGAGGGTTCCCCTCTAATCCCAGATTGACTTCCTTGGTCTCCTCTATGAGAATGAATGATCTCTCCCAATTCATATTGAAAGGGAGAATGTGAAACCTTCCATCCTTGGGCGCCTCAGAGAGGTTTTCGCCTTTGGATGTGTCATTTGTTTTTACTTTTTTAGGATCCAATAGTGCCACAGTGTGGTTTTCACTTGAAGATCCTATTTTGATTATAATATTTTTGTGACTGAAAGGTTTGGCATTCTCCTTAAAGTAAGCCACACTGTTAAGTTCAATAGCATACCCAGCCTTGTGATCCCCGCTTGGTATGTTATCCCATAATTCGAGAAAGTCTATTATTGTCTCATCATTTTGGAAGGTATCAAGGTGTGGAGGGTCTTGTTGGTCCCAATCAATGAGTTTAAGGTGGATGATGGACATTACTTCATCAAGTAGGTTTAGTTCATAGAATGCATCGATTATGGTTAGGATGGAGGTATTAAGGTCATTATCAGTATTGTCCTCTTCGTAATTGGGCTCGAGAGGTGGCCTATCTCTCCTAGAAGTGTCTTTAGTATCTGGATCCCATGAGGTCTTGATCCATTCATCTCCTTCAACTCCTTTATCTTCAAAAGTATCAAGAGACTCCTCTTCGGATTCATGTGAAGCTAAATAACCCCATTCATATTCATGCGAATATATCTCAAAATCACTTTGTAGAACTTTGTCACTATATATTATAGGGATGTCTATAGGTGTTAAAGGTTTGTTGACAGCTGCTATAGTTGTTGTATCTGATGGGGTTGTTAGTTTTGCTTGGGTTTCTGAAATAGACAAGAGTGGTAACCCTGGAGTGATTGATTTTTGTGCAACATAACCCTTTTGCTTGTATGTTTCATGTGCGGACTTTGATTGAGAGGTCCTTGCATGACTTGGATTTTCTAATGTCTTAGGTTTATTTATAATGGACATCAGCCTGATTCTGGGAGTGATGGACTTGGAAGTTGGTTGCTTTTGTATTCTTGTAAGCTTGAGATTAGAAGAGCCCCCTGAACAAGAATTGAATCCGAGTCTTGTTTTATCTCTTGGTTTTAACAAGGGTTGTAACGATACTTGTACACCTTTCCTATGGGATCCCAATGCATTATGGTCATCATAGCCCATCTTTTGCATCATGGTAAAACCTTTTCCATACTTCTCTATAGGGATCTTGATCTATTATTTACCTTTATCTGAAGGGTTCTTGTAGATCCACCCTACCAAGTCTTCATCAATAGTTTCTTGTTCTCGTGATCTTCCTAGGATGAACCCATCAAGTGTATCGGTATGGGCTGCAATAGGTGGCTTAAAAGAAATTTGTGGTTTTCCATGAGTCCTAGGTGAGAGGGGTAGTTTGCCATTACCAAAATGTTGGCTAATTTTATATTCTTAGGGGTCTTCATCCTTTACCTTCATCTTTATCTTGTCGTGTTTGGGTGTAGGGATTGGTGTACTAGCAAGAGAATTTGGGTGGACATAGGATGATGAGGAAGTGGCTTCTTTGTTGTTGGGTACCATGATATCTGGTTGTGTCTTATATTGTTGCAAAAGGTGAATGGGTTAGCATCACCAAGGATAGTTATCTCCACTTTGTTATGTGGAAATTTGATGCACTGATGGTAGGTTTATGGTACTACTTGCATGACATGAATCCATGGTATTCCTAGTAGGAGATTGTATGGAAGAGGGAGATCGAGGACTTGACAAACCACATTCTTCACCATAGGTGTTACCCTTAGTAGTAGAGTAATGCACCCTTTTGAGGAGTGTTCTGCATTGTCATAGGCCTTGATGGTGATCCTCTTTCTAGCATCAACTGCTCTTTCTGCATATCCCAATGTTGTGATTAATTGTAAGGTGCAAATGTTAAGGCCAACTCCATTGTCAATCAAGACTCGCTTGATTTTGTGTTTATGTATGAATCCCTAAATGTGGAGAGGCGCATTATGCAATTGTTGAATGGATGTATCATCATTCTCAATAAAAGTAAGACATGCTGATGATTTGAGACTTCCAACCATGGCTTGAATTTGATCTATGTTTAGGTTGGATGGAACTGACACTTCTTAGAGAGCTTGGTCCAAGATAGTTTTGTGTGAGAGTGATAGGCGCAAAATCTCAAGTATGAAAATGAGTGTTGTCATCTTATCTGGAGTTAGTCCACAAGATTATATTGTTTAGGCACATATGCCCCTCTTGATGGTTCTCCTAGTATGATAATCTTGCTACGACGAGTAACAACGTTGTATGCAGGATCTTTGCCTTTGATTGTAATGGTTGCAACATGTTCATTAGCATCATAGAGGTTATTAACGGTATAGGTATATGGTGTTTAGGTATAGTTCATCATTCTATCTTGATTCTTTCCTTAATGGGAGGGACGTCCTTTCTCATATAATGGAAGTGGATCTTTGAACATGGTATGATCTATATTGGAAGTTTTTATAGTGTGGCCATACACTTCTATGTCACCTCGTTCAACGAGATCTTGTATCATGTCTTTTAATCTATGGAAATTGTTTGTTTTGTGTCCTTTTCCCTTGTGAAATTCACAATATTCGCTATCTCTCCATCATGAAGGTTTAACTTGTGGTCCGTAGTTTGATGTTTTAGGCAACATGATGAGATTGGAAGATATAAGTTGCCATAATATCTTTTCAAGAGGTTCTCCCAAGGGTGTACATGTTCGATTTGGTTTGTAGATAGAGTACTTGTTCTTGGGTACCTCTTGTTGTGTATTGGGAGCTTGTTTTCCCTGATTGTTTGGGGGAGCTCCTTGATTGATATTGTGGTCATTACGATTATCCACTTGTTCGACTATTTTGACCATAGGTTGGGTGATCTTGATAGTCCTTGTGTCTACAATTCCATCATTAATGATGTTTTTGTTCTTGGAGCAAAACTTGGGTTTGTCACTGTTATATGTTGGTCATGAACTGTTCTTGAACTGTCTTTGTAGATTTTGACTAATCCCTTCTTGATAAGCTAATTTCTCGATTTTGAGTCCTTGGGATATTACGTGCTTAAAAGAGTCTGAACTTTTGACTTCCAAGTGAAATTACATTTCTTCATTTAAGTTTGAAATGAAGATTTCAACTAATTGTTCGTCAAGTATGGGGAAGGAACATCTACTAGAAAGGTGTCTCCATCTCTGCATGAATGTTGAGAATAACTCTTCATTCTTTTGTTTAGTGTTGCATAAATCAGCCATGGAGACATCACATTCTATGTTGTGTGCATGATGAGTGACAAACTCGTGCACCAAGTCATCAAATATCTTGATTCCATCAGGAAAGCGTGAAAACCATTGCATCGTTGATCCTCCTAGACTTTGAGGAAAGAGTTGCATTAAGTATGTTTCATCATATACAACCTCTAAGCATGTGGAGTAGAATTATCTCACATGGTCTCAGGGATCTCCCTTTTCTTTGTATATCAAAATTTTGGAGTCTCAAAATTGTGTGGGAAAGGAGGCATGACCATGTTCCTATCAAAAGGATAGGGACAAATATCTTCAAGAGCATATCTCTTTCATTCCCTCCCCGAATTTAATTTTTGGGTGAGATCTTGCACTCGTTGACTTAATATATCCATTCTATGGGAGGAGGCGAAAAATTCCCTTATTGATAGTTGTTGTCATCATAATTGTGGGTATTCCTCACCCTCCTATCGTCTTGATTTCTTTCTTGTCGATGATTGTGTTGGTCTTATTCTGGTGCATCCCTAAGTTGTGATACGTTAAATTATATAGGGAGTTTTTCTCCCTCTTGAGAAAGTCTTAGGAAATGGGCATCGACGTTCCCCTTGAGAATTTCATCAAAGAGTTTGTTAAACCTGGTATTACTAGTTGCTTCTTCTATTTCTACTCGTGTAGGAGTTTCTGGGTCTTCTCCCCTTGCAAAGGGGTTGATGTCTTCTTCCTCTTCTCATATTTCATTTTGTTGGTGTCTCTCACTTTTAGACCTAGTCCTAGCCATGTTTGGATTTTGTATTTGTAGAATGAAATGAATAAAAAGGTGGGTGGTTGATCCCCTCTTATAATTCCAAGATTTGATAATAGTGATGTTTGAGTTGAAAGGTTTAGTGGATGAGTGATCTCTTTCACTTAAAAGTAGATGTTAACAAAGTCCTTTTTGAGATTGCTTGCTTGGTGTTCAACAATTGTGAGATAAGGTGTAGCAAGGTTTGCATTTTCAAGCTACCTAAATATGAGAGGATGCACTCAAAATCTAGTTTTAACCTATCTATGATGCTTAGTAATGCCCCTTAAGATCGTTGATCCTAGATGTAGAGAAACACTTAAAGAGTATTTGTTGTTGGTGTGATGAGCAATTTTTGAAAGGACTAAGACCAAGACCTCTCTGTGTTGAGAGTTTGAATGGAATTTTGATGTTTTGACTTTGATTTTTTGGTGTGAATGTGTTGGTAAACAGATTTGTCACTGTGGTCGTTTATTTGAAATTGGCCCTGTTTTCCCAATAGGCAATGACGAATGTTCCAACAGTTGGAGAGATTGGAGTGAAGCCACAATCTTTCTTTGTGTTTGAGAGGGGCAGCTCCCTCGTATGATAGGGGTATTTAGTTTTTTTGTGTACTTTTAACCTGAAAGTACGTAAAGGAGAAAACATAGAACTTCAACAAGATTAATAATAGAAACCCTACTAGAAGATATACAAATACCAAGTAGGATTCCATAAATGATAACAATCACAAAAGGGGTTACCACGAAATATATTAGTCATGCAACAATGATGAAAGAAGTACAATAAACCTCGACACGCGAAGTGATAGGTTGTACTAGCACATGCAAGTCAAGATACCATGAAATGATGTGTTTCATCAATATTTTCACCAATACATAAAGGGATTACTAATTCAACATACGAGAGACTAGTAACAATAACTCATGAATACATTAAAGACACATGAACTTAATGCATTCTTCATTATTCTTTTTGAAAATATACAAGTTCAAAAACCCCTTAGTACAAAGGTATGAACATCAAAAGATCTCACTTAGTTTCTCTACAAAATTTTGTAGAGTTTTCCCCTTCTGTCAGAGTCTTCCCTTTACAATGCAAAAGCCTTCTCTTTATAGGCTTGTATGATAACTACCTTATAACCAACTTCAATCTTGAGTTAATAATTAACTCTTTTATGCATAAATCTTGATGAGTTAGCAACCTACACTTTTATGCGCAGAAGAAGTCAACTTTCTAACCTTTGGTTACGATAAGTGACATAAGTCACTTTTTACAAAAAGAATTTCAAACCCATTACATTGAAGAAATAATTCGTTTGTTGATTTTGTCGAGGTGGAATCCATATTCATTTGCTTCATTTGATCTCATAATCATCTCACCATCAATAACCTAAATTCATGTACACAAGCTCTTGAACATGCTTATCCATCATGAACGTAATATTTTTTTTTTTAACAGTAAGAAGGCTTATATGATGGTATGATCAATTCTTATGTAGTCGCCTTCATCAATCTCCTGAAAAGTGAAAATGCATCCCTATACACAATTAACCTCCATATTTTCATTACAGATTCACATGCCTAGGAACAATTGACATAAGTGTCCATTCTTCTGTAATCATCAAATTTGAAGTGAGACAAGCTATAACCACCACGAGGCAAAAACTCTCCCTTGTCAATGACATTGCCGTATCAACTCTACATTTTTCAACAACCCATTTTGTTCTATTATTAGACTCTTTCATATATTTAGCTTTACAACACATGGTAACCTTGTGTTTATAGCCATAGAATACATTAGATAATAGCCTTGAACAACTATATCACAACTCTTTCATCTTTTGGCTAAACCTCTACCAAATGTCTATCGAGTGAACAATGCATACCCACATTCATTGGCATTTTGGGAAAAGTTGTAGTCTAGCAAAAAATAATACTACCGCTTGAACATTCCTGAAGCCTTTTTGACAAATTTGTTTTGGGCATATCTCACAAGCACGATATTTCCTGAGATGACATCCCTTCGAAACATTTTTTTTTACAAACAATTTATGATTACAAATTTTGCGTGCATGTCTCTATGAGAATTTCATCACTTGAGATAACTTCTTAACGAGGCATTATGTCAAACAGTTCACGCGATGTCTTAATGGACATTGATAGTTTGTTCCAAAGCTCCCATTTTACATGGGGTATGAGTGGTGCTGCCCTATTAAGCATGTTTGCTTCGAAGTTTGTAAAGCCTCTCCAACAAACCCTTTATGCACGAACCTTGAAATATTTACAATGCATGAGATGACATCTCTTTTGAGGTGGCTATCAAATCCATTGTGCATATGTTGCAATCATTACATGTAATGAAGTGACATCAATTTGAGGCATTATGTTGAACATTTCACTTACTTTGTCTACGCTCCCATGATTTGCATTTGTGTCTACCACGTTATATTGTCAAACAGTTTGCAACTTTGCCATGCTTCCATGGTTTGCAGTCATGCCTACTAGAGAAGTTGCAATGATAACACCTGACAAAATGCCTCTATCTTTATGATTTGATGAATCTCCATTTAAAGTTTTCTGAATTTAGCCTTACATCTGTCAACTGCACTTGCATTCTATCCAATAATTATCATGTACATTATCTCAAATAGTTCACGTGCAATGTCAATGCTTCCATGATCTGCAATCATGCGGAATTTGGCCTTCACGACAGGCTACGTTCTCACGATTTGCATATAGGTCTACCAAAGTAGTTACAACTACAACGACTGACAAAATTCCTCTAACCTTTATGCTTTGATGAATGCCCGTGACAATTTTGTGCATATCCTGTGATCATTGCATCAAATGAGACCACAATTCTTTAAGGAATTCAGTCAAACAATTCACATGTCGTGTCTAAGCTTTCCACATTACATATATTTCATGGCATTCTGTTAAACAACTCAATGTCTTCTTCTTTGATAGTTTCCATGCATGTCTATCGTGGCAATTGCAACTACAACATCTGATAAAATCTCCCGGCCACCATACTTTAATGAATGCCCATATGATGTTTTGAAGATTCCATTTTGTGCGGGCGGGGAGAAAGTGTGCATGTTATGATTGTGGAATGTGGCTTTACACCCATAAATTGTATTTGTTTGAGGATTTCTAAAACTTTTTCAACAAATCCATTGTCTGTAAATCTTGCAATCACGGTGTACCATGAGACGACATCGCTTTGATGTATTCTATCAAATATTTTGTCTGCCATGTTTTGTGCTTCCATATTTTGACCACGATAATTATATTTGTTTGAAAGTGACTAAATTCTTTTTAATAAAATCCATTTTTTGCCAATACCACAACCACTGCATTTGATAAAATTTTATTGCCAACCTACATTTAGTTCTAATAATCTTAAGACGACCCAAGAGTGCATCATCAATTTATGGATTTGAAGAGCTTTCTTATAAAATCCATCTAGTAGATATTCCACAATTTCTTCAGTTTAGTCCATTAGATGACATCGATTTGAGGCATTTTGTTAAACAATTACTTTTTTTTATATGCCTCTATGAATGTTCATACTGTGTTCCATCGTGCTTTATGTTTGCTTCCATTTTATGCATGCATATTTACGTGAGTAATTGTAGCTCAAACATCTAACTGAAATCATTTATCCTTTATTCTATCGACTTCTTGTATGAATGGACAAAAGTGGCAGCATTTTTAAGATCAACCTTTAAAGAGAAGAGTTGGAAATACTCAGCTTATATTCATATATGATCTACCTGTGTTTCCATATTCTTCATATAGTGTAATGCCATGAGAGTGCACTTCATTTGAGTATTTTCTTTTCAACTCTTATGGAGAAGGTTAAGAATGCTCCAAAACGGAGCATTTCTAACCTTCTTGACAAAGTGGGCCCACACAAGGTTAAGAAATAAGGTTAGAAATGCTCTGTTTTGGAAAATTCTTAACCTTTTTTTTTAATTTTTTGTTCTTTTTGAGGTTAGGAATATGGGTTAAAAATGCTCGAAAACAAAGCATCTTTAACCATTTCTTACAAACATTATGATCTTGACCTCAAAAACCATCCACCATGGAGGCAAATAAAGGAGAAACGAAAATGACATTTTTAGACAACTTATACCTCCTCAAATGACCATAATATTAAAATAATATAAAATATAAAATTATTTTTATTTTTGAAAAATAATTTAAATATTTTAAATTTAATGCTCAAACTTAGGAAAAGTGGCTATAACTTTCAAACGATAAGGAATTAAGATCTTAAATTTGAAACACATATTGATGGTAGGGAAATGAGAAAAGACCATAATTTATTCCTCATGACGATACCTAGGATGAGAGATTTTAATCATTTTCCGGTGAGGAATATCAAAATTTGAAAGTTTAAAATATGACAAACTATGAACTGGGTTCATGCGAAAATTGGCCACATGACATAGAATGATGCTAAGGGCATGCCTATCAAATTATTACCCTCAATTCTTGGTAATTTCCAAAATTCATCCATTTTTCATATTTTGGGACTGGCAACGACCTTGGATCACGTGCTCACTGCTTACGCATAAACACCTATTGGATCTTTACTCAACATTGAGACCGATTTGAAATTCAAATCTTAGGTATGCCAAATATGGGGGCAACATAATGTAAACCTTGAAATTAGGAGTTTGATGATTGATTTTGAATGATCTGAGTGGAAAATGTGGAAGATGTGTTTTGATTTCAAAATGAAGAAGATGAAATGTGAAAGGTGTGTGTTTAAAATAAGGATGAAGAAGAGGAAATGTGAAGCTTTAGAAATTATTCTAAGTGATTGAGGAGTTGTGGAAAGTAAGATAGTGGATGAGATTAAGAACATGAGTTGATGAAAGACTACCTTAGATGGGAAATGACTCAATAGGTGTTTTCTTGTTGAGGCAGATATGACAATGAGATTTTATCACTTTTATTGAGAGATTAGGACAAGGCAAATCTTTTTTGAAAGGTGCAAGTTTTTAAAGATCCCTCATCAATCTCATCCCCATGATCATGTAGATAATCATGAAAATAGTGAAGGAATGTTCGATGTTTGAACAAGAGTTTGTGGTTTATGTAGATAAATTTTATCTTCTATAAGATCTCCTTTTGGCTAGGTTTCTTCTTCTCAAAATGATAGATGGATTTCATAATATGCTTGAGGGATTTGATGGTATGACACATTTGCAAAATTTGTAGTGATTTGTTTGTTTAGATTGTTGTTGGGGTGTAACTTGTTTCAAATATTTGATTTCTTTGACAATAAGATACATCAAGCACACAAGCACTTATAAACACCTCTTTTTCTTGATAACTTTTGAATTGAATCTGATAAAAATGTATGTTCTTAAGATCTTCTCAAAACCCCTTTGTTTTATAGGTTTGGAACAATCAAAATACAAATCAATTAGACTCTTCCAAGGTCAAAAATACCATTCATAATATCATAGCCCACATACTAATACTCGTTAAACTCAAATAGCCTTGTCACATGATAGGGAGGTAGGGCAAGGGAGTTGCCCAATTAGGCTTGTATTTTACTAAGTAATAGGTCCTTGCTAGTTTAAGGTGTTGTCACCAAAATCAGAGTGCAAAAGGTTTATGGACAACCTAGCAACTCTCCTTGATCCACCTCCCTAAGTCAAACACTTCTTGGTTGCTCAAAGGCTTCAACTCCATAGTTTTTTTTTTGGCTTGGTAATCTAACACCTTACTCACTCAATTGGAATTAATTCCCTCTATCCCTGATCTTTTCTCTGACTACACAAGGTCTCCTTTTGTTGAATTACAAGTTTGTGTCAAGTTTTACCTCCTTGGGTGTCTTCGGTTTTCTACATTTTGGAGCGTAGAAACCTTTCACAAGTGCTACAAACTGAGTTATGGAGTCTATCTCACCAAAATCTGTTAAATGCATGTAATTTCAACTTGTTTCAACTGGTTTTGATGGGTTTTAGGCTTTACAACCTTCCTTTGTGTACCCGATTTGTCAAAAACTCAATTTTTAGGCCTAAAACGGGCTACAAGGAATTAGCCCTCCTCTTGGGGTTTTGTGCTCACCCTACTCCAACGATGGACTTCCAAACAAAAAGAACCTGATATTTGGATACCCTTTTGGAATTTCTTGAGGATTTTCTAAGTTTTAGGGTCCATTAGGCCTTCTCCATGACTGTCCCAAAAATGGGTGCAAAAAGGAGGGTTTGCAAGGGTTTTGATGGCAAAAATTGACTTACAAGTTAGAGACCTTCAATGTGAACCATAAAAACTTGGTTCTACCATGTCACATGCTAACTAGGCCACAATAAAGCAATTTACACCTCCAAAGGTTATAGAACAAGGTTTTTACAAAAGTTGCTCATAAGGAGTGTGCAACATTGACAACTTTTCATTCTTGCTTTCTACAAACACATCTTTTGCATGAGAACCAATTACAATTTAAAGCATGTAAACATGTCTATTATTAGTGACAAGAAAGAACCACATGAGCCCTACACAAAAAGGCATTAGGCAATTACAAACAATGAGTCATTCACTGTCAAATTAATTGTCACTGCACTTTGCCCTTTTCATTGTTTTTTTACACTTTAGACCTGCACTTTCCACTGTCAAAACTATTTTCAAAAGGTCCGATTTGTGCTCTTTAACAATTATTTGTCTTTGGTTTCTTTTTTACCTTCATACCTACCATTTGGAAGAGGAATATTACATATATAACTTCAACAAAAATGCAAAAATAAATCATAGTTGACTGTGACAGCCAGATGGGCATTACAACTTTGCCTCAAGGATCATTAATTGATCTTGGCAATCTTAAAACCCATCGACAAGGTCAAAGACCACTCCTTGTTCTTGTTTTCAAGAAAATAGAAGGAGGTACAAGGCTTTACAAACTCCAATAAATGGTGGAGAGTAAGCAACTGTATGGAAAACAACATCAAAACAATGACTCACTGTTTTTTACACCATTTTCACAAACTGAAAATGCAATCATCCTTGTCATGGCCTAGAAATACTCTTTTCCTTTTCAATACAACCTTAAACATCAAACAAATCTATCCATCATGGTGAATGCATTTGCTATAGAAGAGCAAAGCATCAAACTTCTTCAAGGACCCTAGCCAAATGGCACACTTGCTTAGGGCTCCATGGCCACAAAACTTCTTGCACCTGCATTTTGGAAATAAAAACATGTATATACATATCTTACGAGTTGACCAACTGGTTCTTGGGAATCCATGAACATTGAGGGCTTCAAGAAGCCAAGTTGGTCAAGCATCCTTGCCAATTTCCTAGACAAGGCAGTGAAACTGTCAAAACTAAGTAATTTTGCACAAAACTCAAAACTTAATAAAATTCAATGCCACCAAAGGGAAAAGATTCAAGAATCATAAGAGAACTAGAAAATACAAAAATAGCATGGCCACATACAGCAGGTGTACGGACTGCTGCTCACATGGAGTCAAAACATAGGGAAAAACAAGGTAAAATTAGTGCAAACTTGCAAAATGCTTGATATATCCGAATGATCAACCCTTACAATGGTTCAAAAAAGATAATAAATACCTCTACAAGTCAGTTATCCTCCTGTGTGGATAGGTACATGTCCAAGAGCACTCAAATTTGACATTTTCATGTCTAAAATGACAACTTTTAATGCCTAGATGATGCAAGGTTGATCTCAAAGACTCCCCATCACCTAAGAACACTACTCGCACCTAAAAACCAAACACCAAACATGTCTAAAAACTTTTCAAAACAAAAACACGTTGAAAACTCACTTTTTACAACATTTTGCCAGGCAACTCCAAACTGGCAACTTTGAGCAAAAAGATGAAAACAGGAAACATGACCACACAATGAGTTCAAAACTCATCCAAACAACTTAGAACAACTCAAAAACAACTTAGACAAACTTTCCAACTCAAAACTAATAAAAATCAAACTTTCTCTCAAACCTGTGATGAAAATGAGGCGTAGGTGCTCCTGCACCATACTCCCCCAGTGACAAAGAAGTCATGTGACTCCTTTGGGCAGAAAAGAGAGAGGAATACCAGACTTGTGGAAGTCACTTTTAGGTATCCAAGTGGCTTCAGAGGCTGGGTGATCTTTCCACTTGATCAAATGTTCAAAGTAGTCATGCTTTCTAGTCTTCTTGATGATTCTGGAATCAAGTACCTGTTCAGTAATGGGAGAAGAAGAAGAGGGGAGAGATAGATCAGAAAGGGAATGTGAAATGTCTGAAGCTCTTTGAGTCTCTTCTGGAGGCTGCCCCTTGAAAGGTACCAAATCTGCAACATTAAAGATAGTAGACAAGGAAACATCAGCAGGTAAATCAATCTTATAAGCATTTGGACCATACTTAGCCAAAATCCTGCAAGGCCCTATTCTTCTCATCTGTAACTTGGTAGGAAATCCCTTTTGCAATCTAGACTTGTTGAGATACACCATCACAAAATCCCCAACTGAGAATTGGGCATCCCTCTTTGAAGCATCCACCCTTGCCTTGACTCTTGTGGTGGTGTCCTGCAAAGACTGCTTAACCTGTTCATGGATCTCTTTCAGAGACTGTGCCATATCCTCTACTGTCCCACTAACATGTTGCAAGTTAGTCACATCATGTAACTCAAAAACACCTTTTGGATGCATACCATAAACAATCTGAAATGGACTCTTACCAGTGGATATGTTTACACTGTCATTATAGGCAAATTCTGCCTGTGGAATGAGCTAATCCCAGCTTTGTCCATACTCCTTGGTGAGACATCTGAGTAGATTGCCCAATGTTCTATTCACCACTTCTGTTTGGCCATCTGTATGTGGATGGTAAGTTGAGCCAAAAGACAAGTTAGTACCCAATTTCTTCGACAAAGTCTTCCAAAAATGACCCAAAAACTTAACATCTCTATCTGACACAATGCTAGATGACAAACCATGTATTCTGACAACTTCTTTAAAGAAAAGGAAAGAAATATGACTAGCATCATTAGTAGTTTTGCAAGGTATAAAGTGAGCCATTTTGCTAAATCTGTCAACAACCATAAAGATACTGTCATACCCTGCTTTTGTCTTTGGTAAACCTACAACAAAATCCATGCTGATGCACTCCCATGGCCTAGAAGGAATGGGAAGTCGCTGATATAAACCAGCATTAGTGCTATTACCTTTTGCCTTCTGACATATCATACACTACTCAACATACCTTTTGACATCTCTTTGCATCTTAGGCCAGTAATAGAAGCATTGAACCAACTCTAAGGTCTTATTGAGACCAAAATGGCCACTCAAACACCCATTGTGTTTCTCTTGGATAAGGTTTTCTCTCATGGAACCTTTAGGAACACACAGTTGTCCTCCCCTGAATAACAAACCATTCTGCAATGTATAGTCAGCATACTCACTATGGAAATGATTCTCAAAAGCAAGACAAACTTTATAAGCAGCAGCAAAATCATCATCATTAGGATACAAATCTTGAAAGCAATCAATACCAATACTCTTAACTTGGATCTCCTGAATAGTCAACAATCTCCTACTCAAAGCATCAGCTACTTTGTTAGATTGGCCTTTCTTGAATTTAAGAGTAAAGGTATATGCTTGTAGGTATTCTACCCATTTTATATGCCTATGGTTGAGTTTATCCTGAGAATTCAAGAAACTAACTGCCTGGTTGTCTATATACACAACAAACTCTTTAGGAAGCAAGTAATGCCTCCACTTCCTGAGTACCTGCACCAATGCATATAACTCTAAATCATAAGATGAATACTTTTTCTTTGCATCATTCAATTTTTCACTAAAGAAAGCAACTGGTCTATTATCCTGACTCAAAACTGCACCTACTACAAGATGGTTGGCATCACATTCTATAGTAAAGAGCTTATCAAAACTAGGAAGGATTAACACTGGTTGTGTAGCAACTCTAGTTTTGAGTAGCTCAAACCCCTTATTGGCTGCTTCTATCCATTGAAACTTAACCTTATGACCACCCTTTATTGTATCTAACATGGGTGCACAAATTTCACTGAACCCTCTGATAAAATTTCTGTAAAACTGGGCTAGACCATGAAAACTTCTAACTGCACTGGTTGATTGTGGGGTTGGCCAACTTGTTATGGCTGCAAATTTAGATTGATCCATCTTAAGATCTCCACTGGACACAACAAAACCAAGATAGACTAGTTCTTGTTTCATAAAATCACATTTCTCAAGATTTATGGTTAACTGCTCATCAGATAATCTTTGCAAAACAATAGCTAAGTGTTTCAAATGCTCCTCTTTAGTCTTACTAAAAATGAGAATGTCATCTAAGTAGACTACCACAAACTTACCAAGAAAATCCTGTAATACTTCATTCATTAACCTCATAAAGGTACTGGGAGCATTAGAGAGCCCAAAAGGCATAACCAACCATTCATAAAGACCCTCATTTGTTTTGAAAGCAGTTTTCCACTCATCACCCTCTTTTATTCTTATCTGATGGTAACCACTCTTTAAGTCTATTTTGGAGAAATACCTCGCACCCCCTAAACAATCCATCAAATCTTCTATCCTGGGAATAGGGAATCTGTACCTTATTGTGATTTTGTTGATAGCTCTGGAGTCTGTGCATAGTCTCCATGTGCCCCCTTTCTTAGGTGCTAACACAGTGGGTACGACACAAGGACTTATACTCTTTCTTATTAATCCCTGATCCAACAACTCTTGAATCTGCCTAGCTACCTCTTTGTTTTGTTCAGGAGTCATCTTATAAGCTGCTTTGTTTGGCAAAGAAGCTCCTGGTATAAAGTCAATCTGATGACTAATGGCTCTAGGAGGAGGTAATGTTGCTGGTTGTCCATCACTGATGATGTCCTTAAAGTTATCAAGAATTTTCTGCACTTCTTGTGGGATCTCAACTTGTTTTTCTTTCTTCTCCTCCTTAGGTTTCACTACAAGTGCATAACCAATCCCATCTCCCTCTTTCATGGTTTGGATGAACTCTTTTTCATTGACTAATAACACTTTAGGTGCCCGTGGTTTGCTATTCTCTATCTCTTCACTAAGGGACTGAATTTTGTAGACAATGCCATTCTTTTGAAAGGAATATGTGCTCTTTTCACCATCATGGTGTGCCCTTCTGTCAAATTGCCAAGGTCTACCCAATAGTAGATGGCAAGCATCCATAGGAAGGATGTCACATAGTATCCTATCCTTGTATTCACCTATGTTGAAGTCTACCCATGCTTGTTCATTAACTAGGACATGTTGCCCCTTGTTTAACCAAGTTACCTTGTAGGGTTCACTGTGCCTCATTCTAGGTAGGTTCAATTTGCTAACTGCCTCCTCTGAGATAATGTTATATGTGGAACCTAAATCTATAACCACCTTACATACCTTGCCCAAGATTTTGCACTTTATCCTGAACAATGCTCTTCTCTGAGACACTTCACACTTGTGAGGTTCTTGCATCAATACTCTCCTCATCATTAGACTCTCACCATCTTCAGGTGCTAGGTTCATTACTGGAGTTTTTGTACTACTTCCTTCCTCTTGAACATAGTTCACTCTCTTTTCATCTCCATGGGAAGAACTAGGCTTTTTTGGACACCTATAAGCAGGATGACCCAATTTCTGATAGTTATAGCATTTCATTATGGAGAAGTAAGACCCTCTACTTGGGCCACTAGATCTACCCCTTCCTGGGTTGCTTGATCCCCTACCCCTATAGTTGGGCTTGCTCTGAGAATCCCCGCTTTGCTCTATAAGCTTAGATCCTCCCTGGGACCTTTGATCTACATGTCTTCCCCCAAAACTTCCTCTATGGCCTCTTCCATCTCTGCCTCTTCGTCTACCTCTGTTATGTTGCTCTTGCTTCTTCCTACTCCTTTCCTCTACCTTGAGTGCAAGTTGATAGCACTTCTGGACTGTTGTAGGACACAACAAACTTAACTCTTCCTGTATGTTCCATCTCAAACCATTGAGATACCTAGCAACCTTGACATTTTCATCCTCTTGGATCCTTGACCTAAGGCATAGCTTCTGAAACTCCTCGGTGTAACTACTGACATCTAACTCCTTTTGCCTAAGGTTTTGCCTTTTTCTATGAAGCTGTATTTCATAGTCCTCTGGAATGTAAGTCTCTCTGATCTTGGACAACATTCCCCTCCAAGTTGCTATGGTATTTTTTCCCTCTCTCTCACGTTCATCCTGAATGAACTTCCACCATGTTAAGGTAGCTCCTCTCAACCTGAATTTAGCCACCTTCACTTTCTGGGCCTCTGTCACACCGTCACATTCAAAATGGTTCTCAAGACCCTCAATCCACTCCATGACCACTTCTAGGTCCATTTTACCACTGAATAATGGGACTCCTTCTAGTGTTCTCCCACTCATAGCCTTCAAGGCTTTAAAAAAGGGTTCATTCTCTATCACAGGGTCCGATAGAGGGATTTCATCCTCTATAGCTAATAGCTTACCCCTATCTTCTGTTCCTTCTATCTTATTGCTAACTTCATATGCCTTCACTTCTACTTCACCCAACTTCTACTCTAGGAGGTCTAGCTTCACTTTGAGTAACCTATTTTCTTCTTCCTGGTCTTCCATTTTCTTTGCTAACTCTGCATTTGTCACCATGGTTGCCAAATTGCTACTTCTTCCTAAGTGTAACTGGGCTCTGATACCACTATGATAGGGAGGTAGGGCAAGGGAGTTGCCCAATTAGGCTTGTATTTTACTAAGTAATAGGTCCTTTCTAGTTCAAGGTGTTGTCACCAAAATCAGAGTGCAAAAGGTTTATGGACAACCTAGCAACTCTCCTTGATCCACCTCCCTAAGTCAAACACTTCTTAGTTGCTCAAAGGCTTCAACTCCATAGTTTTTTTTTGGCTTGGTAATATAACACCTTACTCACTCAATTGGAATTCATTCCCTCTGTCCTTGATCTATTCTCTAACTGCACAAGGTCTCCTTTTGTTGAATTACAAGTTTGTGTCAAGTTTTACCTCCTTGGGTGTCTTTGGTTTTCTACGTTTTGGAGTGTAGAAACCCTTCACAAGTGCTACAAACTGAGTTATGGAATCTATCTCACCAAAATCTATTAAATACATGCAAGTTCAACTTGTTTCAATTGGTTTTGATGGGTTTTAGGCTTTACAACCTTCCTTTGTGTACCCGATTTGTCAAAAACCCAATTTTTAGGCCTAAAACGGGCTACAAGGAATTAGCCCTCCTTTTGGGGTTTTGTGCTCACCCTGCTCCAACGATGGACTTCCAGACAAAAAGAACTTGACATTTGGATACCCGTTTGGAAGTTCTTGAGGATTTTCTAAGTTTTAGGGTCCATTAGGCCTTCTCCATGACTATCCCAAAAATGGGTGCAAAAAGGAGGGTTTGCAAGGGTTTTGATGGCAAAAATTGACTTACAAGTTAGAGACCTTCAATGTGAACCATAAAAACTTGGTTCTACCATGTCACATGCTAATTAGGCCACAATAAAGCAATTTACACCTCCAAAGGTTAGAGAACAAGGTTTTTACAAAAGTTGCTCATAAGGAGTGTGCAACATTGACAACTTTTCATTCTTGCTTTCTACAAACACATCTTTTGCATGAGAACCAATTACAATTTAAAGCATGTAAACATGACTATTATTAGTGACAAGAAAGAAACACATGAGCCCTCCACAAAAAAGGCATTAGGCAATTACAAACAATGAGTCATTCACTATCAAATTAATTGTCACTGCACTTTGCCCTTTTCACTGTTTTTTTACACTTTAGACCTGCACTTTCCACTGTCAAAACTCTTTTCCAAAGGTCTGATTTGTGCTCTTTAAAAATGCTCTATCTTTGGTTTCTTGTTGACCTTCATACCTGCCATTTGGAAGAGGAATATTACATATATAACTTCAACAAAAATGCAAAAATCAGTCATAGTTGACTGTGACAGCCAGCTGGGCATTACAACTTTGCCTCAAGGATCATTAATTGATATTGGAAATCTTAAAACCCATGGACAAGGTCAAAGACCACTCCTTGTTCTTGTTTGAAATCAAATAGAAGGAGGTACAAGGCCTTACAAACTCCAATAAATGGTGGAGAGTAAGCAACTGTATGGAAAACAACATCAAAACAATGACTCGCTGTTTTTTACACCATTTTCACAAACTGAAAATGCAATCATCCTTGTCATGGCATAGAAAGCCTCTTTGCCTTTTCAATACAACCTTAAAAATCAAAAAAATCTATCCATCTTGGTGAATGCATTTTCTATAGAAGAGCAAAGCATCAAACTTCTTCAAGGACCCTAGCCAAATGGCACACTTGCTTAGGGCTCCATGGCCACAAAACTTCTTGCACCTGCATTTTGGAAATAAAAACATGTATATACATATCTTACGAGTTGACCAACTGGTTCTTGGGAATCCATGAACATTGAGGGCTTCAAGAAGCCAAGTTGGTCAAGCATCCTTGCCAATTTCCTAGACAAGGTAGTGAAACTGTCAAAACTAAATAATTTTGCACAAAACTCAAAACTTAATGAAATTCAATGCCACCAAAGGGAAAAGCTTCAAGAATCATAAGAGAATTTTAAAATGCAAAAATAGTATGGCCACGTACAACAGGTGTACAGACTGTTGCTCGCATGGAGTCAAAACATAGGGAAAAATAAGGTAAAATTAGTGCAAACTTGCAAAATGCTTGATATCTCCGAATGATCAACCCTTACAATAGTTAAAACAAGAGAATAAATACCTCTACAAGTTAGTTATCCTCCTGTGCGGACAGGTACATGTCCAAGAGCACTCAAATTTGACATTTTCATGTCTAAAATGACAACTTTTAATGCCTAGATGATGCAAGGTTGATCTCAAAGACTCCCAATCACCTAAGAAAACTACTCACACCTAAAAACCAAACACCAAACATGTCTAAAAACTTTTCAAAACAAAAACACATTGAAAACTCACTTTTTACAACATTTTGCCAGGCAACTCCAAACTGGCAACTTTGAGCAAAAAGATGAAAACAGGAAACATGACCACACAATGAGTTCAAAACTCATCCAAACAACTTAGAACAACTCAAAAAAAACTTAGACAAACTTTCCAACTCAAAACTAATAAAAATCAAACTTGCTCTCAAACTTGTGATGAAAATGAGGCCTGGTGCTCCTGCACCATCACACCCTAAGGTCCGCTCATTTTTTTGCCTTTTGCCAGAAATTGAACCAAAGAGGATTGCTTTTCAATTAGATCATTTTTTGGGAGATGTATGGTGAATATCTTGGGGGTGGATTCTTCCCCACCCTTGCACTATGATATTATAAATATTTGGATAACTAACTCGGTTTGGCTTCTACTTTTAAATTTCGTAGTAAGGGTTTCATTCAATGTGTCAATGATAAACTCCCTCAAGAGGCTTTCCTACCTTTAAAATAAAGGCTTTACGTACATCAAAGATACTAGGGGAAGGCTATCAATTCACACTATCATTGGATGTGATTTTCATCACAATACACATTTTATTATAGTGGGTTGGAATACTTGGTGTTCGCCATTCCCCACTTCGGTCGTTCCCTTCTCACTGACCTTATGGGCTTCTCAGGAGGGTAGGCCTACTAAAGGACTCATCCTAATTCGCAAAAATTGAAAGTGAGTCTAGCATTTTGATCACCCAATAAAGGGGAGAGCATAAGCCTATCACAAGACAAAGTAGATATGGTCTGTTCTTTTTATCCCTTCATTGCAATGTGATCTAAATGCTACTTGGGGATGATGCTCCAACAAAAATGGTATTCTTTTTAACCGAGATAGAAAAATGAAGTGTTCTTTTTAACCAAAAATTGCAATACTTGATCCTTGAAAAACTTTTGAAAGCACCATTTTGTAAGAATGGAAATATGACTTGTTCTTTTTATCTTGCAAAATGAAATGTGAGTTGTTATTTTTATCCCTTTGCAACAAGAAATGAAATTTGTTTGTTATTTTAGATTGCACAAAAAGAAATGTGATCTTCTTGCAAAAGTAAAGGTTTTGTTTGTTGTTCTATTTATCTTTTCGCAAGAAATGAAAGATGGGGTTCCTTTTAAAGCACCAAATAAAAATGAAGTTCTTTTTAAACCCATGCAAAATGGAAATGGGTTCTTTTTAAGCCTTTTTATAACAAAAAAAGAAAATTTGAAACAAAAGTTAACTAAAAACTTAAACTAACTCCTTTAAACCTGCAAGAAACATTAGTACTTGCAAAACCCTCAAAATATTAGGCAATATGGTGGGCTTACAAGCCTAGAATTTTCTTTTGTGTTACACATATTAGCTCTTTGCCTGTTACAAAAGTGCTACTTCAGTAAGAAAAACAAAAGCGCTAGAACAGAGAACAAAAGCGCTAAACTAATTCACAAGCACTAAAAGAGGTTACAAAAGTGCTATAACAAAACAAAAGAGCTAAAAAACCTAACAAAAGCGCTAAAAACCTATAGAATGGGAGCTTACAAAAGCCCTACAAACCTATAGAATGGGAGTTTACAAAAGTGCAAAAAATGCAGAAGAAAAGCGCTAATCCGTGTGACAAAAGTATTAAAGTGCAATCTGTGTGTGGAAAATCTGCAAGTTTCACAATTGTTGGTTAAAATATTAACTTCTTAGTGGATATGGGACTCAAACCCCGCGGTGGGTGCCAAAATGATGCACATGAAAGGGGAACAAGCCAAAAATAGATTTTAATTGTTAATAAGTTAGTCTCAACCAAAAACCAAAATAAAAGAACTCAAAACCTTGACACACATATCCCAAGAGATTAAAAAGAACACAAATGGAAGGAAAAAAAATAAAAAGAAGAGAGAAGAGATTCCTTAAGATGCTCCCATTGTGCTCTTGTTGCCTCTCCCTTGTTTTTCTCCTTTGCAAGATCCAAAGGATTTCTTGAGTGTAGCCCTTAGTTTTTAGCATGAATCCATGGACCCAAATGGAGGGTTGAATATAGTTGAAAGTTTATTTCTATTTCTATGCAAATGTATAATCTAGAATTGTATGAGAAAGCTAAGTAAAATGCTAATGCAACTATGATAATAATGCTCAAGATGCTTCCTCCTTTGCTTGAGGATGAGGGTTCCTTTTATAGGCAAAATGGTTGATTGGAGGGTTGAGATTGTTCTAGCTTAGCAAGGGCTAGGATTGCAAGAGGAGGGCTTGATCCTCAATCCATGCTTGCAAATTCCAACAATGCAATGGTGACAAGTGACAACATGAGAGAGCTTGGGAGGAGAGGGGAGAGGCATTTAATGCTTCAAGAGACATGAGGCCAACCTTATGTAGTTGGGTTAATGGATAAAGCTATTATCCAAAAGGTAAAGTTATTGCCCAATGGGTAAACTCTTGTGCAACGTTTACCCATGGTTAGACCTTTACCAAAGGGACAAAAACCCATGTGGGTTAACTTGTTGTAGAAGGGAAGTATTTAAGATTTTATAAGTCTTGAATGAGTGAGATGATGGGTTGGAGGTTAATTTGGGTTAGGATTGTGCAAGTGATTAAAAGGGGGTTTAGGCTAATATGGAAGGGTGATAGGGAGATCTAGTGAGAAGTTACTCAATCAGTCTGAATTGGTCTAATTTGACAAGTGGACCCAAGGATATAATTTTCTTATGTTTTCAATCAGTGTTTGGCAACATAAAACCCCAACACCCACACTACTCCTCAAACAATCACCCTATTGTGTGTTATGCAACATTGTTCTAGTTTGCTTCCTCAAGTTACTCAAGTCCTCCACCAAGGGCCCAAACTCCAAAATCATGTCTTGACTGCCTAAATTGATGGGAATAGGTCCATAGCATGTCTTTCAACTATTTTGGACAAGTTTGGAAGGTTCATACCTTGTTTGGACAAAACGGGTTCAACTTTTGTGAAAATGGGCCTAAAAGGGCTACTAGCTCGTGGAGGGCTAATTGAGTGAAATTTGCTTGCATAGGGTAACGATGACCACAACCTTCAAAAAACCTAACATGGATGGTGTCAATAAGGTGTAAAATCAAGGATTTTCATGGTTTTAGCCCCTGAGAAGTTGGTATAGTGATTGTCCATGTTTTTAGGCTAATAAGTAGGGTTTTGAGAGGGTTTCAACCAAGTTACAAAGGAAGTCAATTCTAAACTGAAAACCAAGCCCCCAAATTTATGTATGAATCCCTACAATACCATTTAAATCAACTTTCCATCACTGCCCTACATGACAATATGACAAACACTTGCCACACAAACATTTACTTGATTGTTTTATGTATTATGATTGCACTTTCACTGTTTTTGATGCACTTCAATGTTAGAATAGCATGGAAACCTTCACCAACGTCTATGGTAACTTCATAACACCTTTCCAACACCTGCCACAAGATTCCAAAGCATGGATATATACACAAAGCAAGTTTAGACCCAAAAATTCATTAATTCCCCAAAACTGGGTACTTGCTACCAGCTTGAGTTAACACACACTCAGACATTAATAACTTCCAAACTAGAAAAGAATAGTCCAATTGATCTAGTGGAGTTTTAGACAACTTTATTAAGAGAAACATATCCCAAATTCATAAAGATCCAACGGTGCAATAAATAGTTAACATCTCTGCACCGAGACCAATTTTGACTGTCATAAATCTGGTAAATGTAAGCTTGTTGCCAGCTAGAATTAACACACACTTGCAAGATGAAAAGTAAATTGTTTGGAAATAAAAATGAATCCAAAAATTCTTGAATTATAGTGCATACCTCTGCCTCAAGTTTTCTTACTCAAATTTGTCTTGAGCACAAACAAGTTTGGTCTTACTCACATTGCCAGCCAAATCCATTTCCAATTTGCCTAGCATATGCTCAAAAACTCTTCTTTCTCACAACCCTGGCCAAAATGTGAAATATTTACATTATAAATGTTCTATAAAACTTGTCTAATTCCATCCATGGGAGCCCAAACTTGGATTTAGACAAGTTGATACATTTTTGAGGCCCAAACCCTTGGCAGGGCAGTCAAAAGCCAAAACTGAAATTAATTTATACAATCAACTTCCAAATGCTTAACAAATGAAAATAATACATCAAATTCCTTGAATTTACATTAAGAACAATCTCCATCAAGTACAGTACGGACTATCACAAGAAAAAGAGTGCAAAAACCATTAAAAAGCCAGAATTCTTGATATTTTCAATTAAGAATGTCTTCAAATACAAATGCCAACCCTATACAAAGAAGAGGGAGGAATATTTATAGAACCATGAAGCAGTTATGAGGTCTTTTATGGACACATATCTGTAGGAGGTTTTCTTTTACAATTTTGACTTTAAAATGACAACTTTTCCAAACAAAAAAGCAACTTTTGTTGCTCCAAATGACATTTTTGAGCAACCTAACTTATCTATCCCTCCTAGACACTTAGGAATGATTAAAATCACTCACAAAACATGTTCCAAAAACTTTCCCAATCATTTCTAGGCCTATAAGGCAATTTCTCACCTTTTTAGCCATTTTTGGCCTAGAAGCACAAAATTGACAATTCAAGCCCTAAGAAGCAAAATTTGATCTCTCAAGAACAAAATGAGATCAAACACCTATGAAATGACTAAAAAAAACCTATGACAACATTTAAAAACTAACTAGACACTTAAGCAAGAAAAATACAAAAAATGGAGAGTATAAGCAAAACTAGGTGCTCCTGCACCAAAGGGCTTAGAAGAATATAAGAAGAAGGGTCAGTGAGAAAGTGGGCTTTGCAAGTGGGTGAGGATTTAGGGATTTTTAAATAAATAATTTATTTATTCAAAATAATGGTATAAATTGCATTTGTAAGAGAATGTAAGTGGATGGGGTTTTTAATAAATATTTGATTTATGTAAATAGGGATTTGATTGGAGATTTTAGTTAGGTATTTTAAATAACTATTTAATGTAAGTAAATGAGAGAAGGGGAATTAAATAAATTTATAAATTTATTTAATATTTGGATTGTAGTTAATAAGAAATAAAACTAAGGAATACAAGAAATAATAATGAAATGGCTTGCAACTTGTGAAAAAAAAGCAGTAAACTGCTTTAGGGCTTTCAACCCTATGTAGTTGGGTGTTTTTGCTAGAGTTGGGAATGGGCTCTTTGCAAATAGGTTTTCGATCCAGGTTCATCAACCTCCCTTAGCATCTATGGCATCCACTTCAGAGCAATACAACAAGCACACTATTTTTGTGGTTAATATCCATGGGAGGGAACATCGACCTCAGGTTTCACACCTCGGTCTGGACGGACATACTTACCATAGATGGCAGGAGGGTAGAAGCAAGTGATATCGCAAGGTAATTTTTGTGCAAACTAGGGTGGAGCAATCTAGTGAAGCAAGAAATTTCATAAGGCAAAATCTTGGTGATCGAGTGTTTATTGATCCCATCACCTCCAAAACTCCTGGTTACACCTCAAGGGCCAATCTGATTCCCCTTGGTGAGAAGCGGTACCCTAGGCCTGCATCTTACCTTCCTTCCTTGTTTTCCCAATCTAGGAGTGGGTCAAATTTAGGGTTTGGTCCTAAATCCTACATTTATAATAAATCTATGCCCCGCCATTGCCAAGCATACCCTTATTTGGGTAAAGTAATCCCCAAATCACCAAAGATACCTAGGAGTCATGTACCTAGATATCTCTTTGACCATCGAGCTAAGCAGTTTAATAGGGATTATGGACCTAAGGCATGCATTAGGCACATTAGCTCAAATGAAGTTAACCCTAGGCTGATGCACAACGGAGACCCCAATTTGGAGTTCAGAGAAGAAGTATTTGCTAAAGGATTATGGGTCCAATGTAGAAAATTTGGTCTTTTTGCCAAATGATGTGGGAATGGGTAACCTATTAGAAAAATTGCTAGTTGGTGGGAGATAGAATATGTGAGCCAGGTAAGTATTATTACTCTCTAATGATTTTCTTTACATTGGTTGGAAAAATGTAGAGCTAAAACGTGAACTTTTATCTAGGGATCTTGTGTTTTTTCAAGGCTATAACTTCATCTTTACAAACTGGTAACCAAATTTTAATCCTAGTTCATATAAATTTAACAAGATTATGAAATGGATTATACTTAGAAACCTTCCTGTCAAACTTATGCATTCTCAGGTTCTTTTTAAAATTGATGATAAATTAGGAGGTTTTATAGGCTTGGAAGAGACATGGTCTTGCTTTGTTGATCTTAAAATGTTAGTTAACCTAGATTCTAATTCAACTCAGCTGAGTAGTATATATTTTATCACTGCTAATGTCAAATATTGCATCAAACCTAAATTCTGCTCCGGACCGATTTGTGATAATATTGCCTATAGGCTGAGGGACCCCTTGTCAACAAGAGTCAACCCCATGCTTCACCCTTTAAGAATAGTGGTGTCAACACTTGCTTTAATAATGATGGAGGTGGCCTCATTGATAATGATGTACTCTCTATGCAAGAAGATACTATCTATCATCCTGGCCCCCCCTCTGAGGTTGTAGAAGGGGAGATTGTGGAGAATAAAATGCAAAAACAACCCATCATATTCTATCCCCCCTAAGATGGACAATGAGACAATGGAAAAGTTGGAGGTTTTGCAAAAAGGGACATCTACTAAAGATAACATAGTGATCCCTTGTGCCTCTCAAGGAAATACCCTTTTTAACAACCCTAGCCATAATCAATCCCCTGGGATGGCCTCTCCCATATTTCATGGTACCCAAATGGATAAATCTCGAAGCCCTTTTATGGGTGTCCATCCAAATAACAATATACTTTCTTCCGCTAAGGTTGTTCTAGAGAATGATATGACTCGAGGTTTGTGTTTTAAAAGATAACAACATAGGGGCTATTGGGGGGATTGAGAATGACTTTGAGGTAGGGATGTTCTCAGGGTCTCTCCCCTTGGGAGTTCTGGAGGATGCAAGGCAGAACAATGGTGTTAGATAGGAGGATATTGTAGAGCATGTGGAAGATTATTCTCCTGGGTTATAGGACAGTAGAGCAGAGGTGTCTTTACCTAAGGGGGATAAGAAAGTGTGAACAACATGATCAACCAAGCTTGCAATGATGTCATAAGTGATCTTATGGATAGGTTTATAGATGAAATTGTTGATGAGGATGAACTTGCCTTGCAGAAACAGACACTAATTTCCAGCATTATGGATTTGGGGCATGAGGATCAAGCTCAAATGGAGGATTCCTTGGTGTTGGGTGAGTTATGCAGTAAGGAGAATGATGGTGGGGGGAAGTCCTTGTGATTTCAATAAATTAATTTGGTAAGGAGACCCTGGATTGTGCTAAATTGAACAAGCGGAGGGGCATAAAATCTTTATTGTAACTGAGAAATATGGATGGGTCAGCAAAGGGCTAGATCAAATTAACCTCTATGTTTGATGTAGGGAAGGGGAAGTACCTTCCCAAGGATCCATGAAACTCCTTAAATGGAATTTTAATGCCCCTAACAAACAACAGATCATAAGACGTTGCATTACAACAACTAACTCAAAGATAATTATGATTCAAGAGACTAAACTAAATATAGAAGAGATTAAGGCTTTTAGGGAGAAAAAAGGCATGAGAGAGATGATTGGTCGCCAGCTTCTGGGGCTACAGGTGGTTTAGCATTAATTTGGGATTCGAGATTGGTTTCCTTCTTTGAAGTAGATAGTGTTAGAATCTCAGATACCAATAATGAACTGGAGGAAAACTGAGAGGGGGGGTGAATCAGTTTTCCACAAGTTAATAAGTTTATGCAAATTATAAACTATTTATCGGAACACAATATAAATAACACGGTGAAAGATAAATCATGAAATCATAGAACACACAACATCAATATTTTTGACGTGGAAACCTGATAAAGGGAAAAACCACGGTGGGAAACCCTACCCACAGTCAGATAATACTTTTGCACCAATATGTAAAATAATTATAATGAGGATTGCAATTGTAATTAGACCAACCACCTAGAGATTACTGCTCATCACAAAAAATAAGTCTCGCTGACTCACATAAACATCATACTACAATCTGGAGAAAATGAACTGTGAAGATAACATCTCCTAATGCTTGATACAATTCCGGTTAAGCACAGATGTTTGCTCTACAACTCTAAATCCTTCACACCCTTCGTTGAATGATATATCTATGTTCACACAATTACCTCTCTCTGATAATGTAGACATAACCATATCATACCATATTACATGAATAAGACGCCTATAAATACAGATCATCAACCTCGATAACAAGGTCGACTAAACACTATACCCATAAACCATAATTACAAAACTTACATCACACGATACCACCAGACCAATATTATAATTTACATTGCATAGCATGGACCTAATACAAATTCCCAATCATTTATATCCGCCATAAATTCCACTAAGACCAATATCACCATATTTCACCAACTGGTAGAAACCCTTAGTGCAATAACACAGAATAACCAACTGGATCCAAATAGGATCACCAAATCATCATACCAGCCAATGGGAAGCCACCAAACAATTAGGACATAATCAAGAACACCTTCAACACATTAGGAACCATTTTAGTAAGCCAAACCAAAATCACTTAACCATTTCATTGAATATCACCAATCGGTAAAGCCAACCAGTACCAAGGATATCAACCAATAATCCAGAACATAAGCGATAGCTTCCAGAGTACCAAATCATGAACCAAATGAATATGACAAGCATGTAACCATATTGAATAACTATACAAAACCAAAGCTAATGATCTGATCATACCAAATCAAAAATAGGCCAAAACTAAGTCCAACCGGAACAAGAACCAACTGGGACAGGTTCGATCAGGATAACAGCAACCAACCAGGAAAGAACCATATCCAACTAGAGCACACTGTTGACATCAATGACAACACATAATCACTATTACCAACAATCTCCCCCTTTGGCATTGATGGCAACACTGAATGAGAAAAACATCCAAGTGCCAAGCAATGCCAACAATCTCCCCAAAACAATCAAGAACCAACAAAATATCTCTCCCCCTAAGATTATCTATTTTTCACATGAGCACTATCTTCCCCTTTGATATCAATGACAAAGGGTTGATGCCAAACCAAATAGCTGACCACTCCCCCTGAGTAGCAACATCATCCCATCAACCCGGATCAAAATATTTTTTTGATAAGTTCACCAGATTGATGCATCCGTGCATATCTAAATCTATGT
This sequence comes from Cryptomeria japonica, assembly GCF_030272615.1. Classification (NCBI taxonomy): domain Eukaryota; kingdom Viridiplantae; phylum Streptophyta; class Pinopsida; order Cupressales; family Cupressaceae; genus Cryptomeria; species Cryptomeria japonica. The sequence goes on along the minus strand of NC_081408.1, from coordinate 177,883,220 downwards.
TGGAGGGATGGTGACCCCCAACTGATCTCTGAGATATTTAAAAGCATCTTTAGGCAATGGTTTTATTAGAATATATGTAATTTGTTCCTTAGTAGGCACATAAACTAGTCTGACTTCCTTTGCTTCAACCTTTTCCTTCAAGAAATTATAGCTTATAGAAATGTGTTTTGATTTGGAATGAAATACCAAATTCTTTGACATATCAATAGTTGCAGTATTATCACAGTGAATAACAATAGGCTCATCATAACTTACCCTTATATCCTTCAACATTTTCTTCATCCATAATATCCTAGTGCAATTTGTTGCAACAGTTACATATTAAGTTTCAGTAGTAGATAATGAAGTGCATGATTGTCTCTTGCTAAGCCATGAAACCAACTTCTTCCCAAGAAAGAATGCGTCACCTATATTTCTCTTCCTATCATCAACATCTCCTGCCCAATTTGAGTCTATATAGGCACATAATCTGAAATCATCATCCTTTGGATACCATAACCCATAGTATGTTGTTCCTGCCAAATATCTAAATATTCTTTTAACAACAATATCATGACTTCCTCTCGGATCTGACTAAAATCTAGAAGCAATACAGACAACATTCATATATCCGGTCTAGTCTGAGTTAAGTACATCAATCTACCAATCATTGATCTGTATCTAGATGGATTCACTCTAGGAGATTCATTTTCCTTAGACAATTTGCAACCAGTTGTCATAGGAGTACCAATAGGTTTTGAGTTTTCAAGACCAAATTTCTTAAGCAATTCTTTCACATGCTTATTTTGACAAATGAAGATACCTTTATCAGTTTGAGTAATCTGCAAACCTAAGAAAAATTTCATCTCTCCAATCATAGACATTTCAAATTCATTCTTCATATCATAGACATAGATTTTCTTCTCCTCCAAAAATGATATCATCAACAAAGACTTCAATGATCAGTATGTCATCATGCTCAACTTTATAATATAAGTTACTATCAACATTATCTTTGCTAGAACCAAGCTCTGAAAGATATTTATCTAATCTAACATGCCATGTTCTAGGGGCTTGTTTTAATCCATGTAAGGCTTTCTTCAATCTGCAAACCATGTCCCTGACCTCTGATAATGAAAATCCATCAGGCTACTCAATGTAGACTTCTTCAAGATCTCCATTCAGAAATGCGCATTTAATATCCATCTAATATACCTTGTAGTTCTTGTGTGCAACATAGGCAAGAAATAGTCTTATTGCTTCAATCCTAGCAACCAGAGCATAAGTTTCATCATAATAAACTCCTTCCTATGTATATCCTTTTCAAACCAATCTAGCCTTGTTTCTTACAATCTGACCTTCCTCATTTAATTTATTCTTAAAAACCCATTTAGTTCCAATAACATTTTTATCTTTAGGCCTAGGAACCAATTCCCATGTTTTATTCTTTTCTATCTTATTCAATTCTTCTTTCATAGCTCTCATCCAATTTTCATCTTTAATTGCTTCAATAAATGATTTCGGTTCAATTTGAGAAATTAAACATACCTCTTCAGTAGCTAACCTTCTTCTTGTCATCACATCTTTCCTCTTATCTCCAATGATTTGATCTTCAGAATGATTCAACTTTACATACCCGGGAGTCTTAGGATTATCTTGACTTTCTGAATCTTTCTGCTCATCAACATTCACTGTGGAATTTTCTGATATTACCAGAGCATCTGGATCAATGCTCTGAACTAATTCTTGCACTATCAGTTTTGATCTGACAATTTTATCTTCCAGTCCATAGTCATATGATCTTATCTGATTATCACCTTTCTCATCCACTTTGACATTTATGCTTTCCATTATCCTATTCAATCTTTTGTTATAACATCTATATGCTTTACTCTTAGTAGAGTAGCCCAAAAACATTCCTTCATCACATCTAGGATCAAATTTCCCTAATGCATCATCTCTTCTAATATAGTATTGACTTCCAAAAATTCTGAAATATTTGACAGTAGGAGTATGATCAAACTATAATTCATAAGGAGTCTTGTTGGTATCACCTTTTATATGTACTTTGCTAAAAATATATACCACAGTATTGATAGCTTTTCTCCAATAGATATCAGACAATTTGGCTTCCATCATCATTGACCTTGCAGCATCTAAGATTGTTTTGTTCTTCCTTTCCACTATTCCATTCTTCTATGGAGTTCTAGGTGCATAAAATTGTCTTTGTATTCCATGCTTCTCACAAAAGTTGTTGAACTCACCAGATATAAATTCATCATCTTGATTTGATCTCAAACATTTTATCTTCAATCCTGTTTTTGTCTCAACCATAGCTTTGAAAATTTTGAATTTCTCAAGAGCTTCCGATTTTTCTTTCAAAAATGCAACCCACATTATTCTAAAATAATCATCAATAAGCAACATAAAGTATCTATCACTTTTAAAACTTTTAGTCCTTGTCAGTCCACATATATTAGTATGAATAAGATCAATAATTTCATTAGATCCATCATGTATGCTTCTAAAAGAAGTTCTAACTTGCTTACCCATTTGACATTCTCTACATACCAAATTATGAGGCTTCATAATCTTGGGAAAATCTCTGATGACCTGTGTTGAATTGATCTTCACTATGGAATCAAAATTCACATGACACATCCTCTTATGCCATAGCCAACTTTCATCAATATGAGAAATCAGGCAAGCCTTCTCACCGGAGTTCACATGAAAGATATTTCATTTTGTCTGAGTTTTAGATGCAATTTCCAATCCAAATCTATTGATAATCTTGCACTTTCCATCTTTGAATTGCAAATGAAATCCTCTATCCAACATCTGACCTACACTCAAAAGATTATATTTCAAACCTTCAACATAATAAACATTGTAAGTATTCATCTTACCATCCAAGCATATTGTTCCTTTGCCTTTGATCCTACATGCCTTATTGTCTTCAAATCTAACTAGTCCACAATCAAATTCTTGCAAAGTCAGGAATTTCCTCTTGTCGCCAGTCATGTGATGTGAGTAACCACTATCTATAACCCATTCATCTTTCTCTTCAATTTTAGCATCTAAAGTATTCTCCTTAGTATGATTTGTATCAATGATAGGTTTCAGAGAATCATCCTTGATAGCAATAAAGACCTAATCTTTTCTGGAGCTTCCATACCGGATCCACTCATAGGAAACAAGAATCAATCCGTATGCCTTCGATCTACCTCTACAATTCACCAATGTGTATTGCCTTATACTCAAAGGTAATTATTGTCAAATAGGAACCATTTGCCATCAACTTTGACCAAACAGTGAACCTCAGAAATCTGAAGCAATCTACCAACAATCTGATTTGAATCTTCAATTGTGCTCAAGTGAAAGGACTGATTTGTCCTTCCCAACCACCATCAATTCGTTATGCACAATGTGAGAAACTGAATATCTCCCACTCCTAAATGAATAACTAGGGTTTCATCTAGCCATTCTATTAAATCTACTGAAGGTTTGTGTCCTCAGATTCCACCAATGTCATGCATCAGTCTTTTCTTCATAACCAAAACTCGAACGTCCCCAATTTTAGCCACTAGGCTAATAGGTGATATAAGGAGGAATTAATTAAATTAATTTCTTATTAAGTCATTAAAAAAAAAGTGACTTTATATTTAATTAATTTAATTAAAAAATAACTTAAGTATACAGATTAAAAATAATTAAAAGTCACTTAAATAATATTAAATAATAAAGTGTACCTACCCTCTTCTAGAAGGAACCTCGTGAAGGGTGATGAAAAGGGATAAATAGAAGAGGATGTTAGAGGATCAGGGGATTGGAGTTTTGGTTATGAAGAAAAGACTGATGTGCAACATTGGTGGAATCTCTAAGGACGCAAACCTTCAACAGATTTAATAGAAGGGCTGGACAAAACCCTAGTTCTTCATTTGGGAGTGGGAGATATTCAGTTTCTCACATTGTGTATAACGAATTGATGATGGTTGGGAAGGACAAATCAATCCTTTCACTTGAGCACAATTGAAGATTCAAATCAGATTGGTGGCATATTGCTTCAGATTTCAGATCTTCACTATTTGGTCAAAGTTGATGGTGAATGCTTCATATTTGACAGCGATTACCTTTGAGTATAAGGCAATACACATTGGTGAATTATAGAGGCAGATCAAAGGCATAAGGACTGATTCTTGTTTTTGTTGTAGACCTTGGATTTTAGGTTTTGATTCACATCTTATCATTAATGCCTCATTTTTTATTTCTATTGATTGCAGACTTCACTGGAGCCTTGGGCGATATTTTCAAGCCCTTTTGTTGGAGGATTTGGTGCCTTTAGGGAATCTGTATTATGACTGGTCCGCCCTCCTTGTAAATTCCACGATTTCATCACTGAATGCATTTTAATTCATTAATATCACCCTAGGTGATAAGCGTTGTCCTTCAGTTAGGAGATCCACACTGGGAAGGAGGTTTCCAGAATGTTAATGGCAGATTTCAGGGTGTACTCAAAGTTCTAGGATACAACAATAGGTTCGGGTTAATTCCCAACATGAACACGCATATTGGAGCCTTGTTCGGGGTGTACTCAATCCAATATTTGTTGCCAACTAAAACAAACCTAACCAAACCAGGCAATTAGGTTTGTTTTGATGGCCCTCCATGGTGATAACAGTTGTCAACATTATGTTTTCAGACCCGTGATAAAGCTACAGTAAGGGCGGACTGTGAAGGGGCTCGATTCATCCTTTTGGAGAATATTTTATCAATCATTTCTTGCTTATTATTATAAAGTGTTTTGGCAGGTTCTTACTCCAAACTCATTATTAATTTCCAGTATAAATGTATGGATCTACTTGCAGATTTGAAGCCCTCAGAAGTATGAGATGACATGTCCATATATTTATTTAGCAGTTGTCTATATCCTGTCATTAGTTGTCAAATGAATTGTAAATTTGATTCATTATATGAATAAGGAGATAGTTTGGGGTTTGCATTATATCCAAAAAAATTTTTTGAGGATTCATACCAATTGTTTGAAAAAATACCAGCAAGATGTTAGTGTATATCTGAATTGGTATTAAACACTACAACCTAATGGAAGGAACTCTTGCACAATTATCTTTCATTAAGTAGTCATCTATTATTTATCTTTTGTAATAAATGTTGGCTTGAAAGATTCCTCTCTAATCTGAAAAATTTAGAGATACACATCAACACTTCATACATTTAGGGAAAAAATTAGATTATTAGAAAATATTTCTTGTATTTTCAGTCATATAAGGATAGGGGATATTACAGCGGTATCAGAGCCTATATCCTGTCATCGTATGATTGGTGAGAAAGAGGGAGATAAGGTATTATAATAGGGAACAATGAAGGCAACAATTTCATTTTCCGCAGGTTCCTGAAGAAGACACCTTGTTTGAAGAACTGAGAGAGAAAGACAAATAAAAGATGGTTGAAGAAGACAAAGATGCAAGAATGGAGCACAAGTTTGACACATTAATTGACATGATGTCACAAATTATTGGTAGAATGAATCAACAGGCCGAAGAAAATAGAACAAATAACTTAGGTGAAGATAGTAGAAGTGACAGTCGTAAAGAAGTGGATAGAACAAGAAAAAAATCAGGAGACAGGGCTACTACCCAACATGATGCTTACACTAGAGGATCAACCTCTAGACCTCTATTTCCTACCTTCACTCCTTGTGAAGAACAAACTTAGGCAAATGTTGTTCCATATGCTGATGAGGTACGCCAGGCATATCTTGAGTACACTACTTTACCACCTAACTTGAGAGAGATATGGTCCTTTTATCAATTTATGAATTAGAGGGGTAGAAGAAGTGGTGGATGGAATGACTACCACACTTTGGCATGAAATGACTTTCAATATTCACTTGGAAAGATCACCATGCCTTACTATGATGGGAGAAACAAATGCATAGCTAGGTCATCGATACAAAATCTTGATAACTATTTGTCATTGCGTCCTATGCCTGAAGAGGATGCTATTAGATTTGCCACCTTACACTTAGAGGGTGTTGCTCATGAGTGGTGGTATCATGGATTGACCACACTTGGACATATACGCATCACTACCTATGCAGAGTTCACGAACAAATTGATAGAAAGGTTTGATTGCAAGGATCCAAACATGCACTTCAGAGATCTAGCACAATTGAAGCAGGTGGGTAACTTGGAGACATTCGTTGGCGAGTTTCAGTGATTATCGGTCATGGTGCCTAGCATTAGTGAAAGAAGGTTGCTAGTCTTCTTCATGGAAGGACTTACAAATCCACTCAGGGGCTGGTTGAAAGCCTTTGATCTACCTACACTTCAGGAAGCCATGAAGAAAGTAAAGTGTATGGAGTTCACAACACCTAGAAGCAAGGGTTTTCATAAGGAAACTCCTCCTCCTACTACTAGTCAAGAGAGCCCTCAACAAAACATTGATAAGAAGAAGAAACTAGAAACAGTAGTAGATGAGGAGACATGAGAGGATCTAAGGAAGAAGAAAAAATGTTTTTGGTGCAAGGAGTCTTATACTAGAGAGCATGATTGTCCTTTGAGACCAAAAGGGAAGGCAAATCAAGCAATGGGGGTACGCTATGATGAACTCAATTCTGAAAAATTCAGACCAGCAAGATGAGAATGTTACTATGCAGCTTGAGCCATATGGAAACCTATCTCCTCTAGTTGTCTTTGTCAATGAACAAGGAGAGATTACCTTTCGATTCAGAGGGTCAATTAATGGGCAATGTTGTATAGATTTGCTTGATACTAGAGCTACACAAAATTTCATTGATGAGGGATTTGTAGCTCGATGCAGACTGCAGGTAGAGGATTTCAAGGGATTCAAAGTAAGGGTTGCTGATGGATACACTCTCATTTGCACCAAAAAGATAATTGGTCTTCCTTTGTTAATGAATGACTATGAATTACATACAAATTTGTATGTAGTCAACATGGGAGCAACAGATGTGGTCTTGGGAATGAAATGGCTCCAAGGCATTGAAGAGTTTACCCTCATTGTACCTAAGTTGGAGATGAAGTTCAAATCAAATAATAGAGAATATGTGTTGAGGGGTATAGCCAGTTTGCATTTGATCTCTTTATTCAGAGGAGACAACAAGAAAGATTAATAGCAGGAAGGGCTTATGTTGGTGGATAGTCCTTTGTTTGAGGTTGATGCTTCTTGGATGATGGAAAATTCACTCTATGATTTGTACCATCTTCATAGTGATGATTGTGCTTTAGAGACTCGTGCAGGTTTCATGGCAAATAATTCACAAGTATACATAGTGAGGAGTCTTCATAGATACACATTTGATCCTCACATTGATGATTTACTTCAGAGATATTTTTTGGGGGTACATAAGAAGAATGATGGCTTCTCTCTGGTTGAGTTTAAAGGCAAGAGGGATCCACTACATGGTTTGATTAATCCTTATGAGATTCATTCTATTGCAGCATATTATTTGATTATGTAGATTCAGTTGATGGTGCAGGAGATGTGTAGTGATCACAGGGGCATTACTGAGTATTTCATTTGGGATTTAGGAGGTGATATTCTTCAAAATGTTGAGATTAAGCAATGGATATTGCTTGGGGTCAAGCAATTTCAGGAGGGGCGGACTTGTAATGTCCCCAATTTTAGTCGCTAGGCTAATAGGTGATATAAGGAGGAATTAATTAAATTAATTTCTTATAAAGTCATTAAAATAAAAGTGACTTTATATTTAAATAATTTATTAAAAAGTGACTTAAGTATAAAAATTAAAAATAATTAAAAGTCACTTAAATAATATTAAATAATAAAGTGTACCTACCCTCTTCTAGAAGGAACCTCATGAAGGGTGATGAAAAGGGATAAATAGAAGAGGATGCTAGAGGATCAAGAGATTGGAGTTTTGGTTATGAAGAAAAGACTGATGCACGATATTGGTGGAATCTCTGAGGACACAAACCTTGAGTAGATTTAATAGAAGGGCTGGACGAAACCCAAGTTCTTCATTTGGGAGTGGGAGATATTCAATTTCTCACATTGTGCATAATGAATTGATGGTGGTTGGGAATGATAAATCAGTCCTTTCACTCGAGCACAATTGAAGATTCAAATCAGATTGGTGACAGATTGCTTCAGATTTCAGATCTTCACTGTTTGGTCAAAGTTGATGGTGAATGCTTCCTATTTGATAGCGATTACCTTTGAGTATAAGGCGATACACATTGGTGAATTGTAGAGGTAGATCGAAGGCATAAGGACTGATTCTTTTTTTTTTGTTGCAGACCTTGGATTTTATGTTTTGATTTATATCTTTATCAATAGTGCCTCATTTTTTATTGTTATCGATTACAAACTTCACTAGAGACTTGGGCGATATTTTCAAGCCCTTTTGTTGGAGGATTTGGTGCCTTTAGGGAATTCGTATTATGACTGGTCCGCCCTCCTTGTAAATTCCACAATTTCACCACTGAATGCATTTTAATTCATTAATATCACCCTAGGTGATAGGTGTTGTCCTTTAGTTAGGAGATCGACACTTGGAAGGAGGTTTCCAAAATGTTAATTGCAGATTTCAGGGTGTACTCAGAGTTCCAGGCTACAACAACAGGGTCGAGTTAAGTCCAAACTCATTATTAATTTCCATTATAAATGTATGGATCTAGTTGCAGATTTGAAGCCCTCAGAAGTAATAAATGGTTGTCCATATATTTATTTATCAGGGTCGGGTTAAGTCCAAACTCATTATTAATTTCCTGTATAAATGTATGGATGTAGTTGCAGATTTGAAGCCCTCAGAAGTAATAAAAGGTTGTCCATATTACTATTTATTATAGTTGCCATTAGTTTTATATCCAAAGTCATTCTATATACTCTAGTCAGTTACCTCTACCGAAACATTCAGTCGGTATGCACAGAACAGTCGGTTAAAGAAGAAAGTATTCACAGAGCCCAGTATACACCGAGCTGTCTATCGAGTATCATTCCATGTCTACCAAGTAGCAATAATGATACACCGAGTTGATATACACCGAGTGAAACGTTTTACCGGATTCATTGAACCTAAACACACATCTGGAAACGTGTTACAAGATCGAGGAACAGAGAACCGTTATCACATTGGAAATTGCACTTAAGGATTGTGTATGATTTTGAGGTCATTTAACCAATGCAATATTTTGTATGGTTATTCATTCGATAAATCATGTTTGTAAGATTGAAGCAATGAATCAGATCACCGACATAAGAGATCTATTGATATAGCATGGATTGAGATCAAACTGAATTTATAGTGAGAGAGAGAGAGATATAGAGGTGTATGAAGCAAGACATGTGTGATACATAAGAAAGCACTAAGTGTTATGACTGTTACAGAGACACAGAGGTCACTGAGAAGGATTTCAGTGAACAGTCAAAAAATAAAGTAAATAGAAGGGTTTACCAAGTTATTCTATGGGTTACTGAGGTATGCTATAAGCTAGGTAATCTCATTTTGAGCATATAGAATCTACTATAACATTCCATATGTAAAGTTGTAGATATTTGTAATGATTTATTGTAATATTTTGAAGTTGTAAGAGAAACCTTTAACAGGGTAAAAGACTCTAACAAAGTCTAGAAATTGTAAAGCCTTTAACCAGGTGCAACATTTAGAATAAGTGTTGCAAAATCCTTTAGCAAGGTAGATCTAAAGATCTTTATACTCCTAACTGGGTAAGCTATCAGAAATAGCTGAAAATGTAGCTCTAACCGAGCACTCTTTATTATTGCAGTAGTGAAGTTGTGGGTGCCATCCCCACCGCAGTTTTTCTCTCTAACCAAGAGTTTCTGCGTAACCAAAATATATGTGTTATGGAGTGAATCATGTATGATTGTTATCTATTTGCTTTAGCTTTATGTTATGTTGCAGCAATTTTTGGTTTATGCATAACAGTAAAGATATTGTTGTTAAAAGGTTTTGAAGTACTGATTCACCCCTCCCCTCTCAGTACATTAGCTTTCCATATTGGGCCTAACAGTCCATATATTTATTTATCAGTTTTCTATATCTTGTCATTAACTGTCATATGAAATGTAAATTTGATTCATTACATGAATAAGGAGATAGTTTGGGGTTTGCATTATATCCAATTGTTTTTTCTGAGGATTCATACCAACTGTTTGACAAAATACCAGCAAGATGTTAGTGTATATCTAAAGTGGTATTAAACACTATAACCTAATGGAGGGAACTCTTGGATAATATTTTTTCATTAAGTAGTAATCTATTATTGATCTTTTGTAATAAATTTTGCTTGAAACATTCCTCTCTAATCTAAATTTTTTTGAGATACACATCATCACTTCATACATTTAGGAAAAAAATCAGATTATCAAAAAATATCTCTTGTATTTTCAATCATATAAGGATAGGGGATATTTCATAAAGACCCAATCTTTTTTGAAGCTTCCATTATCGGATCCACTCATAGGTTCATCATCATCATCATCAATGATAACAAAATTATCGTCACCCACATAGTAACATGATTTATCCTTATTCCTTCTAAATCTAGGTCTACTATGATATTCCAGATTAGGTTTACAATTCATCATAAATATTTTTTGATTCCTAGCAGCTCTTTCAGAACATCTAGAAGCAAAATGACCAATCTTAATGCATGAGAAACATTTAAAAGGAACTTTTCCTACATACTTACTTCCAAACTATCCTTTAGGGATTCTTCTGGAAATTAGGGCTTCCAACTCTTCAAGTTATTTGTCTTATCTCTCTATGTCTTTCAAATCTTTTGCATATAACTCCTAGTCTATCTTTTTCTTACCCAAGGCATGTGCTCTAAATGCAGTCTCTATTTTAGTAGCGCTCTAATCTCCAAGTTCTTCAAGTTCAAAAGCAGACGACTTCCCAAGTAATGTATCTTTGGTAACAAGGATATTTGTCATTGTACGGAGTTCATTTATTGCAGTATCCTTCATCTTGTAAGCTAGAGGTAGAACACTTAGAATCTTTAACACAACCTCATCCTCATTAACATTTCCACCACAACATTTGATCCATGACAATCTCATTCACTCTATCCATGAAAGAGTTTATCTTCTCATCTTCTTCCATCTTCAAAGTTTCATATCTCACCTGATAACCTTCAAGTTTTGCAATATTTACTACTTGGTCACCTTCATAAAGACTTTCAAGCTTCAACCAGATCTTCTATGCATTTTCTAGCTCCATGACATTCAACAACTTCTCATCTGATAGGCACTTAAAAATGCTTCTTTCACTTTGACATCATTATCAACTTTCTTCTACTCATCAGGAGGTGCTGGAGTTATAGAATTAGAATCATGAGGTGTATACCCTTTCTTTGTTATCTCCCAAACTTCAGCTCCAAGACATCTTAGATGAATCTTCATTCGCTCCTTCCATATATTGTAATTTGTATCATCAAATCTGTGACTCTCCTTTTGGTAGGGATTAAATATAGAAGTTGATGCCATCGGATCTCCTCAAGCAGTTAAGATTAAATCATTTACTAGAACGCAATATAAATAGAATAGTGAAATATAAAGTATGAAAGCACAAAACATACAACATCAATATTTTTGACATGGAAAACTTGGTAAAGGGAAAAACCACGGTGGGAAACCCTACCCATAGTCAAATAATACTTATGCACCAACATGTGAAATAATTACAATGGGGATTGCGCTTGCAATCAGGCCAACTACCTAGAGCTCATTGCTCATTACAAAAAGAAGTCTCACCGACTTACATAAGCATCAGACTACAATCCAGAGAAAATGAACTGTGAAGATATCATCTCCTAATGCTTGATACAATTTTGGTTAAGCATTGATGCTTGCTCTGCAACTCTAAATCCTTCACACCCTTCACTGAATGATCTATCTCTATTCACACAATTACCTCTCTCTGATAATGCAAACATAACCATAGGATACCATATTACATGAATAAGACGCCTATAAATACAGATCATCAACCTTGATAACAAGATCGACTAAACCCTAAACCCATAAACCATAATTATAAAAAATAAATTACACGATACCACCAAACCAATAAGATGATTTACATAACATATCATGGACCTAACACAATTCCCAATCAATTATATTTGCTAGAAATTTTGCTAAGACCAATATCAATACGTTTCACCAACCGATAGAAACCCTCAGTGTAATAACACAAAATAACCAACTGGATCCAAATAAGATCACCAAATCATCACGCCAGCCAATGTAAAACCACCAAACAATTAGGACACTATCAAGAACACCTTCAACACATTAGGAACTATTTTAGTAAGCCAGATCAAAATCACTTAACCATTTCATCGAATATCACCAACAGGTAAAGCCAACCGGTACCAAGAATATCAACTGGTAATCCAGAACATAAGTGATAGCTTCCGGAGCACCAAATCATGAACCAAATAAATATGACAAGCATGTAACCATATTGAATAACCATCCAAAACCAAAACCAATGATCTGATCATACCAGATCAGAAACAATCCAAAACCAAGTCCAACCGAAACAGGAACCAATGTAAGGAAGTTAAGTAGCGGAACAACTTCCTACACTAACCTTGAGAGGAGGATAATGCAACAAAAATTTATAGATCTTTACAACAGTTACAGAAAACATAAATAGATATAATAACATTCAAATCATAATACAATGATTTATGTGGGGAAAACCCTTTCGAGAGAAAAACCCCACACTCCAAAAGCCGCCCAATGTATTATTCAGCAATCAAAACATATTACAATATACTTGTAGAGAAAGCTCTTCGGATGAGTACAACTAATCAGAAATTTAGAGGTAACTCAATAGCCATAAGACTATTACACACAACCTCTATCTCACACACCTCATATATAGGAGATACAATACAAGAAACCGTCAAACGGTATTACAAAACCATGGGCTAAAACCAGCCAATAAGGTGCAGCCGACCTTATCTCCCTTCTAGATGCCCTATGACGTGTTACAACACACATCAACACATGTCCCTCCTTTTTACAACTCATTTATGTGTCCGATACAAATTATATTTCCTATTTCCAGAGTACAAACTTCTGAAGGCCATAACTTGTGAATCGTGTGTCTAATTGATGAACCTTTTGAAGCGCCGGAAAGCTCGCGAAGTGGTCTATTGTCTTGTAAGACGTTATGCCGCTTACACCCACTTTTCAAGAGGTTTTGGGGCCTTTAAAGCCCTCAAAATAAAATTTCATTAGACCCCTCCAAAATGAAAAATTTAATATCTTCAAAACCAGCTATGATCTTGCGACGAACTTTACCAGAATACTTATCTAGCCAACTAAAAGCTACAGGGAGAATTTCACACCATTTCGTGCTCAAATGAAAACTTACTATAAATAGTAACCTCATATAAATGTAAGGTTGAGACACCATTTTCCCAACAAATCTCCCACTTGTCAAACACCTTGCAAGAGCAAAGGGAGTATTAACACAATAAATCAATTGCTAGGGGCCATAAGGCCCATAGAATCCGAACACCATATAAACTTCTCTATGCTCACAACCTTAGTTAAAGCATCTACAACATTCATCAAAGTTTCTACCTTAATCAAGTTCACCCTTCCATATTCGACCATATCTCTGACAAAATGATACTGAACATCAATATGCTTGGTCTAGGCATGAAAAATCAGGTTCTTAGCTAGGCAGATTGCACTCTGACTATCACAATAAACTGTCATGACTCCTTGTTTTATTCCTATGTCTAAACACTTAAGACAAATGGCTTCTTTACAAGCATGAGCAGCTGTCATATACTCTGCTTCAATAGTGACAAAGCAACCATAGCCTGTCGCTTACTCATCCAACTAATTACGCCACCAAATAAAGTAAACACATAAGCACTAGTGGATCTTCATCTATCAATATCACTTGCCCAATTTGAATCCACATAACCATGAATATCAAGGGAAATCACATCTCCAACTGAATTACCATGATAACACAAAGAATAATTTGAGGTACCCTTCAAATATCTAAAGACTCTTTTGACTGCATCCCAATGAGCTTTACTAGGATTAGAAATATATCTGGACAAAACTCCCACTACTTGGGCAATGTCTACTCTAGTACAAACCATAGCATACATCAAACTTCCAACTACACTTTGGTAAGGTACTTTTCTCATGTCTTCCATCTCCGACGAGGATGTAGGACAATCTGCAACATATAATTTCGTTCCAACTGTAAAAGGAACACACAATGGTCTACAATCCTACATGTTGAACCTCTATAATACTGAATTCACATACTTACTCTGGCCTAGCCAAAGCATTTTTTTCACTCTATCTTTTTTAATTTCCATCCCAAGAATGTGTTTCGCTGCACCAAGATCTTTCATTTCAAATTTAGCAGTGAGTTAAGACTTTAGTTCTGAAATCATACCTTTCCCTTTACCAATGAATAACATATCATCAACATACAATACAATGTACAGGAAATGATCACCAACAATTTTATAATAAACATAGTGATCTGATTTAGAACGCTCAAATCCCAAACTCAACACATATGTATCAAATTTTTGGTACCACATCCTAGGGCTCTGTTTGAGGCTATACAAGGATTTCTTTAATTTACAGACCAAATTACTTTTACCTTTCACCACATAGTGCTCTGGTTGTGTCATATAAATATCTTCCTCCAAATCACCATGAAGGAAAGCAGTTTTTACATCCATTTTCTCAACTTCTAAATCATAAGCAGCAACAATAGAAAGCAAAAATCTAATGGATGCCATTTTGGCAACATGAGAAAATATCTCACCATAATCAACACCCTAAACCCGAGATTAGCCTTTTGTAACCAACCTCGCTTTATACTTCTCAATGCTTCCATTTGAACCAATCTTTTTATTGAACACCCATTTGGAACCAACAAGCTTCTGTCCTTCAGACAATGGTACAAGATCTCATGTATCATTCTTTTTTAAAGCTGTCATTTCTTCTTCCATAGAAACCTTCCAGGATTCTACATCATTCATACCTAATGCCTCTTCTACAATTCTCGGTTCATCCACATTAGTATTCAAAGAAAAAATACATCTCCAATCATCATGTGAATACCTTTCAGGTGGTTGTCTATGTCTTGTAGACCTTCAAACAAGTTGAGTTGGAGGTTCTTCCTCCTCTTCTGAAGATTCAAAGCTAGACGAGCTCTCCTCAACTTCTTGCCTATCTAGGGGTCTTGATTCAACTCTTTCAGGTGTAGAAGGAAATTGAATCACATCTTCCTTTCTAGTCTGTTCTGGCTACAATGTAATAGAAGGAGACTTAATTTCTCTAAAAATAATACTTCTACCATGAATTACCTTTTGTGCAATAGGGTCCCAAAGCTTGTATCCTTTCACACCACAACTGTATCTGATGAAGATACATTTCATAGCCTTGTTCTCCAAATTTGTTCGCTTCTCCTTTGGTACATGTGCATATGTGTCACAACTAAAAATTCTAAGATGTCTCAATGAAGTCTTGTGACCCAACCATACTTCCATAGGCATTTTATCAACATGAGTTGATGTAGGAGACCTACTAATCAGGCAACAAGAAATGGAAACAACTTGAGCACAAAAAATTTGTTCTAGACCAACACAACTCAACATACTCCTAGCCTTCTCCATCAGTGTCATGTTCATTCTTTCTGTAACTCCATTCTATTGTGGAGATTATGGAGTTGTCTTTTGTCTGTTAATGCCACAGTCTTTATAGAATCTGTCAAAATCATTAGAGAAAAATTCACCACCATTATTAGTCCTCAAACATTTAATTTTCTTTCTAGCATGCAATTCAACCATTGCTTTAAATTCTTTAAATCAACTAAAAACTTCAGATTTGCTCTTTAGAAAATACACCCATGTCCTTCTACTGAAATCATCAATAAAAGAAACATAATATGTGGATTTTCCAATCGAAGGAACATCTACAAGACCAAACACATCAGAATGAATAAGATCCAAAACAACACAAGTTTAATGAGAACTTGAATAAAACTAAATGCGGTTTTGTTTTCCATAAATGCAATGCTCACAGAAATCAAATTCAAGATTACAATCATTCAAACCTTCAACAAGGTTTTTATTTTTCAAGGTCCTTAGACCCTTTTCTCCAATATGGCCAAGCCTCTGGTGCCATAACATAGTCTTCTCTGCAGGTAACTTTGCTTCAGAAGAAAGAGCATCGTTAGGTACCCAAAAACCATTTCCATCTATTGAAGGTGAAACCCTCAGATCTTCTACAGATTTACTTTTTACAAAAGTGCTATTACACTCAACAGTGTATACGTCTAGCTTAAACAAAGTGTCGAACCTGACACCTCTAGCAATTGCCATAGCACCCTTAATTATCTTACATCCTGCTTCATAAAAGACTACTTGCACACCTACATCTATTAGTTTTCTCACATATAACATATTTTGTTTTAATCCAGGGATATACAACACACCATTAATCATTTTTATTCTACCATCAGAAAACCTGATTCTAACTTTACCTCGACCAACAATATCTAAATGTGAATCATCACCCAAGTACACCTTAGCTCTATTAAATTCTTCATATTTAGAAAACTAATCTCTATTGGCAGTCATATGAAAAGATGTACCCGAGTCAATTAACCAGGCAACATTACATGCTTGAGTCACCAAAGCTGCAATAAATGCATCACCATCTTCCTTCTCAGACTCAGAATCAGAATCAATCTTCTTCTTTTTCTTCTTCTTTTCTTTTTTTCAGTCCTTACGGATGTGACCTGGTTTACCACAATTCCAGCAAATGACTTTGGACTTTTCAGGAGAATCTGATCTCCCTTTCGATTTAGACTTATCGTGCTTCTTATTCTTCTTGCCTTTCTCCTTGGGTCTTCCACGAATAGTTAGGGCTTCCTTCTAACTATGGGATACCTTCCTTCACATCTCTTCACCAAGTAGGCCACCCACCACATCTTCAAAATTCAAAACAATAGAAGTACTACCGATGGCCATAATAAGAGAATCCCACGAATTAGGCAAAGAACAAAGCAAGATCTGGCATTTCTCCTCTTCGTTCATCTTAACACCAATAGATACTAATTGAGCCACCAACATATTGAATGCTTCCAGGTGGTCTACAACTCGTCCACCCTCTTCCATCTGCAAGGAATATAATTTCTTCCTTAAGAAAATCTGATTTAATAAAGATTTCGTTTGATACATTTCACCAAGCTTATCCCATAGTTTCTTTGTAGTGTGATAGGGAGGATCCTAGATTGCTCGAGTCAGCTTGACTCACACCAAGGCCTTTTTCGTAGCCTAACCTGAGAATTCTCCTCTTTATTCCCCTAATCCATTCTAGGCCCTCATTACCGAGGTTTGTTACTCTGCTCTTAGTGAATTCACTTCCGTAAATCCACCAACTCAATATTCCACTGAATCTAACCAGACACCTTGCAGGGTTTTCTCTATCATTAGCTATACCCTCGACTTCTCCTAAGTCATTTTCCTCTCAATCTTGGATGTTTTCTCCTATTGATTTCATCTTCTCCTAGTTTGAGGCTAACAGCCTAGACTCCGGTCTACCCTGCAAGTGATTTCTCTTGGTCACTAATACCTAGTCGGGCTATCATCAAGCTCACCTAGGGCCAGTCTGTTGAAATGGCCGATGCCATTCCCTGGTCTGCTATACATAGAACTCTACTATACATGGCTGGCTCTTCTTGACAACCTCCAATGATCGTGTGGATCCCATGATGTAGAATCAAGACAGACCCATGTTATAACTACTTGTCACCAACAGAAAATAAGAAACAAAAAGACAACTTTATCTACAAAGCCGAGCTTGGCACGACTTCAAAATTGGAACTCACAAAACACAGAAAAGTAACATCTACTCTATCACATTGGCATTTAAAAATTTAAGCCATTATTTACAGTTTTCAAATGAAAATTGAACTCTGAGAAAGAAACTAGAAAACGGTCTTCAAATTGTTATTCAAAAGATGTTCTTTGTTCCACCTATCCAACCTCCTTCTAACCTAGTTATAGAATGCCCATTGAGTCTTTTATAGCCTCCTAAACATGTCTTGAATCATCCCTAGACACCATTCGGTTTGTAATTGTAATTGATTTGTGGATTTCCATCGAGTCATCAGGTTAGCACCGAAACACTTATTCCGACGTCCGATGGCAGTTTACAACTCACTTGCTTTTCTATCGGGTCATCGGAGTAGCATAAAAAACACTCTTACCGATGGCTGATGGTGCCCTCCCAACAAAATGCTTCCTTGTCGGGTTATCGGTGTAGCCCCAAACATGTTCTGCCAATGGTCGATGATGCGCTCCAAACCTTCTGCTTCCCATTGGGTTATCGATGTAGCTCGAAACACATGATACCGATAGCCGATGGTGCACTCCAAACCGCATGATTTCCCATTGGGTTATCAGGCGACACAAAAAATAGTCTTGCCGATAGCCGATGGCTCCTTCCGACTTGCTCCAACCCACTGGTGACCTCATCAGGTTATCGGGGTTGGTGGAAAACACTACTGCCGATAACCGATGGTACCTCATCGGGTTATCAGGGTAAGTATAGCCGACACATGAACTCCAAAAAGAAAACAAAAATGAACTCCAAGCTCCCTATAAACAACCTGATGGACTTGAACCAGTCCTTATGCCCAAAATTAAAAAGGGTATTTGCTCACCCTTAGGTGCTCCTACACCACAGTGTTTTCTTCATGGACATTGATCAGAACAGAGTCTTCCAAGCACAATCTGATTAGACCCTTGTCTTTTCAGTCTAAAAACATCATACTGAGTTTTCATAGTAGGATCTCAGGGCCTTTGGACATTCACATCAATAGCATCCCATAGATCTCGATCTATGAGCAGATCTTCCATCTTTAGCTTCCACATCTCACAAATTTTTCCATGAAATTTCTCCACCTCTATTTTCCCTAACGAACTTGCCATCTAAAAATTCTTGCAACAAGATCAAAAAGTGTCTTCTCCAAAAGCTCCCACTCAAATCTAGATTAGTTCAAAAACCCCAACAACCCACAATTGAAACCAAAGGTGATCAAGATCTGATACCACTTGTAAGGAAGTTAAGTAGTGGAACAACTTCCTACACATACCTTGAGAGGGGGATAATGCAATTTTTTTTACAGATCTTTACAATAGTTACAGAAAATAGAAATAGATATAATAATATTCAAACCATAACATAATGATTTACGTGGGGAAATCCTTTTCAAGAGAAAAACCCCACACTCGAAAAGCCACCCAATATATTATTCAGCAATCAAAATAGATTACAATATACTTGCAGAGCAAGCTCTTTGCAGAAGTACCACTAATCAAAGATTCAAAGGTAACTCGATAGCCATAAGACTTACACACAACCTCTATCTCACGCACCTCATATATAAGAGATGCAATATACGAAACTGTCACACTGTATTACAAAACCATGGGCTAAAACCACCCAATAAGGTGCAACTGACCTTATCTCCCTTCTAGATTCCCTATGACATGTTACAACACACATCAACACGTGTCCCTCCCTTTTATAGCTCATTTATGTGTCCGATACAAATTATATTTTCTATTTTTGAAGTACAAACTTCTAGAGGCCATAACTTGTGAACCGTGTGTCTAATTGATGAACCGTTTGAAGTGCCAGAAAGCTTACAAAGTTATCTATTGCCTCTTAAGCTACTATGCCACTTATACCCACTTTTCAGGATGTTTCAGGGCCTCTAAATTTCTCAAAATCAAATTTAAACCTTTCATTGACCTCTCCAAAACGGAAAATTTAATATCTTCAAAACCAGCTATGATCTTGCAACGTAACTCTACCAAAATGTTTATCTAGCCAACCAGAAGCTCTGAGGAGAATTTCGCACCATTTCGTGCTCAAATGAAAACTTACTATAAATAGTAACCTCATGTAAATGCAAGGTTGAGACACCATTTTCCCAAAAAATAACTGGGACGGGTCTGACTGGGATAGCAACAACCAACCGAGAAAGAACCATATCCAATTGGAACACCGTGTTGACATCAATGACAACACATAATCACTATTTCCAACAAATAAGAGCCAAGAAAATTGAATTAGAGGATGGGTGAAGGGCATTAAATCCAACTTGTTTTTCCTTCTAATAAATGTATATGGTCCAACATAAAATAGGGACAAAGGAAGGATATGGAATGAAATTGAACAATATATGTGAGCAATCGCTAATCAGAACTGCATCTTAGGGGGTGACTTTAACACCATCTTGAACCATAATGTGAAATGGGGAGGCAATAGGGTAATTTCATAATATAAAAAGGAATTTGGTGAGTGGTTCCATAGAAATAACCTTATGGAGATAAAAACTATTAATGGCTCATTCACATGGAATAATAGAAGGTTTGGTTTTAGCAACATAGCAGAAAAATTAGACAGGTTTTTTCTTAGTGGGAGTCTGATTAACCTCCCTAACACCCTATTTGTGGAAACCATTCTTATCTTGGGTTCAAATTACTATCTAGTACAATTATCCATTACGGACGAAGGTAGACTCAAGAGATGCCCTTTTAAGTTTGAACAAATATGGTTAAAAGATGTTAATGTAATGGGGCTGATTGAGTAAAGGTGGAAAGGGACAACTGTCTCTAGATCCAAGTTATTTGAAGTTGTCAATAAACTAAAAGTGGTAAATAATAATCTGTTGTTGTGGAATAACTCACTTTGGCAACATCTTTGAGGTGAAGGTTAAATTAGAAGAAGACTGGGGGTGGTTAACAAGGAGGTAATTGAATTGGGAATGAATGAGTCACTTTACCAGAAAGAAAAACAATTATGAGCTGATTATGAAGATATCTTGGCTAAGGAAGAAATTTCTTGGTGTCAAAAGTCCAAGGAAATGTGGTTAAGTGAAGGAGATAAGAACACAAAAATCTTTCATAGTAGCACTAGACAAAGGAGAATTGTGAATAGAATAACCAAAATCAAAAGTAGTGAGGGGACAATTATTGAAGATCGCAATCAAATCGCAACTGATGCTGTAAAGTATTATGAGAGAATCCTTAACAACTGGGAGGGATCTAACTTAGGCTCCAAAAATGACATCATAGCAAACATCTTAAAGATCATCATAGATGAGCAGAATAAGAGTCTAGGGGCTAGATTTTCAAAGGCAGAAGTGGAGATTGCATTAATGAAGATGAATTCAGACATGGCACCGAGCGCTGATGGTTTCCCTACTGCCTTCTTTCAGAAATGCTGGTACTTTATAAGTGATGAAGTTACAGAGGCCTTGGAGGGGGTGATAAATTTAGGAAACATGCTTAAAGAAATCAACAACACTTTCTTTACCCTCATACCAAAGAAGGATAAGGTAGAAAACTTTGACGATTTCAGACCAATAGCATTATGTAACATAATTTTTAAATTACTTACCAAAACCTTGGCAAATAGATTGAAAAAATTCCCCCCTATCATAATAAGTGAAGAACAAATAGGCTTTGTCTCGAGGAGATCTATATATGATGGTGTTATCATTGCCTAAGAAGCCATCCACTCAATTCAACAGAATAGGGAACCTAGCATGCTAATTAAGTTAGGCATTAAAAAGGCCTATGATAAGATTGAATGGCACTTCCTTTGCAAATGTCTAAAGGTCTTTGGATTTTCCAAGCACTGGATCAACCTTATTTATGAATGCATCTCCTCCCCCAGAATTTGCATCTTGGTAAATGGAATCCCAGAGGGTTTCTTTAGTATATCTAGAGGATTGAGATAGGGGATCCCATATCCCCCTTCTTATTTATCATCATGGTAGAATCTTTAGGCAGATCCATTACCAAAGCCAAGGAAATGAATACCTTAAAGGTATTAAGATACCATGTTGTACGACCAAGGTAACAGATATGAGGTGAGATCATTTAAAAAAATTCTTGACTCTTATACCATTGCCTCAGGACAAGAAATAAATAAAGTGAAATCTGAAATCTTCTTATTTAATACTAACAGGGACTCAGAAAATGCAATTTTTAATATTCTGAACTTTAAAATGGGTGAGCTGCCATGCAAATACCTGAGACTACCCCTAGATAAAGGATGTAGATCCACAAAATTATGGGATCAGATGGTGGTAAAAATTAAGAATAAAACAAAAACTTGGAAGGGTAAATAGATGTCCTCGGCAAGAAGGGCAACTATGATTAATCAGTGATATCGGTAATGCCAATTTATCATCTCTCGTGTATTTACCTCCCATTAACTAAAAACGCGAAACTAAACAAACTCCTCAGAAATTTATTTTGGTAGGGGACAAGGGATAAAAAGAAAATGGCACTACTAGCTTGGGATAAAGTATGCAAGCCTAAGGTGGATGGGGGGGCTAGTATAAAGAATATCAGATATCAAAGTAAAACTTTAGGTGCAAATATGTATGGAGAATACATAAATATCCTCACCTAAAATGGGCTAAAATCCTTTGTCACAAATACTTAAATAGTAATGATACTACAAGTATTTTTAGCACAACTTCCCCACAAGGGGATCGTGCATTTGGAACTTTATGATAGATTGTAGGAGAATAATCATTGAGAAACTAGCTTGGGATCTTGGTAATGGAGATCATGCCCTATTCTGGTCAGATTCTTGGGGTGGATATACTGCAATAGAAAAAATTGCCAACCTTGATGGTGCCAAGACCCTTTTGGAAGAAAGTTGGGGAAAACATGTCAAGAATTACAAAGTTTGTGGATGGTGACATTACTAAGGGCTAGAAATGGAAATCTTTAGATAACAACAATATCTCAGATAGAGAAAAAGTGGAGTTGACCAGAATCCTGGACTCTAGAATCATTACTTTTCACCCTAGGTAGGACAAATTGGTTTGGGATGGTTTGAAAACAAGGGATTACAATACTAAGGAGGGAAACAACTACCTAATGGGAAAATAGCTAAGACCAAAGACAAACATTCCATTGGAACTTTGTTGGGATAAAATGTGTTTTCCTAAGGCATGGTTGTTCTCATGGTTGGCATTACAAAACAATATCTTGACAACTGACATTTTCATAAAGATGGGATATGCAGGACCAAGAAGGTGACCTCTTTGTGAAGAGGAGGAAGAAAATGCGGATCATATATTATTATCCTTCAAATTCTCTCATAAATGTTGGAGTTGGCTACATAACAAACTTGGGTGGAACTCAACAATACTAAGGTCAATTTTGAGCATGTTTCAAGCTTGGCCTATTAGAAATAAAATATATTTGTATGGATGTCTTTGGATTGCTACATCATCTATCATCATATGAGAATTATGGAAGGAGATAAATAGGCACATTTTCAAAGATAAAAAGATGAGGTGGGAACAACTTACCAATAAGATGGAAGCAACCATTATTAAGACAGTGAATAGTAGAATCATGAATATGCAAAGAGTGGAGGCAAATATGACTTACTGGGATGAGAAGATAAGAGGTAGATGGATAGGGTTGAAGATTCCTCCTTTTATAGGACCTGGGGCCAAGAAAGGTAAGTTTAAAAGAGATAAATGTATGTGGCATCCACCTAAGACTGATGGTTCAAGCTCAACTTTGAGGGTGCCTCTCATGGTAACCCTGGTCAAGCACGCATTGGTTTTTATCTTCACAATTCTGAAGGGATCAAGGTGGATAGGTTGGCAAGGCCTATTGGTAATGAAACTACCAATATGTTTGCGCTTATGACTTTGGTGGAAGGGATGTTATTATGTAAAGAGATGCGGGTGGAGAGATTGGCTATTAAAGGGGGAGAAGCAATTATGATCAATGCTTTGAGGAAGGGGTCTATGCCAAACTGGAGGTTGAATGCGATAGTCTCAAGAGCATTACACTTATCCCAATCCTTTAAGAGGATTACATTCAACCACATATATAGGGAAGGCAACTCTAGATTTGATGAACTAGGAAATAAAGGTGTTGATGCGTTTACCATTATGTAAAATAGGAGTTCTATAGGAGCAACCTTTGTCATAGATTTAGCCCTTTTGGATACATGTGTGTGTGTGTGTGTGTGTGTGTGTGTGTGTGTGTGTGTGTGTACATGTATACACACACACACACACATATGTGTGTGTGTATGTATATGTATATATGTATCCATGTACATGTATATGTATATATGTATACATAAATATGTATATATGTATCCATGTACATGTATATGTATATATGTACATGCATATACATGTATATATATTTATATACGCGTACATGTATACATATACATATATATACATGTATACATATTTATATTTATTTATATATATGTATATGTATATGTATATGTATACATATACATATACATATATATTCTCATGAATACACACACACTAAGCAAACTAGGCAGTGAGTAAACCAACAGACAGTAAGTATACTGGCAAGTAGTAGACTGACAAGCAGTAAGGTAATCGGGTAGCAATGAGTAGATCGGTAAGGAAGACATCTACTGGCCCAGCAAAGACTAAACCGATGCATAGGAACAAATCGACTAGACAAGGTTGTGATCGGTTCACCAAAAAAGTCAGTAACTGACATACTGGTAACATTCAGTTACAACCAAATAAATCAGAAGTCTTCCCTTAGTCAACCAACAGACATATCAGCATGTTCGACAATATTGACAAAGATTCCTACATGATTTCAGAAGCGCATTTTAAGGCTTGACAACAGAATTTTGAAATGTATGTTTTGGAGGGAAAATTTGGTGAAAGACTTAAGGGTCTATAAATTCACATATCTCATTCTTCAGATGGTTGTTGTCAAGGAGAGTAAAAGTTAATGTGAAAAAGACACAGAGGGAGTTTTAGTGTGTGTAGAGCTGAGTGACAGAAGACCGGTGGTGTGGGGGTTTCATTGAGTAGTGACTCAAGTGACAGAAGATCGGCAAAGCAGGTTTCAAGTATCAGCAAACCAGCATAAGGTAGAGTTGTGAAGGCCAGGCACAACCGATGCAGACCAAGACTGATGCTTAATTGTGATCTGATCAGGCTAATGTGTAGCTTCTTGTATTTGATCATTTATCTGTTGTTTTGAAATGACTACAATATAAATCCCTTAGCTGGGTGAACTTTGATAGGTCCCATTGTATAAATCCCTTAACCGGCTAACATATTAACTAATGTTCTAAGTCCTCTAACCAGACTACCTTTAACAGGGTAAAGGCACTAACCGACCTTCATCAAAATCCTTTAACCAGGTGGCAGCTAACTAGTGTCTTTGTAATCTCCTAACATGGATGGCTCTTCACCGGGCGTACTCTAGAAGAGTACAAATTTTGTGTGTTCCTACTCACACCGTGGTTTTCTCCCTATTGGGTTTCCATAAGATAAATCTGTGTGTCTTTGTGTATCTTTTCATGCATGATTAATCTTCTGCAGTAATTATGTACATTGGTGAATGGTTAATTAGTTCATATTTAAAGCTAAAGTTTCAATTAATAAAAACCGGTAATGTACTGATTCACCCCTCTCCTCTTAGTACCGGTTGGATCTAACAATTGGTATCAGAGCTTAGTTCCTCTAAAGTGAAGCTTAACAACTTGAGGATAAAGATCATAAAGAGTACCGGTATCAGAAGCAGATTGATGAAGTCAATGAGATCATTGCTCAGCTGAAAAGAGACTGAGAAAATCTCTTGCAAAAAGGAAAGAATTAGCTCAACAACTAAATGAAAGTCAGGATATCATAGATCAACTCTCTGAACAAAGTGGATCTGAATAAGCTGAAGAAGCAGACTCAAAACTCATGGAAAAGAATAAGAAGTTGATCGAATAAGTCACACATCTCAAAAGGGAACATGAATGTCAGGCATTGAGAATGACTGAGATATTGGAAGCCAGCAGAAGTGTCGATGAAAGAAAAAGGGAGGCAGAAGAAGAACTGTGAAAAGCTAAAAGAGCCAAGAGGCTTGCTCAAGATGCCCTAAGAGAAAATGACACACCCATTATTGAGAAAGATGAATAAATCCGAGTTCTTACTCAGGAGAATGAATACATACACAAACATTTGAATGATAATGCAAAAGAAAAGGAGAAGGTGATGAAAGAGATTGAACAACTCAAAAGTGAGTTGAAAACTAAGAATGAGAGAAATGAGTAGATGAGAAAGTTCAATGAAAGCTCTAAGAAGGTAGATAAACAGTTGAAGGATCAGAGAAGAACAAAGGATACAACCGGTCTTGGTTACCTCGGTTTAGGTCCCATGGAAACTGGAGAATCATCTAAATCCAAAAAAACGAAGGATGATAAAAGAAATCAATCAGAAGCAAGAGGTATGAAGTATTTCAAATTCTCTTGTAATCATTGTGGAAAATTGGGTCATAAGACCACACTGTCTATAGGAATAAACTGGTTAATCAAAAGAAGACTTTTACTTTTGATGTTTACTGTCACAATTGTCATAAGTATGGTTACACTGCTTATGAGTGTAGATCTCAATCAAGCAGCCTGTTAAGTGCAAAAATATTTAATGGACATTGATTCACTTGCAATAAGTTTGGACATAGATCAGAAGAACGTAGGTTCAAGACAAAGGTATCAAGGCCACCGCTCAAACCGGTTAGTCCTAACAAAAAGAGTAATCAGTTGAATGCCACATGTTCCATGTGTGGTAATTTTGGTCATGTTGCCGAAACATGCAGAATGAGGATGGTCAGAAAAACAATCTAGGACCATGGAGGACAATTGGTATGGCATGTTTTAATTGCCATAAGATCGTCGATCTAGCCAAAGAATGCAGAAGTCGATCCTACAATCGGTCTGCAGACAAGAATCGGTTTAGCAAGAAAAAGGAGAAAAATGACTTGAAAGAAAAAAAGACAACTGAAGAAATAAGAGATGGAATGAAAAAGACATGGATCAAGAAGGATGAAGGAAAATAAGGACAAGGACATTCTGAAACCAAGTCATCATCCATCGGTGATGACAATTCCACTTCCAACTAGGCATATCGAAGCCTAGGGGGAGCACATATGGTAAGATTACTCTTGAATCCCCTCAAAAAATGAGGATATGTTTATCTGCATAGTTGTGATGCACAAAATTTGGTTTGAAAGTTATTAATTTAAGTTTGTCTTGTGAGTATTTATTTTGAGTATCGGTATCGATAATAAATAACTAGTGAAGTCAAATCGGTGTACTTTAAGTTGTGAGCTTCAAATCTGATCGTTGGATCCTAGCACTGATAAAAATCAATGAATAAATAAGGAAATGATAGCACAATTTCATTTACCTATTGACTTATGGATTTTCTTGATCTCCCAAGGGTTCCAAGGCGATTTGAAAATTTCTAAGCTTTGTTTGTGCAAAAAAGAAATTCAAGCAGAGCGATAGTGGTGTTTGGCATGCCCTAAGAAAGGGTTTTCAACTGCATCTAAGAAAATCTTGATTGAAGATCATCATGGCAGTGCAGTTATCGACTCCTTTGTTGGTTAAAGCTATCAAGGAACCCAACCCGAGTTCAAGCTGCACCTGATGAAAGCTGGCGAAATCGACAAAATAGGTGCTTTATCATCTGTGCCCTCTGGTGTATTGTTGGTAGAAGATATTCGCTCCTACATTCATTGCAAGCTCGAAGAAATTGGAGATAAGTTCATTCAAAATGAGTTTAATGGGTTCTGTGAGAATGATCAATTGAAGCTAGAATTTCTATCTCTGAAGACAAAGGGTCTGGAAAATGTGATTGATTTTCCTATTCAGTTTCATGATGACTGGGTTAGATATGTACTAAGCAGGGTTCATGATCAATTTTTGTGGTTGGAGGCTAATGCACCGATCAATATTTCAAAGGAGGTAATTCAAAGAGTGATTGGGTTTAGTGCTACCAGTGAAGCATTAACCCTACAAACAATTTCATCAAATGAAGTCATCTAGTTAACCAGATCCCAGTGTGACAGTCGAGCAATGAATATCACTCATATTGAGGATGTTGAAGTAAGATATGCCTTTGCAGTGTTGGGTTATAGGGTATATCAATCAAGTCGGATGAACAATGTGCCCAACAGTGCCATCCATGCTGGATACCGAATTATCAAAGAAGATGCAACATATGATATATGCGGGATGATTCAAAGTCAGATCATGGTGAACCTAGAAAGAATAAAGAAGGATAAGAAGTAATCCTTCAAATATGGCTCTCTACTGGTATGTATATTCTTTTATGTGCTAAAATATTTTCCCGGTAAGGGTAATGTAGTATGGTCATAGGAGAAACCTATCATGGTTCAAATAGGTGAAATGATTAGGGATCTAGGAGATATTTTGGGGAAGCAATGTGGGGTTATTTCAAAGAATTCCAAACTAGAATGCACGAGAGGGAAAGAATTCTAATCGGAATAGTGCAGAAATACAAGAACAACATATGTTTTCTTGTAGATACAGATTATTGTATTATCCAAGCCGGTTAACCTAGAACTTTTTGGGTTCCACCTATGGGATATGAGGTTTTAACAGATCTGGTTAAAATTCATATCAATATGATTCTATCTAAATTGGTAGATTTGAAGGCAAAGAGGTTTGGAACATATGAGGAGGCAAGTTCAAAAATAAAACAAGAACTTTAGGCACCTATCATTAAAAGAAAAGGAAAGAAAATGATAGATACCCTTGACAAGAAATATGGAGGTGAAGCATTCGGTGCCACTACCTCCACTGGTGCGAGTAAGCAAGTAGGGGTCACATCTGCCAAAGATGAAGAACTGACTAGTGAAAAGAAGAAAGTGACAAAAACAAAACCAAAGGGCACTGCAGCAACTAAACCGACAACATACGCAAAGGAAAAGAATCTAGGTACTCTGGTATCTTCACCAAGCAAAGATAGACCGGTAGGAGTAACTTACACCAGAAAAAGAAAGTGACCCAAAACTTAAAGAGGACAAGAAAGAAGGTGACACTGGGTCAGATGTGGAAGTAAAAGAGGTTAGAAGAAGTGAAAGGAATAAAGCTCCAACAATTGATGAGATGGTGCATGACATCAAATAATTTGGAGGTTTGTCCAGTGTTGGAAGGAGATATTCTCTTAGAAATGATGAAGACAAGAGGAAACTTGAGGAAGCTTTAATCTGGACTTGCACACCTTTTGTACAACTCCGTGTGAATTGTATGACATTATTCAATCAGATTTTCTAGATAAAATTGAAGGAAGATGGAAGACTACTCTAGCTATGGAAAAAGAGCTCAGAATAAAATCACTCATGGAAGTGCAACATGAATTATACTTTGATCAAGCTTCACTGGTGGCTGAAGCATGCATTCAACATTCAAGATAAGGAATAGAACTGGAAGAGTGGCAGTAGGTGAAATTAGAGAAGTGCACACTGAAGGTGTTGCCCTGTGGAAGGAAATTATGGACTAGCAAAAGAAGGTTGAAGAAGAAATTGAACAAGAGACTAAATAGGACAAAGGGGCAACTGTCCTTGATAAAGGAAAAGCTAAAGACTCCACTGAAGGATTTGATACGTTATATGTTGAGGACATCATAGGAGATGTTGTATTAGACATCCCCAATCTGACAACAAGTATTGACCAATCGGTTCATACTCCACCAGTAGAGGAAGCTGATAAAACCAAATTGTCAGGACAAGATGAAGTATTAGTTGAAGGCATTCCTTATGAGGATATTGCTCACAAAAACTTATCAACACCAAATTCTAATCTCTCTCAAGAAGGAAAAGAGGAAGAAAAGAAGACAAAGGAAGAGAAGAGAACATAAGAAGGAAATGAGGAAGAGAAGAGAATAGAGAAAATAGAGGAAGAAAAGAAGACAGAGGAAGAGAAGAGAACAGAGGTAGGAAATAAGGAAGAAGAGAAAACAGATGAAGGCAAAGAGGAAGAGAAGATAAAAGATAACACAACAATGTTGGATACCCCTCCAGTAAAAAGAAAATTAGACTTAGGTCCAAGAAAATTTTAAAGCAAAAGGTAAGAATCGTCACAACAGCTAGCTCATAAGTTGAGCCCTTAAAATTTGAAGAAGGAACATAGGAAGAAGAAGAAGGTGATTCAGTTATAGATATAAAGAAAATGACCCCTAAACAGTTAACGAAAGTCTCAGAAAAATTGAGCAGAAAAATTGAGAATCCAAGATGAAAAGGTAAAACTAAGAGAAAAGAAAAAGAAGGTGAGAATCCTCACCTTTGCCAAAACTATTCTCTCTGATCTCATCCCGGACATTCCAATTGATGATACTGCACCCATTATTGATCAGTTGAATACTCTGGTCAAAGCAATCAATTCAGAGGCATCCGATCTGGAGAAGGTTACAATAAGACAATATGAAACAAAGTGAGGAGATAACCTAATGGAACAAATATTAGTTGGAAAAATTGCTCTATCAACCAAAATAGAAGAAGTTAAGACCACACTACAACAAGTTGGTCAACTCCTGATGAAATCTTCAAACTTTCTTGTCTTAATCAAAGATTTGGATGATAACATAAATTAGATTCAAAACGAGATTTAGGATTCGGTAAGCTCATTTGATCCTCTTAGTAGTTCAACATCAACTTTCACTGGAAAAATCAAAATGCTCAATCATCAACTCAAAAAGTTGAAAGATGAAGAAGACAAAAGAAGTCTTAGCATGTTAGAGCTCCAATGCTATTTAGCTCCAATTATAGACTTCATGCAACTAAACAGTAAAGAGGCAGACCACTTAATTCATGCACCTGACTACAAGACAATTGATGATATGGAGGTCTTCATTGCAATATTACATGGCCACTTTACT
Organism: Cryptomeria japonica; assembly: GCF_030272615.1. Taxonomy (NCBI): domain Eukaryota; kingdom Viridiplantae; phylum Streptophyta; class Pinopsida; order Cupressales; family Cupressaceae; genus Cryptomeria; species Cryptomeria japonica. The sequence continues at coordinate 177,852,415 of NC_081408.1, read as the reverse complement.
ACCATGAAACAAATTCAACCTTCATGAGAATCTTCTTTAAAAGTTTCTCAAGAAACCTTTAAAGAAATCTTTGCTTTATTTTGACAAATCCTTTTCAATAGTCTTTGCCATTGATGACAAAAGGGGGAATTTTGGCTTTTGGAGTCTTGTCAGGAACAAGGGCCATGGGACCGACACAGTAGTTATGGGACCGACACAGTAATTTGTAGAATTTGCCACCAATGCCAAAAGGGGAGTTTGTTGGCATTCTGATGCAGTTTTGTATGGCCGGTAAATAATATGGTTGTCATTGTTGGCAACATCATCTTCTTAGTCTTCCCAATCCTTAGGGAGTAAGAAAACTGGGCAGTGAGTAAAATGACAGACAATAAGTATACCGGCAAGCAGTAGACCGACAAGTAGTAAGGTAATTGGGTAGCAGTGAGTAGATCGGTAAGGAAGACATCTACCAACCAAGCAAAGACTAAACTGGTGCATAGGAACAAATCGGCTAGACAAGGTTGTGATCTGTTCACCAGAAAAGTCGGTAACCGACAAAATGGTAATGTTTAGTTACAACCAGTTAAATTGCAAGTCTTCCCTCAGTCAACAAATGGACATATCGACATGTTCAACAGTATTGACAGAGATTGCTGCATGATTTTAGAAGCACATTTTAAGGCGCTTGACAAAAAAAAATTGAAATATATGTTTTGGAGGGAAAACTTGGCGAAAGACTTAAGGGTCTATAAATTCACATATCTCATTCTTGAGATGGTTGTTGTCAAGGAGAATAAAGTTAATGTGAAAAAGAAACAAGGGGAGTTTTAGTGTGTGTAGAGTTGAGTGACAGAAGACCAGTGGAGTGGTGGTTTCACTGAGCAGTGACTCAAGTGACAGAGGATCAGCAGTGCAGGTTTCAAGTATCAGCAAACTGACAGAAGACAGAGTTGTGAAGGACAGGCACAACCGATGTAAACCAAGATTGATGCCTAATTGTGATCTGATCAGGCTAATGTGTAGCTTCTTGTATCTGATAATTTATTTATTGTTTTGAAATAACTGCAATATAAATCCCTTAACTGGGTGGACTTTGACAGGCCCCATTGTATAAATCCCTTAACCGGGCAACATCTTAACTGATGTTCTAAGTCCTCTAACCAGGCTACCTTTAATAGGGTAAAGGAACTAACCGACCTTCATCAAAATCCCTTAACTAGGTGGCACCTAACCAGTGTCTTTGTAATCTCCTAACATGGATGGCTCTTCACCGGGCGTACTCTAGAAGAGTACAAATTTTGTGAGTTCCTACTCACACCGTGGTTTTCTCCCTATTGGGTTTCCATGAGATAAATCTGTGTCTTTGTGTATCTTTTCATACATGCTTAATCTTCTGCAATAATTGTGTACATTGGTGAGTGGTTAATTAGTTCATATTTAAAGCTAAAGTTTCAATTAGTAAAAACCGGTAATGTACTGATTCACCCCTCTCCTCTTAGTACCTGTTGGATCTAACAATATCTATGTATATATATACATACATACATACATATACATATACATATATACATGTACATACACATACATATATACATATATGTATATATACATATATATATATATGTATGTATATATACATATACATATATATATGTATGTATACATACATATATATACACATATATACATGTGTATATATGTATATGTATGTATATACACATATACATATATATGTATACATATATATACACATATATATAATATATATGTATGTGTGTGTGTGTGTGTGTGTGTGTGTGTGTGTGTGTGTGTGTGTCTATATATATGTATACATACATGGATGTATGTATACATATATATATAGATACATCTATATATATATATGTATCTATATAGATGTATCTATATATTTATGTATACATACATATATGTGTGTGTGTGTGTGTGTGTGTGTGTGTGTGTGTGTGTGTGTATCTATATATATACATATATGTGTATATATATATGTATGTATACACACACACACATATGTATGTATATATGTATATAATATATGTGTGTGTGTGTACATATGCACATATACATATACATATATGCATATATACATATACATATGCACATATACATATATACATATACATATATACATATATACATATATGCACATATACATATATACATATATACATATATATACATGCATATATACACATACACATATATATACATATATGTGTATATGTATATGCATACACATATACATACATACATACATATGTATATGTGTATATTTATACATATATACATGTGTATGTATATATATACACATACACATATACATATACATATGCATAAACATATACATATACATATACATATATTTTACTAATTTATTCTAGATGGGAACTAGTGATTTAGAAGCGTTGACAATGTTTGGATTATATAACTAGAAAGGCCTAGTATTGGTAGATTTTTTTGGTCTTGAGGATTCTCTTGGAATGGGGGCCTATGAGCTTGATTGGATTAATAAGTTGTTTGGAAAGGCCTATAGATTTGATCTTGGTTCTTTCTAATATTCACTAATCATTTCTAAAAGTTTGAATAATATTGTTTACCTCTTATAATTCACTAGAATAGCTTGAGAAAACTTAGTTCTAAGTTGGTTCTTGACTTATTAGTGTTGGTATGGGTGCTATTGGAGGTATTATGTATATGTATATGTATATGTATATGTATATGTATATGTATATGTATATGTATATGTATATGTTTATGCATATGTATATGTATATGTGTATGTGTATATATATATACATACACATGTATATATGTATAAATATACACATATACATATGTATGTATGTATGTATATGTGTATGCATATACATATACACATATACATATATACACACATATATACATACATATATATGTATATGCATACACATATACATACATATGTATATATATACACACATATACACATATACATATATGTACATATATATATACACATATACATACACACACACACACACACACACACACACACACACACACACACACACACACACACACACACACACACACACACACACACACACACACATATATATATATACATACACACTATTTGAGGAGGTGATGTTTAATCACTATTTAGATAGGTCACTTCGTGTGTTCTCCTGCATTCCTTGTTATTATTACCTTTGAATACATATAGATCTTCTTATGTGAGATAAGCCTAGACTTGCCGGATTAATGTGCCCCCCTGAGTTACACCTTGGGGTATGTATTTATTTCAAAGGGATATTCACTCGTTTAGGGTGTAGGATCTTAGAATATGATGAGAAGTTGAACCCATGATATGGTTTGAGATAAGGGTCATCATTAATATCTTCTTGAGCAAAGCCATTCAATGATAGTATGGAAAGACAAGATTGCACACATATTTTTCCATACGATATGCTATGGTTTCGTGATATAATTTATAGAATCATCTAGAATTGTAAGTGTATTTTAGGCAAGGAAGCAGTTACAAAAAGCATTAAACATGGAGTCCAATTTGAAATTGTTATCTGCAAGTGACAACCGGCTTATGGCCTTTAGGGGGGAAATTAAATTGGAAAGATGGAACATAGTCCTTAATGAGTTGGATTATTTCTCTATCAGAGCTATTCAAGAAATCATGGGGGAAGAACATTTCTACCACAAATTAAGTTATAGAGTGAACTACAATATTTCGGCTACTTTCATGGAAATTTTGTTAAGTGTGGGGGTGAGGAAGAGCAAGGTAATATTAAAATGTAAGACAATATTTAGGGAAGAATTTCTAGGGCTTTTAGAACTAGTGGTGGGAAGAGTAGATCATGCGCTTATGATCCCATTTCCTGAGGACTATGGAAATGAAGGTGGTAATATTAGTAAGCGCCCAATTTTGGAAATCAAGGATGTGTCCAAATTTGAGGTGCGCAAAGAAATCATCCACAGGAAAGTAGAATTCCTATTGAAAGGGCATCATATTAGGGTTGTTCCCCATATCAACTAGTGGGTAGACTAATTGAAGGAAGAGGGTTATGATACTCCTGATAATATGTTAGAGCTTCCTATGGAGAGAATTAAATTTGTTCCTCCTATCATAATCAAGGCATCATAGGTTAAAGGTAAAAGAAAAGCGGTCGAGGGCGCTTCCTATAGTAACTCGGGTATGGAACCCGATAGGATGGATCCGCCTCAACTAGATATGGAAACTCTTGTTGACCTTACAAAAATGAAAGAATGAGTGATGGACGATGCTATCTACATTTTTGTTTTACATATAAAACTATAATAAGTTGATAATATAGGTGTAGATGCAATGTTCCTTCGGTATAGTTATTCTAAATTGCAATAAGTCGGATTGGACTCTTCTTAGTTTCTATTTTGGTAAAGGTATAGATAAATATGAATAGTCATAGGGCTATGTTAATTAAATCAATCTCTAATCTATATTATTAAGGTTAAATGTGTTTTTATTAGTAGGATTATTTTTATATGCTTGGTTTTCTCTCAAAATCCAGTATATATATGAATATGGGTATTGACAAAGATAGTTTCAACATTTGTATGGGCTCAAATTGCAGCTTGAGCACACTCAAACAAATTTCGACTATACTATTAAATTGGTAGATTCACATGTTTAATGGGTTCTCAAAGTTGATTATGGTAAGTTGGTTACTTATCTCTTTGACTCCTTTTAGTATTTTCGACATTGCAGTTGATTTAGGACTGGTTATAAGGTAATTTGAAGATTATAGTGGTTGGTAATTGTTACTCTCTATGGACATATGTCAGCTAATCTGGAGGTTGCTCTGTTATTTTTAGGTTTTGCATTCAGGATTACTATTGAGGTGGGTTGTGGGCTTCGTGGTGTTTGCTCTCTGCTTGTTTCATCGTGTTTTTTGTGTTGCCTTTGTTGGGCCTCCTTGGGGTTTCATATATATATTCTGACTTCTAGGATAAGTATAATTTAATTTCAATTTATTTTTATTAAAAGTATAAAAAATTGTAAATTCTAAATGTGTACATTATGTTTATCATTTTGTTTGAATGTTATCACACACACACACACACACACACACACACACACACACACACACACACACACACACATATATGTATATACATATATTGATATATACACATACACATATGTATACATATACATATATACATGTGTATATGTGTATATGTATATGTATACATATACATATATGTATATACATATATACATGTATATACATGTATACATATATACATATACATATATACATATATAACATATACATATACATATATATTTAGTTTATGGTGAAAATGGATACAACAATATTGAAATACTAAATGAATTCAGCCACAAAACCCTAACCTAACAACAACAAAGATCCACCATAACATATGAAGATTACCTAAGACAATGCAAATCAAATGAAATCACAAAGATTATACCATCACATGTCCAATAGGGTTTGAATCTCCATTCTTCCTATCTCCATTGATCTTGCTTGATATATTTGCTCTCAGATTTTATATGTGCACAAGAGCTCAACAAATAATGAAAATGTGGTTGCAAATAGGCTTGATTGCATATGCAAGTTCGAAAGCGTAGTTGGGGCTGAATGCATAGTGAGGTAGTTAGTTAGGGTTTGATAATGAAGGAAGCATCTCCTTATATAGAAGACACTATATGAAATGGAGGGATAAGATTGAGAGGTGTAAAAGAGGTCGGCTATGATTAGAGGGTAGGTAGAGGAAATAATAAAATAATGAAAGGGGTAGGTAGTGTATGAATTAAGAGATGAATGACATGTGTCATGGGTAGAAAAGGCTAATGAATTAATTAAATAAATAAAGATTTATTTAATTAATAGAAGAAGTGGGATCAATTAAATAAATAAGAGTATTTATTTAATTTAGGAAAAAGGATAATTTAAATAAATAAATGTATTTATTTAAATGAGAAATAAGGCTAGAAGAGGATAAATGAATTAATTAAATAAATAAAGATTTATTTAATTAATAGAAGAATTAGGCTAAAGTAATTAAATAAATAAAATATTTATTTAATTGGACATGACAATTTTAGGTGTCTACATTTTGCCCCTCTTTGAGACAATGCAACTTGTTGCGTTGTTTCAAAGAAGATAATATGAACTGATACAAAGTTGCCCCAAGATGGGAATGATATGCCCCCCCGAGAGATTGGATGAAAATGTCTGGAAAGATTGTGGACAACCTCTCGATAAGAAAGAAAGGCTAGAATGGACTGACAAAATAGAGTGACAAAGTCACGGGATAAAGAAGACTGACTCGGGCTAGGGCTAGGGTAGTCTATAAAATAGACCACGAGGGGAATACATCCTCATTGTCATCCACACATCCAAGAGATCAGAGTGCAGAGCAAAAAAGAGCAGTAGCAATCAGTAGCGATGGCATTGGTGCATAGATTTGATCGTGTTCACTAATTTGAGAGGCTAGCAGATGCAGGAGAGCCGGTAAGTACCGTAAAACCTCTTTGTACTTAGTTGCAATAAATGTTGTCATTAATGCATCTTAGGTAGAGTAATAAATGCACTTTAGGTATGTCAAACAAGGTCAAAAAATGCTTAGGCGCATCTGTGTTTGTGCCAGGCGCGTTCGTGCAATATGTAAGTGTGTTTATGTAATGAAAGCGCGTTTATGTCTTCTAGGGCAAATCGACAGTTCTGTGATGAACATACATTGTCGATTGGATAAGCTGTTGAGAGGATACACTCAAGCAGGTCCTCTAGGGAAGATTAGGATAGATCAAGGCACTTTGTGATAAACAGGGAGTACCAAGACATAGTACTTTGTGATGAACAGGGAGTACTAATATGAGCAGCACTTTGTGATGAACAGGGAGTGCAAATATGAGCAACACTTTGTGATGAACAGGGAGTGCAAAAACACGTAGTACTTTGTGATGAACATGGAGTACCACTAGAATAAATAGCAACACTTTGTGATGAACAATGAGTGCAAAAAAACACGTAGTACTTTGTGATGAATAGGGAGTACCACTAGGATAGACGCAACACTTTGTGATGAACAGTGAGTGTCACTAGGATAGAACCAACACTTTGTGATGAACAATGAGTGTCACTAAGATATAGTATCATAAGCACTTAAGATAAAAAGCAGCATTTTGTGATGAACAGGGAATGCCACTTTGATTGACAGAGTTGATTTTCTTGACTATAGGAGTACCTACCTATGCTGGAGTCATGGGAGAGATTCCCATCGACTCAGAGTTTGCGAGCAGAGCTGCCAATTGAGGATAGAGTAGTGGTTCAGGCTATGGGCCTGCGATTTATTCTGTATGTGCCTGAGTTTCGGGCGAACATGGGATTGCTGACTGCGCTGGCTGAGAGATGGCACTCAGAGACTTGTAGTTTCCATTTGCCGACGGGTGAGATGATAGTCACCTTAGAGGATGTGTACAGGATACTAAGGATACCGATTGATGGGGAGTTAGTACCCTATGATTGAGATGGAGATAGGGATGCACTGAGATGAGTGTTTCAGGATTCAGGACTGGAGATGAGGGTTGGACACGTGGCATGGGACACGATGACCATGACAGGATTAGCACTACCAACAGTGTTGGCAGGAGTTATCAGTGGGTTCCTCTATCCGGATAGGGCGACATGAGGGGTGGCTGCAGAGGACACAGGGGCCAAGAGAGATGATCTTGGGGTGGGTCCTTCTAGGGCTCGGACTCTGTCAAGGTCAACCGGCTCCGAGGGAGGGAGTTCATCATAGCCGTAGAGGGCTCCCTATGTATCAATTTTGTACCATTTTGTATGATGATGTAGACACCTTCGGGTGATTTTGTAGCCATGTGTATTTTGACATCATTGTATCATGACACTTATGAGTTTGAGATATATATGAGATTCATCCTTGTGGTAGCTATATGCATGTGTACCTATGTGATGAGATGTTTCATGATGTATGTTTATGATATGGATGCAAATATGTACACGAGGAAATGCAATATTTTTGTTCTTTTATGTTTTTATATGTTATGCCAATGCAAATGTGAATGTATGAAATGTAAATGAATATGATAATGCAAATAATTATTTACATGATGAAAATATAAAATGTGCTAATATGTGTTGTGTGCTGGATGTGATGCAATTGTGATATCTATATGTATGTATGAAATGATAATATGTGGTAATGCAGGTGCAAACTACATGAAATGCAAACATTTTTGGTGTGTCATTATACTTAGTCATGTGATATCAGGCTACACTAACTCAGGAAGGACGATAGAAGTCAATGAAGAAATGGGGACGGAAGATAGAAGATATGGAAGTGAAAGAGCTTCTTGTGCGTTATCATCATTGAGCTTTATTATGGCAAAATAGGTTATGACAATCGAGGCATATGTTTGACCCAGAAAGTCATTGTACCCGTTTGCATGGAGATAAGATAGTTGCAAACAAGGAATGCCCCAATTCATACTAGACTCTCAGTGTCCTCATATCCTTGGACAATTAATAGCATTACTAAGAGACAATCCACAGACAACAAAGAAAAATAGGTGACGATACCCCATCCTCGCCTTTCTAGTCAAAGATATCCTGGAGATAGAATCTCTAGTCAGAGACATCCTGGAAAAGCTAAAAGACATGTCACCAGAAAGATAAAATCAAAAGAAAACCAAGACTCAACACCAACATCCACTGTAGTCATCAAGTTTAGTGTCTCTTATCACTTGTATAAGTCTTATTTGATTGTGGTCACAATGTTTACTTTCACAAAAGGATAGATAGCACTGAACCATAATGTTGTCTGAGTTTGTTGAAAGATTTGATTTGTTGAAAGCCCATTGTTGTTGTTGTGTCTCATCTGAAACTGGCTGAATCCATGAAACTGATACTTTATTGTGGAGAAGATGAAACTTTATTATGGACTGGTGATGCAAGTGTTGCTTTATTGCAGATTGTGCGTGGATAAACTAGAGAAAATTGGAAGAAACTGTACTCCTCGAAACATGTGATGCTCTCAGTTCCACACCCATCACTAGACGTAGGATTTGCCTTAGCCACAGATAGGAGCTGATTTATTATGGATGGAAAGGAGTGAAAAGGAAGGTTTATTATGAATGGCGAACCATTCTTGGGTAGATCAATAACAAGCCATGATGGGAATGTGTAAGTTTTATTGTGGATGAATAGGTTGTGAGTGTATCCAAAGTGAAAGGATGAAGATGAATCCTGAAGGAGGAAGGAGCAGTGTCTCTACGCATGGCGCTGGTGACCCAGTTTTCACCATGGTACTTGCCCAGGGCACCATCGAAGTGGTTTTCACTGTTGGACAAAAATGTTTTTCTTTACTTTTTTTCGTTTTTTTAAATTTTTTTGTGTCACAAGGCGCCCGTTTGCCAGGTTTTCACCAAGTAACGATTTTTTTTTATGTTTATGATTGTTTCGTATTTTTAAATTTTATTTTATTGTTTTGTATTTTTAAATTAGGATACTCTGAAGAGCTATGTGTGAAACTTGTGAAGGTGCATGTTGTTGATAGGATCCTCCAAAGATTCACCCTCTGTGGTTGAGAGCTAATATGCACCAGATCCATATGCTGCTGTGATGATATAAGGACCAAGCCAGTTTGGTTCAAACTTGCCTTTCTTCTGTCTGTCTTGCTGATTTTTAGGATTTTATCTGAGAACTAAGTGACCCACCTCAAATGTACGAGGCTTCACCTTATAATTGTAGTTGCATTGTTCCTTGAGTGAATGATGTGTAGCTCGAGTGCTTGTCTTCCTTGATGAAGGAACTGAGATAGAATTACTAGTGTGTGGACTACATAGTCCCATATGCGTGTCACCTAAAGAAGTTTGGGCATCCTTGATAACAAAGTCTTGCGAGGAAGATCCATTAAAGGTCCATGATGTATTGCCATAAGGAAAAGGATGTGTGGAACAAGTGGATGAATGATGAAGGCTTATGATTGCGAAAAGAAGTGAAATTAGGATGGCATGATGGAGACTTAGGATCAACAAGTATTCTTTTTCACTTGAAATTTTAGAATTTTTGCCCCCAGTTATTTTGGTATTAGGGGAGATCATCTCTTGTTCTTTTCCTTTCATAGGACTTTTATCCTTGACTTTGATTTTTGTGGAGTCCAATAACTTTTGATTTTGATTTGGACTGAAGGACTTTTCTTTAGTTTTGACTATTAGTTTTTTTGTTCATAGCTTGATTTTTCATCCCCAATTAGTAAGGGCTTTTCTAATTCTTGTTGATCCAAGTCTAGGAGTGGAGTGGAAATGGAATGAGTGGGTGAAATGGTAAAGCTATGCGAGTTCTCAAGAGGGCTGGAGATACGCTCAATAGATTCTTTGTTGGAACCACTCTTAGGACTATCGATATCAAGAGTTGCTTGCAACACTAGAGGAAATTTGCATTCAGACTTAGTAGCCACAACACTAGGTGGTTCATACCCAATTCCTTGGCATTGCAAATTGTTTCTAGATTGTTCCTGTCGACTAAATACCTTAGGAGATAGTGGAAGTTGATCAACATGAAAGATATACTCACCACATCCCAGATCTTTAATCTTGAACTTTTCTTTTAGCTCTGCTTGTTTTGATGTAGAAGCTTTCAAGGATTCAGGATCCACATATGCTGAAGATGGAACAACTTCTTGATTGACTGGTATTATTATTTCTGATCTAGATCGCAGATTGTTGCAATATATGAATGGATTTGGGTTAGCTTTGATGGTCACTTCAACTCCATTGTGTGGAAACTTGATGCATCGATGATATGTTGATGGTATTGCGCTCATCTCATGAATCCATGGACGTCCCAAAAGTATGTTGTATGTGAGATCCAAGTCTAGGACTTGACAAACTACATCCTTTGTAATTGGCCCAACTCTGAGAGGTAAAGTAACTGTTCCTTTGGATGAATGCTCTTCATCATCATATGCCTTGATGGTAATTTTGTTTGTAGAATTCACAACTTTGTCAGAATATCCCAATTGTTTAATAGTGCTCAATGTACAAATGCTCAAACCTGCTCCTCCATCTATTAGGACTGGTTTTATTCGATGTTTGTGTAGGAAGGCTTCAATGTGTAAAGGTGCATTATGTGGTTGGCCCACAGAGGTGTCATCAGTTTTTGTGAATGTAAGGGAGTGTGGAACGGAAAGGTATCCCACCATGTCTTGAAACTGGTCCATGTTCAGATCAGTAGGAACAGAAGTGTCTCTCAAGAATTTGTCAAGAATAGCTTTATGTGTGGAGGATATACGTAAGAGCTTGAGGATGGAGATAAGTGCGGGTGTCTTCCCCAACTGTTCTACAAGGTCATACTCAGGTTTGGTTGATGAGGAAGCTATTTTTTTAGTTGGAGCACCTTTCAAGGTGAATTTACCTCGATGAGTTGTAACATTACATTCAGAGGTAGGTTCAGAAGAAGATCCAATGCCTTTTAGGACAATCTTGGGTCTTTGGGTAGAATTCTCAGGCGTTTTGTCCTTGATGATAATGGTAGAGACATAATTGTCCATCGAGATGCAATTGATAGTTGAATCATAGTTATAAGATGCTCTGGTATAGTTGGTCTGGTCATATGTGGCTTTAGCTTTTCTTTTATCATGCTTTGGGAATGGTTCCTTAAACATCTCATGTTCTTGATTGGATGAATGTCCTTCAATCTCAATGTCACCTCTATCAATGAGATCTTGTATGATGTTCTTCAGTCGATGGCAATTTCTTGTCTTGTGGCCCTTTCTCTTATGAAATTCGCAATACTCATCATCATTCCACCAATTTGGTTTGACCTTTGGTTCATATGGAGGAAAATTTGGAATAGTGATTACGTTGTTTGCCACTAGCTTCTTGAAAATTGACTCTAGTGGTTCTCCCAATGGAGTGTACTTCCTTCGTGACTTTGAAGTTGTTTGAGTATTCACTTGATTGTTTGTAGAGATTGATCCAAAAAAAATGATTTTGGGTCGCACTATATTGGCATCAACAACACCATCATTGACTGTGTTCTTGTTTTTATTCCAAAATCTTGGCTTATCTTTTCCTTTAAAGTCATCTTTGTTTTCCTTGAATATCTTGATGACTCCTTGTTCAATTAGGACCTTTTCTATCGCTAAGCCTTTTTCAATGACGTCCTTGAAGGTGGACAAACAAGCTTTCCTTAGATCATAGCCAATGTCTTTGTTAACATTTTGGGTGAACATCTCTACCATTTGTTTTTGTGGAATTTCACAAGAGCATCTGATAGCTAGATTCCTCCATCTTTGTAAAAATGATGAAAAAGACTCTCCATCTTTTTGCTTGGTGTTGCACAAAGTAGTGACTGATATGTCTGTCTCTATGTTGTAGGAGAAATGTTGAATAAATGCCTCTGCTAAGTCACCCCATGACTTAATACTAGGTGGAAGTTGGGAGAACCATTCCATAGCTTGATCACCTAGGCTTTGTGGGAATAATCTCATCAAATATGTCTCTTCTGAAGCTACCTCAATGCAAGCTATGAAAAATTGTCTTATGTGTGCCTTAGGATCCCCTTTTCCTCTATACTTATCAAACTTAGGCGTCATGAAATGTGTAGGAAAAGGAGGCATTGGAATGCTCTTGTCAAATGGATAAGGACATATGTCTCTCATTGTGTAAGTTGGCTTCGGTGTATTTATGTCCTCCATTTTCTTTTGTAAGTCCCTAATTTGCTGTTCCAAATTATTCTTAGGTGGAGATCGACTTCTTGGACTATACCCCATGCTTGAGGCACCGATTGGAGGAGAAGCATGTTGCATATATGGATGATATTGATCATACACATGTTCATATGGAGGAGGTCTATAATGATGTTGCATATATGGACCACTTGGTATAGAGTCATGTTGAGGAATTGAATATCTGCTTTGTCCATGTATACCATACTCTATGGGCATGTCATGAGTTTGTTCTAGTGTGTTGCCCCCAAATTTGACGTGGGGTTTCCTTGTGTCCAAATTTTGAGCATGCCTTTGAATATCCAATTGCTTTGGTGGTTGATCCTTAGCATTGGTATGTGATTGAGCATATTTTTCTGCATAAGACCTCCATAATGGTCTGCGAAGGTGAGTATCATATGCTTGACCATGTGTGTATGGGACCTCTGGTTTTTGAAACAAAGATGATGGTGATTCAGGCACAAGATGTGGTCCTCTATTGCCTCCACTATTAGGCCTCCTTTGATCCATGTTGGAGTGATATTGTTGCAAAGGTCAATTTTCCATTATTTGAGACATGCCAAAATCATGAGGTAGCTTGGCTCCACTTTGTGCCATCATTTGTAAGAAATATTGTCTATCCCTCCTTATTATTTCCTCAACCAATCGATTGAAACGGGGATCCATAATGGAGTCTTCCACTTCTGCTGAATGTATTGAAATGTTTTCCATATTGTCATTGTGTGTATCATTGTTGTTTATAGTGTCCATGTGCTCAACATTTGGAATGTTTCTATAGGCATCCATGTCAGGTAATGTAGTATGATCAGAATTGAAAAAGACATCATTGTCATACTCATAGGAGCTCATGTTTGCGAACTCTTGAGCCTCTTTAGTTTCTCTCCTAGATTTTTGGGAACGGGTTTCAACCATGAACTAGGTTTTGACCAAGATATGTGAGACACAAAGTTGCCTGACCTCAAAGTGAAATTAACCTCTAGGTTAAGTGACCTAGCCATTAAGTGTGAGTTAAGCCTAGGTATAGGTTAGGAATGAACCTATACACTAACACATTCAATTTAATCTAATGTTATATGGAAAAAACAAATTGATAATATGTTAATATATGTGTTAGTCCAGGATCACTTTTCCTATATTTCACATAGTTACATCAACTATGATGATTGGTACCCTAATAAATTGTATGAAAATTTTATGAGACATAACATGCAAACAAAAAAAAAATCTCACCAAGCATACACCCCAAGTCCATGTGATACATATCAAATCTAGATATACACGTGTCACCCATAATCTTTTGACATTTCAACACATAGATGAAAAACTTGACCTAGTTCCATCCACATGCGAATCTCTATAAAAATCATTAAGAGTTGTAGAGTCGTAAATTGTAACCCAATACAATTTACACCAACTTTTATGTCCCTGCCTTAGTATGACCCATTTTTGCTCTTATCCAATGCTATTTACAACCTTTCAACTCAATACTAATGTCATTTATTCACATGGTGGTTTCAACCTTTGTTTTGGGCTATGTGTACACCATCTCTAACTTTCTCACCTTGTTTTGGGTAGACAATGGTGCATAGGGTACCCTTGTCCTCCCAAATTGGGCCCAAACTTAAATATCTTGGTGCACATTTCCCACACATTGGTTTTGGATCACAATGTCTCAATTTGACCATTGGAGGTTAGCCTAATTAAGGAAATACCTTGAGAATGGGCTATATAAGAGCATTCTTCTAATTCATTTTATCATCACATCATATCATAAGTATTCCTCATCAAGCATCCATTGAACATCAAGACGACATTTCATCCCACCATATCTTTCAAGCATTCTTCAAGATCTAGACACCATGGAGCATCAAATTATATCAATCACCATGTAAGAATGTGTTTATGATTAGGTCATTCGTTTTTTGTCATGGTATTGCATCGACACTTGTGATCACATTCAAAGAGTACTGCATCATCAATCTTTAATCATCCACAATAAATCTGAGGTACATTATTCAACATTTTAATTCAATATTTCAATTCATTTTAAGGGTTGATTCCAAACTTAGGGTTTGACCTAGGCAAACCCCTATTCTCAACATCTTTCTCTCTTTTCTAGGTGTAGGTTATAGGTTCAGGAGTTGTAAATCTAGAATTAGGTAGAGTAGACAAATGATCAGATCCAACTTAAATTGTAGGCACAAAAAGTAGAGGACGAAGTTAATTTGCACACCAATGTGAAATAAATTTCTTGTAAAACTTTTTCGGTAGATTCTGAGCATCATTCTGGTTTCAGATCAATTAATTTTGTCCACATCCAATATTTGGGGGATAGGTTCATCCCAGGCTCCATTATCTTACCTTTTTAGCCTTAATTTCTAGTCACAGGTTCCATTTATCTTTCTCATCTCAGATCTATGGTTACAACTTCATATCAAATATGCAGTTACCTGCTTATATTTATTTATGTCAATTTTTTATCTTTAGCCCTAGATCTAGCATTTACTTTACACCTATTCAGTATCCAATTCAACTCTCACAAATGAATCAATTAGTATCCACCCCTTGGGAGTGAATCTATTAATTTCATCTCCCTTTAATTTTATTGTTGTGTGAAAGTTGTTCATTCCTTGCTTACATAGCTAAACTAGTGAATCCCTATTTCACCACACCATTACATTTTGGTGAACCAGACACATTTAACATCATGCATATTTTTGATTTGGTATTTTTCATATCAAATTTTTCATAATGGAGTTCACAAAATCTGATTGGTTTTCTATTTCACATGTGGTTATATTACTTATTAGTTATTTTTATCAAAATCACGTGTTGGATAATAACTTCTTTCGTTTCATGTTGTTGCCATTCATTCATACAACTTTAATGTATTTCATCATAAGTTTCAAACATTGTTCATACATTCAAATAATTTCTCAAAGCTTTCATTAATATCTCATGTTTCTATATGATGATATTTTTAAATATATTAATGAAATATTTGGATTTCATAAAAGTTTTGGTAGATGTTCCAAATGAAATCCTAGCTAAGCTTAGAGATGGCATTGAAATGAATTATACTTGTACCTCTCCTAGGGTATCTTTTATTCGTGAGGAAATAATCAATATTCCTTTCAATGATCTCTCCAATAGAGATGAAACATTGAAGAGTAACATTGAACCATCGTCTTCTCACAAATCTACTTTGGTACAAGAGGGACAACAAAAACATGTTAACCTTAGTACATCTATCACTTTAGATCCTTTATTCTCCTGGAGCTCATCTTAATCATCAACATATTTTAAGATGAGATTATGTAAAGCATTTTATTCATGACCTATCCCCTAACTAACATTGAGTAGAGATGAAGCTTTATATGATGACAATACTTCTCCCCAATCTAACAAAGAGGATATGATCATGCTGATAGAAATGAGAATCTTCCCACAAACGGTATTCCTTCCTCATTTGTTCATCCCTTTGGTCCTTCAATATGTACTTACATAATAAATTACAAGAAGTCCATTACAAAATGCCTCCCCCTCCTTTATCAATTCTTTTACCAAAACCTTGTCCTTCAATCCCTTGAGGGAAAAGACCCATCCATGTTGACAATCAAGAAAAACTAGCAAAAAGAATCTTTTGGAGACATAAATATGATAAAAACATTACCTTTCCTTTTGTGAGATATATCAGTAATTATAAGAAAAAAGATGGTAGTGTTTATTACCTCTTTCATTGTAGCTATTCTCATTCTATTGGTAATTGTAAAGATTTTTAAAGTATTTGTTCAAGATTTATGTGATAGAGATTATATTCATATTACACCAAATCTCATGTTTTTTCTTGATCCAAATTTGAAGGTAGTCCATTAGCACTACATTCACCTATTATTTCGCTCCTCATTGTGTGACATTAGTAGCTTACCTTTTTGGGGCTCTTTGTCGTTCATGGTCATACAATTTCATATGAAATCACAATTGGTTAGCAACATAATAGTCTCTCTTATCCTTGTCTCCATCCTTAAGAGAAAGAATAATGTTTCAATCTCCTCTCTTATTAAGAATTTCCTTTTCCTTTGTTGAGTTGCATCTTTCATAACTTGATGTCCTTTCTTGCATAGAGTTATCCTCCATGTGAGTACATGTATATCCTATTAACGAGTGTTTTGACACACTCACCAACAGTCAGGTAGTTTATGTGAGCACTCACCACCTCTTCTGAAAAGCAGTAAGTTTTGGGAAACTAAATACTCTAAGGTCTATATAGTCGGGTCTTGACGGTGATGGGCAATTTAGTGGCTGATGCAATTGTACCTGTCAAGGGGCCTGCTGGTTGAAACAACTTCGGATTACCTACTCTCTTTTTTGTATTTGTTGATTTAGATCCTCTCAAAATAAACAACAAAAGATAGATCAGGGGAACAAGAAAATAACAATGAAATCGATACAATAACAACTGAATGATCCACACGGTTAGAATTTGGTAATCCAAATATTATCAATATCACTAAATTAACATTCAAATAACAAGCTCCAGAAAGTATATAAAGTTAGACAAATTCACACACCAATGGAAATTAATATCACCCAACCAATAATCGCCCTATCAATTTAATCCTCATATACCATTTACATGAGCAATATTCATAAAATAATAAAAGCATCCAAAAGAACTATTTGCCAATTCAAATGACAGAAGTTACCAGATCACGAAGAACACAACCATATAGAACACACAAGTAGATCAAGCAATCCACAAGCTGCTTTTTGTATTAAACTTCAAAGAGTATCACAAAATCTTATAAAATTATAAAAATCCACATAAAATCTCTAATAGAATCTCAAAAAATGGACCTCAAATCATCAATTCGCGGACCCTTACAATGAATCAAAATCTCTAATTTATAGAGTTTCATGTCCTAAATTCTAGGAATTAAAGCTATGTGAACTAAGTGATACAAAAGCAAGGAGTCACAATTGAGATGCAAGTCTCTGCCTTAAACTCCAATGAAACTACTAATTAACTATCACTACAAAACATGCATTCCCGAAATTGGCCATTGCAGCCATGCAAAATTTGCCCAAAAATTGAAGTTGATGTTGCACGGTGGTTGAACTCTCAACTCTCGTGGCAACCAAAAATATCTTCAAAAAGCTGTCAAAATTGCATGTGTGGTAACTATGTGTTCATCATTTACTTCTTTTATATCTCTTGTAGTTACTAATAAAACATGCAACTATATCTTCAAGAGGATCAACAACATACGAAATCCGAAACTTGGACTTCTTCAAAATTTGCTTTGCCTGCTCCTATATACTGACCAACTTATCAATTACTCCTCCCGCATGTAGACACTGAGAAGTCAAGAATGAGTATCTATCCATTAACTCTGTATTAAATTCTATTGTAGGTGCAAAATGATGAGCCACATACTGATCCCATTGATCTAGTACTACACTTTCCTTCAGGTGATTATCTTTCAAAATATCATGACCATATGCCCCTAACAACTTCTTCACAAAATTCTCATATTTACCAAGTGATTTGAAAAGAGGAGCATGTGCCTCCAATATCCTTGACCTGTACTGCTCAAGAATTTCTATCTTAAATTCTCTTATAAAAATATAAGATCGTAAACTACCAACATCATCTCCTCCCAACAAATCCTCATTTTTAATCACTTCTTCACCCAAGACCAATATTTTATTCAAATCTCTACATTTCTTGGTGAAGTCTCTAATCCTCACTTCCCAATTTTCCGAACAATCTCTTATCGCCTTCTTCGTTTTGAGAATCTTTTCATAGATACCTGTTGTATGTTGTAGGAAAAGTTTCACCTTTGAAATGATCTCTTTTGCCCAAGACTTTGTAGTGGTAGCTACTTTTCTTATTTCAATCAAAGTTCTTACATCACCCTCTGGTAGTGGTGATGTGGACAACAATGAGTCATTTGTCCTTGAGTCCAAAGGATTTCCCATTTCTACAAGTAATTGTTTATATTGATCTAATTGTGCCTTTACTTATAGTTGGGAGTTATGCTCCTTCTCCATTCTACTCCTTATTGTCTTGGTAGAAAACTCCAAAGTATCAAGCTCTCCCCACTTCGTTTGCTTTCCGAGCATGACCTATGACACTTGGTATTTTGAAGGGCCCTCTCCTTCCGTCTCCACAAGGGATGTAATGTCGGCAATTACTTCATCGAAGCCAATTCTAGATAAATGATGAATAGTCCTAGCCCTCTTTGTTTTCTTTGGCTCCTATGTAATGGCCTGCTGCAATGTGAGTTTAAGAAGCACCACCTTTTGTTTCTTATTAAAAGTGAAGGTTAATCATTGTGGTGTTCCCTCATCTATACCTCCTTCTTCAATGGTTATTTGTGTCGTCACCCTTCCAGCTTCCTGTGACGGTTCTTCCTTATTTTCCTCTTCTTCTCCAACTTGTGTATCCGAAGGAGCTTGGGCCTCTCCTTGAGTGGGAAGCACTGGTACGACAAGTATTGTTACCATGAAAGCACTTGTTGAGCCAAGTTCTCCTGTAGAGCACCATCAATATCGAGTTGTTGCTGATATTCTTCTTTCTTGATCACTTGCTGATTGAATTCCTTTGTCGACTCTTGACTTTGTTGTTCTTTATCTCCAGCTGCGATATCTTTCAAAAAGTTTTCTACATCTTGCAGAGTAAGAACCAACCTTTCATCGTGTTCTTCATCTTGTCTTTGCTCCATTTCCTCTTCTTCATCCTGGAGCTTCTATTGTAGACCTTGATCATCTACATCCATAGGAGTTACCTATGGAAGTTTTGATACCTTTTGCATGATAGGATCCTTACATTTCTCTGTACTAGGAGTGATTCTTTTTCTCTTTTTAGGCTCTACCTTATTTGATGCTGGCTCAACCTCCTCCTGGTTTGAGTTTGACTCCACATTATGAATAGTTATTGTCTCAGTTGTAAGATTAATTGTAGGTGTAGACATCTGTGAAGCAACAGAAGATGGAGTAACAGTTGTTGTAGCCAAGGGTGGAGGTGGTGTTGAAATAGTCGCTGCAACAAATGCGGTTGATGTGGTGGCTGGTGTTGTTGTAGTAGCGATGGTAGTTGGGGTGGTAGTTGTAGTAGGAGCAGTGGAGGCACTAGAGGGTTGAGCCTCTTGAAAAGGTTGTTTTGTCATTGCTGCAACACCCTCAATGGTAGGCCTAACAAGATGAAACTCTACTTGTGGTTTGGCCCCTAGGCCCGCTGTAATCCCCAAACTTGCTTGCTTTACCAGATATTCTACTTCTTTCATTTTCTCATTTAATTTTTGCTTCAATTATTTTGTAGTCAAAAGAGTTTTAGCTTCCTCCTCCAGATCTATAGAGGTATTCTTCCTCGACTCTGATTGGGTTCTCCTCGTATACTCCTTATGTACCCTAGATTGAGGATTATCCGTTGGGATATTCTTTTGTTTACCTTTGGAGGAAGCTAGTTTAGTCCTTAGACTTAACCACTTTCTGGTTCTATCTATCACTGCTTGATAAATTGTATCAATATATTACCACCTCCTGCTGTGACAATCTGATTGGAGGAAGTGGCCTCTTATCTATCCTTGTCTCCTTATACATTGGATCGAGCAAAATACCATCATCATGTAATTTCTTGGGGATGTTAGTCTCAATACCAAAATATCTTATTTGTGGGATAGTGAGGCGATGGTAATATTTATCCCTTGCCTCAAAGCTATCCTGAAGATTGGCCCAAAAATCCTCCAGGGCAGGATGATGTCCTTCAATACTTTTGGTATTAGTCCTTTTAATTTATTATATGGATCATAAAATTGCCTAGCACAATTAAAAGGATTTAATTATAGGTCTTGTAGTTCTTGTTCAACAACCTTTGCCACATGAATTTTTTGACATGAAAAGAATGATAAATTCAAGGGGAAGTCTTCACTTGTAACCCCTATCTTATGTCTTGACGATAGCAAATTTTGCAAGTGGACCATCTGCCTTGCATACTCTAACAAAATTATTTTATCCGTACAGTACCTAGGCAACAAAAATGGTTCTCCAGTGAACCCACTTACTCTCAGATAAGTAGATTGGGAGTTTTTGTATGAACCAACACCCCCACTTCTTTACTAGCTCCATTGCTTCCTTGCTTAGACTGAACCCATCGTCACCTGCTAACTTTATAATGATAGGAAACAAAAATGCGTCATTGATTCTCTTATAGTGTAACCTAGATTCTTTCACTAGCAACTGGGTATAATATTCCCATACAACTTTCTGTCCTTCTTCTTCACCTAATTTGCCCTCAGGTTGCAGCCCTGGAAATTGACCTGATTTAGCTGCAACCCAAATAACATAAGATGTAAAGAAAAATTTCTTCGTGTTGTGCACTTCTTTGAGCTGGTCTTTGATGTTATCTGACAAAATTTGAGCTCAGTTGTAATATTGTCGTCCATCCAAAATTGTCAGCATGAATGAAAACATCCATGGCTGAAAGTGTCAGCATGTAGGTTTGTCGAAGGCCTTAATAAGCATTATAATCAAATCCCTTTGTGGTTTTTTGAAATCATGTCTTAAAACTTTATTTTCTTTTAGGCCTGTCTTTCTTTCCTCCTCAAGCCATTCCTCATTCATTCTCTTCTTGCATTGGCTCATATTCTAGTTCCATTCTCTTTCACCATCTTCTTCTCCTTCAACCAATACCTCCCTCCTAGTGGGAATCTGGAACACTAGGGCCAACATATTCAATGAAAAATCAATTACTAGTTTCCCATCAGCATCGACATATTGCCTAGTGTCAGGGTTATAAAATTGTGCAACTTTCATTATAAACTCTGACTCCTGTACTGATTGCAGGAAAACAATCGCCTGTAGACCAGACCAAATCTTTTGATCATCCTATATTCTACACTCAATCCTGGTTTCTCTAATTGGCTTTATATATCTTCAAGCTCTATGTGCCCAATCTCTATGTCTGTTACCCATTGGATGACATCCTCTAGATTGGAGGCATATGTTTGCCCCTGGTATTGATATTTCATTGTGATTGATGACTTCTCAAGATCTTTTGTCTTTTGGGAAGATTCCATTAAACACAACTAACCTTGCAAAACAAATCAAACAAACATCAAACACTACTCAAAGATAAAACACTGCAAAAAAACTCATCTCGAGACTCCGGGATCCAAGGGTTTCAAGGTGAGAAAACACAAAAACCATGAAGAAAACGTGGGACTCTGGAAGTCTGGGATCCCGAGCTAAGACCGCTAATAGATAACAAATTCGAAACCCTAAGGACTCGGGATACTGAACTCACCAAAAGCACAAAAGAAGACCACTTCAGGAACTCGGGAACCCGGGTTTCCGAAGTGGTGAAACCCTTGACTATGAAAACAAACCTGGGACTTTGGGGTCACAAAGTTTCGGGGTGGGACTCAAAAATGCAACATAGAACTTTGAAAAACTGAAGTCCTGATAGACTACAAAGATGGAGTAGAAAAATAGCTCAGGACCCCAGGACTACGGGATTCTGAGTTGAACAGACATGCAGAAAGAAACTAATTCGGGAACTTGGGGTTCCGAGTTTCCGAACTAGCTTGACCTAAGACGTAAGACCTAAGACCACTATCTTGGGAACTTAGAGACTCGAGTTTTTGAAGTGGTGGGAAACAAACTAACAACAAAAGAAACCCTATGACCGTTATTTTGGGAACTTGAGAATCCGAGTTTCTGAAATAACACGAAAATAAGAAACAAACCTAAAAGAATGTCATTTCAGAAACTCAGGAACTCGAGTTTCCGAAATGACATGATAGCAAAAAAAACTCGTAACTCAGAACATCGGGATTCTGAGTTTCGAGGTTAGGGCACAACAAAAAACTCAAAGAAAAAAATCAAACACAAAAAGCAAAATTAAAGAAATCAAAACTAAAAGAAAAAAAAAATCTAACCTAAAACACACGCAAACCCGAATGAGGAAGGTGATAAATCCACGTACCTGGCATGAAAAATGAAGATGATGCTTGATCGTGTGCACAGGAATGCGAAATTGTGAGGTCAAAGCTTTGAATTTGGATGAGTGAGTGCACAAATGAGCTCCAAAATGACCTCCAACCATATTTATACCCTCGACTAGGCACCGCATTAAATGCAACTTTGGGAACCCGGGTTTTCGAAGTGCAACATAGGGGACAAGATCGGAACCCCGGGGTTACGGGATACCGAACGAACAAAACAAAAAATGAACCTGAGAGTTCGGGAACCCAAACCTTTGAGGTGATAACTCCAAAGACAAACAAACACTTCAGGAGTCCAGGAACCCGGGGTTCCAAGGTGTTGTTTCAAAACAAAATAGAAGAAAACTCGAGAGTTTGAGAACCTGAACTTCCGAACAAGGATCCAAAAACAAACAAAATGTCACTTCAGGACTTCAGGAACCTGAATTCCCGAGGTGGCCAAAGAAAAAACTAAAAAACAAAGGAAATCTAACAAAAAAAGTAAAAGGGGGGAACCCGTATTTTCATGGGAATAAAAACGATGGAACTAGATATGCAAGGCATAACATTTGCCTTGGTAGGACTTATTCCTTGCTCGAAACGGTTTATCTTTTATGATTAATCTCTCCTTAGTGATTGTGTATAATCCTTCATAAAGAATCCACTTTTTCTAGCAATGTGGAAGGTGTGTATTATTAGCATCCTTCCACTTTCAAAGATGTCTTCTTCATTAAAGATCTCCTCTACTTTTTGGAAGGTAGAAATATTTAGGCAAAGATATCTTCCTCCTTTTGCCATGCATCCCTTAAAAGGATCACTTTACACTTGTTGCAAGATACTTCTTTTACAACTATCTATTTCTTGCTTTAAAAGAGTTATGCCTCTTTAGCTTGGACTGATGTACATTTTTGCTTAAAGCATATATATTTGGTGTTGAAGGTGTGTATATTTGTCTTGTATTTATACCTTAAGGTGTCAACATAGAGTTGTGTTGACATCTTAAGGGGTGACATATATGCGACCTCCTTGTTGCTTATGTTTAATTCATGTTGCCGATTCCCTTACAAATAATGATTTTCTTGGTTATCCTTTTTCAATCCATGTTGTAGATTTATTTGCATACAATACTTTTATTGGTTATCCTTTTTCAATTCATGTGGCAGTTTTCCTCGCATTCAATGTTTTTCTTGGTTATCCTTTTTTCAATCTATGTGGCAGATTTCTTTGCATACAATGCTTTGCTTGGTTATCCTTGTTCAATTTTACGTATTTCCTTGCATACAATTCTTTGCTTGGTTATCTTTGTTCAATTTATTTTGTGGGATTTTCTTACATACAATGCCTTGTTTGGTTATCCTTATTGCATTATCCTAGTAACACCTTTACAGTTGCTTGCCTTGTGATAAGAAAGCTTTGCTTGGCAAAATATTTCCTTTCAATTTGCGAAAATCGATCGCCTTTGAATAAGAAAACTTTGCTTGACACCCTTTTGTAGGATGAGTTGAATAGTATAACACAACTTGCTAGACTCTTCCTTTTCCCATTGCAAGATGAGTGGAACTAGCATAACACAACTTGCTAGACTATTTTGACTCCTCCTATCTCTTTCAACACAGATCACATGACATAGCACAACTTGTTGTCTTGTGAGAATCCATGCTTCCATGGATCACCTAGCATAACACAACTTTCTAGCTCTGAAATCCATGTTCCTTCTCTATCTCTTCCATGGATCACCTAGCATAACACAACTTGCTAGCTTGTGGAATCCATGTTTCCTTTCTCTTTCCCCATGAACCTATAACATAACATACCTTGCTAGTTTTTGGATCATGGTTCATCAATCAATGCATGCTCTTGCTCTTTCCATGTGACCACTTGCGCTCTTGCAATAACATTTCAAGAATGATATTAGTGGTTGAGACATTTTGATTATCGAGGTCTCTTCACCTAGTTGAATTGTAGCCTTTTCTTTTAATACTAATCCCTTTTGTGTTCCTTTAGTCATTGTTTGACTTTTTGCTTTTGTTTGTTTTTGTGTTGGAATTAGTCAATGTTGAGTAAACTAACTCAAGCTAGTTAGTTTTCTAAGAAAAACCTGACCCTCATGTCATGCTAGTTTACAATCACAAGTTGGTTTGAATAAAGGCTTCCTTCTAAAAGCTCTAAAAGCTCAACGTGGCCTATTTTATCGTTTTGACTAAGTCACCCAAGACTTTCACCTAAGCTCAAACTACACGAGGAAAAGGTTGCAGTGTGGGTGATTGCATGATGATGAATTAGAGAACATGAAATCCTTTTTAATGACCATTAAAAAAGCATGACCACACAACCTCTTGCATAAATAGCTAGATAAAAATATGCATTTTATGTAGATAGTCCTAAAAAATGATTTTAGAGTTGTGGATGATTTATTCTTTCATGGTCATCAATTAAATCTCTAATTTTTTGTGTAGCTGACATAATATCTAAATGGATTCAACATGCATACAAAACATTACAAACAACAATATAAAACACTCCTTTGTCATTACCTAATGGTATACATAATTTATCTAATACTGAGATGTGAAACACCTCTTTGCTCTTGTGTTGAGATGCCAAACAATTGTAGTGAGATGCAAAAAAAGATGAATCGAGTTACATATGGATGATCATTTATAGCGAATTTAAAATCCAAATATGTGAGCTTTGAAGGAAAAAAGTCTGATTTATTGATTGACATTGTTAAATTGAACAAATAATTTTTAATAATGATAATTGTAAAAAAAATTAAAAATAAATATAAATAATTATTAAAATAAAATTGATAGGATATTGACATTACCTAAAATTTTCAACAGTAAATTAAAATAAAATTAAGAAAATAAAAAAATAAAAATAAAATTATAAATAATAGAAATGATATAAATGAAAAAAATTAATTATTTTTTAGTTGTATTATCTAAAAACATTAAAAATTAAAAATTAAAATAAAATAATTATTTTTTTATTTTTTAATATTAATATACTAATAATCTTATCTTAAATTCCTTTTGAGAAGGATATCCTTTATGATCTTATCGAGAGAGCGAATCGTCTGCCAGACTATTCCAAGTAGATTGAAGGCTTTTCACCACCACCAAAAAGGGGCATTCAGTTGAAGCTACTCGACCGATCCATAGTCTTCACTCCAATGTTTCTGTCATAGGGAGTTCATTTGAAGAATTTGATTAGGGCATATGTGCAGGATCATAAATTCACAGAAGAATTACTGAAAAAGGTTATTTTAAATTCATCAGCATCGGATATCATCATCAGCCACCGATCTGCCCATACACATTGGCAAAATCATAAGTGTTGGATCTGTAGATTAGCAATCCATAACCATTCATCAACACCAAGACAGATTGAATTTCAGCATAGCAACAAGCAACAACAGTTGATCTCAGATCGGACAAGAGCACACAACCCATCAATCGATAGCAGAACCATTTCTGATCTTAGAGTTATTTTGCATCTCACCAAAGGCAGCCACACTTTACATACTACCACTGCATAAGTATAAATTTGGCGCACAGTATCACATTTAGATTTGCAGGCGGGTTCAACGACATCAGATTTTCTGCTCCAGTTGAAGAGTATTAGTTTTACTGGTTATCTTGGTATGCTAATGCCGGTTTGCAGAGATCATCCAAATTGAAAAGAAACATATTATTCGAATTACTGCTGGAAGCATCGTCCTCAGTTACATTTTCATATTCATCTCCCTACCTAGTGGAAAGGATTCGACTTTAACAGATCTGGAGAATCCCTAAGATCTGGAGACTCCCTTAGGGAAATAATTGAGATCGGATATATATAGGCGTTGTCTTCAAGATAAGGTTCCGATCAGTTTGGAGGAGTATTCAGACCGCTATCCCTCAGATTATACTTGGTTTTCAGACCTCATTTGTCAGCAGCAAGGACGACATTAAGTGGGCTTCGATCTTGCACCTAGGAGTCATCATAATTGAGGATTTTGGGCTTGCATCTCATCGCTGTTCTTGGGAGCATCAAATCAGGACTTAATTTCAGATGGCCGTTGGCATGCATCGAAACAAGTGTTGGGGAGATGAGGCGGTGTCTGATCTGCTCCCCCCCAAAGATCCTTTTGGCTCTCGAACATGACATGTTCCGCAATGGGTGTTCGAGGACAGTAAATGGGTTGATGTCTTGGCCTCGCCTGCTTGCGTTAAAACATCCCAATCTGATTTCCCTTCTTCTGCATATTTTAAAGGGTTCTTTTGGTGGGATCACAATTTCGGGAAATGGCAGAAGGGTAGGCAAAGGCAAAATGTTAGGGTTTCTGGCAATAAGGCTTAGATTGATCTGTTGAATGCCTCTGTGAATTTGCAACCAATTTCAAAGGATTCAAGAGGTCATTTGTAGAATTTTGAATTGCCCTCTCAGCCTACTTCGATTCTGATCTCGTTGATTGATGCCTCAGATGCCATTTTGGGGAAGAAGGCTCATGATCTTCAGGATTTGGCAGTTGTGATTCAGGTGTGGGGTGATTCTATTCCTCTGTCCAAACTTCATTACGAACTTCATGCTCACTGGTATGGCACTTTGTACTTCCATGTTCTTTCTGCAAGTTCGTTTCTTATTTTGTTTGATTCTGAATCTGCTAGAGATAAGGCTTTGAGTGCTCCATTTTTTGGGCTTGGAAAAAACTTGATTTTTGTGGAAAGCTGGAAACCCTTTCTAGCGGCTACTAGGGTTGGCCCAAAACAGGTTCCAATGTGGTTTAAACTTCCTCTATTACCATCTGAATTTATTGAATCTAATATATTAATGAAAATCGAGGATTCTTTGGGTAAATTTTTGCTTTCTTGTTCTATGTTTGAGGATGGGGTGTTGGTTGTCAAAATGTGTGTCTTAACTTCCCCTAAATTCTCCCCGCCAAAATTCTGTAACATTCGATCTCCGTTTGGTTTGTGGTGTCAAAATTTGGTCAGGGATTATGGAGATTTTGGTTGCTCTGTAGTAACTATGGATTCTCCCCTGTTCTTTCATATGAAATCCATTCGTTTTGGGTTGGGGGATATTGAATCTCCTTTTGATGAGAATGTGGAAACTTTTGCCTAGAATAAAGATCAATTTGTTGGGGCTGCCACTATTCCTCCTTCCCCCATGAAGGAGACCTTCACTTCTAGGGTTTCAGCAGTGGCTCCTAAAAACTCTGTTATTTCCCCGAGGATTGGTCTGTTGAATGCTCCCCCTCTAAAAAGTTCTAATGTCACTACAAATACGGGAGTGTATTCTGAGCCTGTGGTTGAATTGGGTAATATTTTAGGGGCTAAGTCCGGAATCCTAGTTGTTTTGAATAAAACCATGGGTGGGGATATTGCTCCAGATGTGGGTATTTTATTAGAGACTGTTTCACTAATCCCGGAGGTTTTGATAGATAGTGACAAACCCGTGGAGGTTGATGTTATTCCAGATGAGCATCTCATTGCTCAGGTACAGGATATTGTTAATACTAATAAGGTATCTCTTAATTCTCCTTTAGCTAATAAGGTAATTTCTTTGATTTCAGTTGATTTGGAGACTTTGGAGAATGATTTGGCTACTTTTCCCACCAATAACTCTTTTGAGATTCTCAATATGGATAATAATTTGGTGGCTTTAGGCCTTGTGTCTTCTCTCGCTCCCTTGGACTCAGAAAAGGAGGAGGTTAGGGTAGATAAGGCACTTGTGGAGGTCACTCCTGGGCTTCCTTTGGTTCAAACCCCTCTTATCCCTACTTCACCCTTGTCTACTCCAGGGAAAAGGGGTCGCAAGCCTAAGAATATTAAGACTAAATTAGAAATCGATGCAGGAATTCAATCAACTATTCTTTCCTCTTTGGAGACTTCTAGAAAGAAAAGATCAAAGAAACCCTTTAGTCCACTTCGCACAAGAGCCTTAGCTACTAAACGAAGTCTGCATAAGGTTTTTTCGGTTGGATTGGTTTCTCCAGTATCGTTGAATATTTTGAGGGGAGCTAATGCTTCCCCTCAAGCCCAATGAAGATTATATCCTGGAATGTTAGGGGCTTAAACGCCCCTAACAAATGATGCTTGGTTAAGTCACAATTAGACTTAATGAAGTGTGATCTGGTGTTGTTACAAGAAACTAAGCTAAATCTGTCTTCGACTAATAGGCTATTTTCCTCTTGGAAAGTGTGGAATTTTTGCTCATTTCCCTCTTCTGGGGCTTTGGGTGGGCTGGCAGTCCTTTGGAAAGATTCTACTGTACATTTCTCATTAATTGCTTCCTCATCCAATTGGATGCTTGGGCTAGTTAAGAGCAGGTTGTCAAAGTTAAAATTTTGGTTATTTAATGTGTATGGTCCATCAGGGGTTCTAGAAAAAAGAACACTTTGGAATTACTTGGTTTCTCTTGCCACTCCTCTGCGGAATGTTTTTCTGATTTTTGGGGGAGATTTTAATGCAATTGCTAGTATGGATGAAAAGGTTGGGGGAATCATCCCTAATAAAGCATGCTATGTCAAACTTTTGCAACTTCATTCACTCCTTGAATTTGGTTGATTGTAAACCTCTTAATGGGTCATTTACATGGACTAATATGCGTAGGGACTTTTGCCAAATTTTGGAAAGACTGGATCATTTTATCGTTTCGGATAATTGGTTCAATTCGGGTCAGGATTTTGTGTCCTCAATTCTCCCCTTTACTGGCTCTGATCATTTCCCTATTTAGTTTTCTATTTTCGAGGATAGGGCTCCTAGAAAGTTACCTTTCAAGTTTGAGCCAATGTGGTTTAGGGACCAATCATTTTTGCCTTCCTTAAAACATTGGTGGTATTCAGCTCCATTTTTTCCTGGGTCGCAGATGTTTCAACTTGTTAAGAAACTGGGCTTTTTAAAGTCAAGGATTAAGGATTGGAATGTGATGCATTTTAAGAATATTTTTGGTGAAAAGGCCAGGATTCAGGAGGAAATTGAGCAACTTAATGAAAGCATTGTTGCTTCAAGGTTGTCTCCTGCAATATATGATAAGCTAAAGTTGTTGAACCTGTAGTTGAGTGAGACCTTGGCTAGGGAAGAATCTTATTGGAGACAGAAGTCTAGGGATCTTTGGCTTTCTAAAGGCTATCGAAATACTAAATTCTTTCATTCCTCTTCTAAGCTCAAGAGACTTCGCAATCGAATCTCTTGTATTCACGACTCTAATGGTAATACTCTGATAGATGAGGATGATATAGCCGCTGAAGCTGTAAGGTTCTTTAAGTCTCTTCTTTCAGTGGAGCTGGTGGTGGTTGATGATGAGTTTGTAAACTCGATCCCCCCTTTAGTTTCCCCTGAGGATAATAGGTTGCTTATGGCCCCCTTTTCGTTGGCTGAATTGAAAGAGATAGTCTTTTCCATGCATCCGGAAAAGGCTCCAGGTCCGGATGGATTTACGACCTTATTCTTTCAGAGATGTTGGGATTTTATTGGAAAAGATTTGTTGTTAGCCTTGGAGGAGTCTATAAGGAATAGGTCGATCTTAAGAGAAATTAATACTACTCTTATAGCTATTATTCAAAAAGTAGATAATCCTACCTCTTTTTCGGACTTTTGTCCAATTGCCTTGTGTAACACCTTATACAAAATCTTTACTAAGGCAATTTCGGTTAGGCTGTCTAAACTTCTTCCTCGGATAATTTCTTTGGAGCAGGGTGGTTTTGTGCCTGGACGGGAACCTCTTGAAGGTGCTATTGTAGCACATGAAATCCTACACTCCATATCCCAGCAAAAGGTCCCAACAATGATTCTTAAACTAGACATGCTTAAAGCCTATGATCGTGTTAATTGGGAGTCCCTGGTGGCGGTCTTGTATCATTTTGGGTTTTCACATAGTTGGGTCAAGTGGGTCTTTTCATGTATATCCTCTGCTCGCTTTTCAGTTTTGATTAATGGTTCTCCCTCGGGCTTTTTTGCTTCCTCCCGAGGAATTAGGCAAGGAGATCCTCTATCCCCTTTTTTGTTTATTCTTTTGGCAGAAGCATTGAGTAGGGCTATATCTAATGCTACGACTTCGGGTCTATGGTCAGGTATCAGAGTGGATGGCCTCCCTTCTTCACAATCTCATTATTTATTTGCTGATGATACACTTCTGTTTGGGATGGCTTCTATGAGGGAAGCTCGAGTTATTAAGAAAATTATTTCTGATTACGCTGCCTTTTTTGGTCAAAAGGTTAATAATCAGAAGTCCAAAGTCTTTTTTGTGAATGTCCCCACATTAGTTCGGGACAATCTTGCCCACTTTTGGAGCTTTCATGTTGGGACCTTTCCCTGTATGTACTTGGGCATCCCTTTCTTTTTGGGTTCGGATAAGACCTCCTTTTGGGATAAAGTAGTCCATTCTATTACCTCCAAAATTACCTCTTGGAATCATAAGTGGCTAACAATGGCTGGTAAGATCCTTTTAATCAAATCAGTGTTGAGTGTCATTCCTACATACTTGATGTCTATCTTGCAGGCACCTTCTCAAGTCATTAAAAAGATTAAGGTTTCCCTCAGGATGTTCCTTTGGAGTGACAACTTAGGAGGACAAACAAAGATCCCTCTTCTTGCTTGGGATAAAATATGTCGTCCCAAGGAGGTGGGGGGTGCGGGTATCCGCGACCTAGTTATTAAGAATAAAGCATTAGGGGCAAAATTGATTTGGAAGTTATCTGCAAACCCTCGGAGTAAATGGGCTTCCATCATGCTCGCCAAGTATTTAAGGGGAGCACCCAGCGAAAGGATTTTTACTGCAACATCCCTTCCGAAGGGTTCTGCGTTTTGGAATTTTTTGATTTCTTGTAGAGAGGTGATCTTACCACATTTATCTTGGGTGGTCCATAATGGGAAAAAGGCTCATTTTTGGGATGAAGTTTGGAATGGGCATCCTGCTCTCTCAGCTATTCATGACTGGTCCCCTTTACCGGATATTTTGTCGGATCTTTGGGGACCTTTTGTTGCAGATTATTTCAACATTGTCACCTCAGGTCCATGTTTAGTGGCTAAATGGAAGGATATCCCTCCCCTATCTATTAATAATGATATTATTTTAGCTTTTATAGAAGAAATTCGTAAAAGACCTTTACTTTTCCATATGAAGGAGGACTCTTTGGTTTGGGTTAAAAATGCTACATGTTCCTATTCAATTAAAGAGGGGTACAATTCTTTGGTTCAGGCCCCCTTGCCATCTTGTTGGCCTACTAAGCTTTTCTGGCATCCTGCTTGTCTTCCAAAGGCAGGGGCTTTTGCTTGGTTGGCAGTCCAAGATAAAGTCCTTACTGGAATGCAGTTGGATAGACTTGGGATTACAACAGTTTTTCCTTGTGTTTTCTGTGGTTATTGTATGGAATCGATGGATCACCTTTTCTTGCTATGTCCTTTTGCCTCTGAGTGTTGACATTGGTTGTTTGATATGTTAGGATGGTTTTCTGCTCTCTGTCCAAATCTACTTTCAAAATTTATGTCATGGCCCTTGTTGTTTCCCTCTTCGTTTTATTCATCTCTTTGGGTTGTCGCTCCATCTCTACTGATTTGGAATCTTTGGCTTGAAAGGAATTCAAGAATCTTCAAACATAAATCCTCATCTTTGACAGTCATAATTGGTAAAATTCAAGCTTCCATTAGTGAAGTGGTGCTTGCTTTCATTCATAGAAATTTAGATCATCTCAGGTCCTTTTCTCATTGGGATAATTGGGTCACTTGGTGATGGTCTTTACTTCATTTGATGCCTTCTCATGGGGTTATAACAGATGGAGTATCTTCGACTCTTAAGCGCAAGATGGCTAAATGGAGTCCTCCTCCTTTTCCTTCATCACTCCTCAAAGATCATCAAAGCAGTGGGTAAATATATTAGTCATGCCACTAATAATGTGGCTGAGTTTCAGGCCTTATCCTTTGGACTTGATCTTGCTCGTTCTTTAAACATTAAGGACATTGTTATTGAAGGTGATTCAATGCTGGTATTTCAGGCGGTTGCTAGAAAAAAGTGTCTCTCTTGGCACTTGCAGTATTTTTTAGAGCACATTCTCCTTCAACTAAATGGATTTTCCACTTCTTCTATTTCTCACTGTATTAGAGAAATTAATGCTTTCGTGGATTTTCTTGCAAACAAGGTTGTTGTTGAGGGTGCTGATCATATAGAACTTGCCTCTTCGGATTTTCCTATCTCTTGCATGAAACTTCTCTCTTAATAGACCTTTCATTTAGAAACTTCCTTCATTCCCTATTCTTGGTGTGGTTGTCCTTTTCTCTATTATATTTCAGATGAGGGACAGGTTATTTGGTGGTGCAGATGGCTCCTTATCTTGTTGTTGTTGTTATGGCTTTTGCTTTGGATTCTTTTATAGATAGGCCTCTCCCTGATTCTTGAGGGTTTTTTCCATCCTTCTCTGCTTATTATATGGATGGGCATATGTTTGCTAACTATTCTTGTGTTGTCAGGACTGCTTTTACTTGGTTCCCTTCTGGCTGTGGGTTTGTTCTCTGCAGGGCCTTGGAGTCATGCGATGCATAAACAGTTTGGTCCCTTTTGGGTGATGACACTGTTTTTGTGGACATGGTGGTCTCATTTTGGGGTGCCATCTTCTTCACTGATTCCTATAAGCTTTTTCCAAGCTTCCTTTATATCTAATGCGATTGATATTGTAATCAGGGGTTGTATCTGGGTTGCCTATGGGCTTTTGTAATGGGTAAATAGGCTTTTGTTTTTTGAGCAATACTGAAGGGTTCTCTTACTGGTTCTTTCCCTTCAGTGCTCGTTGAACCAGACACCATGTAAAAAAAAATATAAAGATTTAATATAATTTTAGTGGTTCATCCACTTTTATCCAAAACAAGTGCCACATAGTGGCGAGTACTTGCCTTAATAATTTTTAGTTTAATAATAATATTTGTTATAATTATTAGAAATATTTAAATTTATTGTAACTAATATTAGCCAATCATTTACAAGTAAAATAATTTTTGTATTGCCTAAGGCAATTATAACATATTAAAAAAACCTCCCTTATTTAAAATGAAAGGTATGACTTTTTCCTTTTGTGAATATATAAGATTTTGATTATTATTAATAATTTATATTATTAAAATAATATATTGTTTTTATTTTATTTTTTAAGTTGTAAAAATAAACCTTTGAATAATTGATTTGTTTGGAAAAAAATTTAAAAATAAATCGATTTAATTTTTTTTAAATAAATTAATAAATCAAAAAATGTGATTAAAACTTTTATAACTTATATTACATGTGAATAAACTCATAATTTATATTATTTTTTTTTTTCGGTAAAAGGCCGAAGCCGAAATTTATATATTATCTTTAAAAAGATACACCTCCATTCAGTGTGGGCACTGGTAGGAAAGAATGGAGGAAAGAAAACCTCCGGTCTAGCCCAGATCCTTTGTTGGATCAGAGATACAATATACATTTCAATTTACAATTCCTTGTTTGAGGAATATACAAGATCTGTAGATTCTAAGCATACACATGTCCATTTCTTTCGAAATACATAATAAGCTGCATATGACATTCCTTGATGCCATTATCCCTACTGTGTATTCCCTGTCCAAATAGGCTTTCATGTTGCATCTTCATCAGACCTCAATCCTGAATCTGCACAAGACATTTTCAAACAACTTCCTGCCATCTTGTTAGTATCATTGTAATCTATGAAGAAAATATCAGAGTGCTTTCCTTTAATACCTGCCTGTATCTACCTTCAATAGAACTACTGCAGCTTGGCTATCTCTTAATTTGAAATCACCTTTATCATGTTAGTATCAATTTAAGAGATTATCCAAGCTCCAATAATTTATAATGTAGATGAGTGCAATAGCTTATCTGCCAAATATGTTTAATGCATAATTTATTACCTATTTCTGCAAAGAAATTACAAATTTCAATAACCAGCAATTATCTGATTTTGCATAAGTCAGATGAAAACCATGTTGAGTAGAGTCTCAGATACAGGTAGAATAAATACTGAAAGGCTATATTTTACTGTGTAAGTTATGTATATGAATATAAATATATATGAATGCCTATATATTTGTATTCATATATATATGAGAATTTTTCGGAAGCTATTTATCGAATCAAAACAAAAAACATAATTCCATCATTAACCACATAATTCTTGAACTTTAGACGTGCATTGTCCCAAAAACTGGGAGAATGGATGAGTGTTATCCGTGAATTGATAGTAAAAAATTTAACATCAATATGCCCATACGAAAGATCTATTCCGCTTTTGAACAGCCCAGACTTAGGGCTACAGGGGGGTTAAGCCATAGAGACATCTGAATCATACATCAGAGGGTGATAAAGTGACTAAGCATTTATCTACTTTTGACCTTTAGCATACAAAAATCTTCAACCTTGATTCTACCCTTCATCTTTTCCTTTTATTTCCAAGGCCATTACAGCCGTGGAAATCTCGAGCAAAATTCCAAAAACAAAGGAGAATGTATAAACATATTAATGACATTGAAGTATCCCTAATTATCCGAGCATTTTAAGTAGCTAATATTTGTATATATATTCCTTACCTTCAAGTTTATATGTCTGTAGGTATGAAACCATAAATAAATGAACAGGAATATCTCGATACCATTGATGTAATGTGTCTGTATATATACCTGTATAAATAAGTGCTTTTGTATATATACATATATTTATATACATATATATCCTTATATGTGTATGAATGTATATACATGTATATAAGTATATGTATATATATATTTATTTATACATGTATATATGCAAACAACAAAAAAGTTTAATTTAGGAAATGTTATATGTATCTATATGTTCGGGTGTGACACAATGCATCTAAAGAGAAGATATATCTCAGAATGTAGGGAAGTTTATCTATAACCATATGTCTCTATGTCCATATGTATATGAATACATTTTTCAAAAGATCCCTCTTATTCTTTAACAATAGTGTCCGAGTCATTAATCACTATCTTGGTTATCCCGCCTGCCCCTAAATTGGCTAAAGCATCAGCTTCCCGGTTTGCTTCTCTGTATATATGATTGATGGTAAAATCTATGAAGTTGTTTAGAAGTTCCAGCGCTCTATCTAAAAAACCATTAAGTATCCAATTAGGCATCCCTTTAGTTCTAACTACATTAATTATTATTGTTGAGTCGCCTTCAATTTCCACTTTAGTTATTTTTAACTTTTTACACATATTCAGTCCTTCTATGAGACTTAGCAGTTCAGCAGTATTGTTAGTGGTTTGCCCTAAGAAAATGGATTTAGATCCAGTACACTTTCCTTTATCTAAATGTATAATGCATCCTGCCCCTGCAAATCCAGGGTTTCCTCTGGATGCCCCATCAAAATTTAATTTAAACCACCCCGGCTGTGGGGGTTGCCATTTGCATGCTTTCCTTAACTTTTCTTTATCTGTTCTCGTTTCTCCAATAAAGGGAGGAATTTGTATTCCTCTCCATTGTTTTCTAATAAAGTTCTCCCATTCTATGAAGGATTTTCCATGTGATGGGATGCTCATATTTCTATTATTAGATATTTCAGTTATAGACACTTCTATTTTAATTATCATTTTTTCAACTTGCATTTCTTTTTCTTGGAATATTCTCCTATTTCTTTCTTTCCATATCTCCCAGATTACTATGGATGGACTGCAAATCCATAGGTTATGAAATAAACTCTTTTTCTTGATAATTGGCTAGCATGAGCACCATTCCCTCAGGGAAGAGCTAATGGCTCCCGACCATCCTAATTGAGCCATTAACCAGTACCAACATTATTGAGTATATATGCATGTCATAAAGATGTGATCACTTGTTTCCTCCTCTCCCCTGCATAAAGGACAAATTGATGGCCCTTCATATCCCCTACGTCTGAAATGTTCCGCAGTGAGTACTCTTTTTTGAATTGCTGCCTAGGTAAAGAATCCTACCTTTGGTAGACAAAATTTATCCCAACAGAGCTTAACTGGGATGTGATCTTTGTTGATTTTTTCCTTATTATATATACTCCTAAACCCATCTTTGCAGTTATATTGCCCATCTCTGGATTCTGACCATACTAACCTATCATCGCCCTATCTGAAGGATATCATTCTATGATTTAGTATCTTCTAGAATTCTTGGAAGTTATCTTCTGGTATGAATGGTCTTGTATTTTTCCATTTCCATCCAAATACCGATTCTAGCTCAGGGATTATATAATCCTTCACATAACTTCCCCATAGAATCTTTATTTGCTGTTTGAATTTGGATGTATCCATCAACATATCAATTGGAGGTTGGTTCCCCCAGGAATCTTCCCAAAACAATGCTGATTTGCCATTGTGTATGTCCCAAACCAGGTGATTTGTTATGACTGGGCGACAATCCTTCATGAAGTTCCATATTCTAGATCCCTTTTGTAAGTGTTTTTCTCTGAATATTGCCTCCTTTTGGTTGTTTGTCAGGTATTTGCTTATGAGGATTCTAGCCCATTTAGCTTCTGATGACACGTATGTTCTCCAAATTAATTTTGCTCCTAAGGCTTTGTTTTGCCATATTAGATTTCTTATTCCCGTGCCCCCATCATCTTTGTCTCTGCAGATTTTGTCCCAAGATATTAATTTTATTTTGCTTTTGTCTTCTGTACCTTGCCAGTAAAAATTTCTGATGATTTGGGATATGTTCTTGTGAGCACCTATTAATATAGGTAGGCAAGATAGGAGGTAAACGGGTATTGCTGATAAGACTGATTTAATCAATGTTAGCCTACCTACTCCTGTCAGCCATAAAACTTTCCCTGATGAGAGTCTTTTCTTGATTCGTTCGATGAGTTGATCCCAAAGCTTGCTGGATCTTGTTCCCTTGTCTATTGGTACTCCTAAATATGGGCATGGTAGTTGTCCAATTTTATAACCAAGCCAGTTAGCTATTTTGTTCTTCTCTTGTTCAGACATATTAAAGCAGAAATTTTTTTATTTTTGAATATTTACTAATTCCCCTGAGGCTTTCCCATATGTGAGTAGTATCCTTTTGATTTCCTTAGCCTCTTTGAGTTTGCCCCTTCCCAGTATCATTGTATCATCTGCAAATTGTTGATGAGTACATGGTTCTATCCCTGTTGTTATCTGTATGCCTTGCAATCTGCCATCTAATCTTGAAGCATTGAAAGCTCTACCTAAGGCTTTGGACATTATAATAAATAGGAAGGGGGAGAGTGGGTCTCCCTGTCTTAAGCCCCTTGTTGCTTCAAAGAATCCTTCTAATTTTCCATTTATCAAGACTGAATATTTAGGGCTTGAAATGCATCTATACACCCAGTTTATCCATTGTCTATTAAAACCAAAGGCTTTCATACAGTTACATAGGAAATACCAGTCTACTTTATCGTATGCTTTCTTGATGTCAAGCTTTATTAACATATTTGGCTATTTTTGAGTCTGAATGGAGTGAATAGCTTCTTGGACTATAATTATTCCATCCAAGATTGATCTGTTGGGAACAAACCTTGTTTGTTCTTCAGAGATGATGACTGGTAAGAGCTTTTTTAGTCTGTTAGTTAATAATTTATATGTCATGTTGCATAAAGAAATAGGTTTGAACTCTTCCCATTTAGATGGATTCTCTTTTTTTGGAATAAGAGCTAGGAAGGTACTGTTTATCTTTTTTGGAAAGTTGCTAGCATTTCTGGCAGCTTCTAAGGCTTCTGACACTTCATCACCTATAATATGCCAGCATTTCTGGTAAAAGCTAGCAGGGTATCCATCTGGTCCCGGGGCCTTATCTCCTGAAAACTGTGATAAAGCATGTTTAACCTCTTCCTTAGTGATTTTAGCATTTAGCATCTGATTATCTTCTTTTGTTAACAGTTGAGGGATGTTCTTGATCAGATCCCGACTATGTGAGAGATCCGAATATTCCCAGTTGTTTAGTAAGTTTTCGAAGTACTGGATTGCATCCTCAGCAATCATTTTTTGGTCTACTATTCTCTGTTTCTCTTCATTAATGATTTGAGTTATCCTATTTTTAGCTCTCCTTAGCTTAACACTGTTGTGGAAAAACTTAGTATTCTTATCTCCATCACTCAACCATGCTTCTCTCGATTTTTGTTTCCAGAAGGTTTCCTCTTTGGCTAAAATGTCTTCATATTCACCTAAGAGCTTTTTCTCTACTTCATATGAGTTTTTATCCATCCCATGTCATATAACCTCTGTGTTCACATCCTCCAATTCTTTTTCAATTCTCAATTTTTCTTCAAAAATGTTTTTAAATTTTTCCGTATTCCATTCTAGTAATTTATGTTTAATTTCTTTTAATTTTAAGGTTAATGCCAACATTTTAGACCCTTGAAAGTTCCTTTCTGTCCACCATTTCTGGATGTTGGGGAGAAATTCCTCATGTTTGAACCACATAAATTCAAACTTGAATGGTCTTCCCGAGGTTTTCCCTTCTCCCCTTAGTTCAAGCATTACTGGAAAGTGATAAGATCCTGACCATGGTAGTACTGAGGCCTTCATCTCAAAATGGAAAGAGATTAGATCCCCTCTAAAGAAGAATCTGTCTAGTATTTCAGATATGTTAGAGAACCCCAGTCTCCTATTATTCCATGTATGTATATCCTTATCAGTTCTTATTTCTAAAAGATAATTTTTATTTATCCATTCCATAAAATCTTTTTGAGGTTGTCTCAATATTTTTGTTCCTCCCCATTTCTCTGATTGGTGGAGAATGGTGTTGAAATCTCCACCTATAATGTAGTGTTGTGCCTCCTGTTTCACTATAAACTGTTTAATTTCTTGCCATACCAATTTCTTTTTTCCTGGTGTTATCGGACCATAGACATTTATGATTATAAATTCTATGTTTTTGTCCAATGTTTTAACTTTGCCCGCCATCCAATGTTGCATCTTAACATATCCTATAATTCTTATTGTATTTTCCTTCCATAATATTGCCAGTCCTCCCGATGCCCCATTGGATTATGTAACCTCCATTTGCCAATGATATAGATTTCTACAAAACTTAGTCATATCTTCCTTGTTTAATTTGGTTTCTTGTATCATGACTATATCCAAATCTGTTCTCTTTAAGCTGCGCTTAACCAAGCGCTGCTTGCTAGGGGCGCCTAGGCCCCTTACATTCCATGTTAATATTTTTATTCCAGTCTGGGGGTTGGCGGGTTCCTTCCTGGGCCAAACAGATTTGTTATTTTGGTTTGCCCTTTTGCCTGCCCATCCATTCTCATTTTGTCTAAAAAAGATTTTCGACCTCTCTTGTTATTTCCGAGTTTGCCACAATCCGGGTTGTCTTTGTTTCCTTCAATCATCATAATACCCATGCTTGGTCGGTCTTCCATATTGATATTTGATTCCCAGTTCCTTTCTTCCTCCTGTATGTTAGTTAATTCCTTGATTATGAAGTTCCTTTCTTCTTCTTCACTCATCCCCTTTACCACTGGAGACGAATTATCCAAATTCTGAGTTTCGGGAACCACCTCTTCTTGATCATTAGTGTTTCCCATTTCATGAGGGATGTCCGAGATGTGATCATAGTCCTCCATGGTAATGTTATTATCTGCAATCTTGGTCTCCTGAAGCATGCCATCTGCTATCTCTTCTGCAAACTTTCCCATAAGATTGTCAATAACATCACCCAATTCCTTTTGTATTTTATCCTCATTAGTCTCTGGAGGGGCCTTGTTATTAATAATAGATTTATTTGGACTATTTCTAATATGGGCGTTAGTTGATGGCCCCTGCTTGTTCCTTACTTGTGCTTCCGTAAAGGTAAATCCACCAATGTCATTGTTGAATTGTATGTTAACCATGTTTTCAGGTTTCTTTAATTTATCTGTTTTCCTAGCCTGGATTTTATGATAGTTAGGGTTTGGGTCATATATTTCCCCCAAAACCTCATCGTTGAACCATTCAGGAGCTAGAATATAATCCCCATCAATGGTGTTAATAGATACATTCCTCAAGCAATTCATATTTTTCTTGACATCTATTAAAATTTTGATATCAGTTTTGTCCATCCAGTTTTTTTCTAGGGCAATTAATTTGCCCAAACTATTACCAATGTCAATGAGAATCTTGACATGCATCAATTCTACAGGTAGGTTACGAATGATTACCCATCTGGATTTCATATTAAATTCATGTTTGCTTGCCTCGAATTTAGGTTTCCAATCTAGAAACTTAAAATTCATTCCTTTATAAAATACTTGTTCTCCCTCTAGTATTCTAGATTTTAAGGATTCCTTATAACATTCTATATAGAAGAAATTATTAGTCAAGGATGTTATACTTACCTGGCCACGAAATGCTTCTCTCCACCACATGGCTATTTTTGGTGGTGACTGCCCATTACCTTCCCATTTCGCGAATAATCCATGCTTATTACAATAATCTCTTAACTCCATGGTGTCTCTGGACGCCGAGATTTTTATGGGTTCCGACCTAGGGTTTTCAGAGTTTGAGAATATCTGTTTTTCACCAGGAATTTTTGGATCCTTCCACAGATTATTGGTTGTATGAATGCTCCTGTTATTTTGAAATTTATGGAATGCGGGCCTCTCGACTCTGGAAGGTTTTAGTAAACCCTCTGCCTAGTATTCTCGCGATCCGAGTTGTGGCCACTCTAATTGCTGTTGGTGTTTTGCTTTTGAGCCCAACGGGATCCTGTTCGCTTTGGTAGCGAAGGCGGGAATTTGCGCAGTAATGGGAATTGCCCATATGTTTGCTGTGTCCCGTGAAACTTTATTTCTTCTTTTTTCTTCTCTGATGGCTTTCCTGCTTCGAATTACTTGCCATGTAGAGTCCTGCGGAGGGGGAGCCCTTCCAGAGGTCGACGGGGCCCCATTGTCATGATCTTTAGGGTTTCTTTTCCACGAATACATTTTTGTCAAGATTTCGCCGTTTTTCACATTACCTGCTTTTTTTCGCTCACTTGTTTATGTTTCCAATTCTGGCGTATTCAAAAATCCCGGTTGCATTTGAGATTGAGACCAAAATAATTATTAGTATTATTTGACTTGGGAATCTCATAATTTATATTATTATATTATAATGCAATGAATATTTTAGATCAATTTTTTTTTAATGTTTCTTAGGATTTTTTCACAATGATTTAGTTTCATTATCCTCATTTTTATAGGATTTAATATTTTTTTGGTTTTATGATTAAATTAATATGAATATTTATCTATTTTGCCAAAAAAAATTATTGAAATTTAGTTTATTTTGAATATAAATTAAAGAACATTTTAAATATAATACATATTTTAAAAATATATATAGTTTTTAATCTTGTTCATAGGTGAACTACCTATTACAACGAATAATGAATTAAAATTTAATTGAGATTATGGGTTGTTCCGAGAAACCCACCTATAAGAGGCAAAACGATATTAGCCAAAAATAATTTTTGTAAATTATAATTTTAACAAATGTGCATCTATACTATAAAATAAATTAAAAAAATTTAAAGAAAGAAAAATAATTGTTTTTTATTAGTCTAAATAATTTTTTTTAATAACCATATAAGCACAACAAATGAATTTTCATTACAATAGTATTGCCTAACAGCAAGTACTAATAATAGGAAATCAAAACCCACCTTACAAAAATTTAAAAACGTAAACGTTGTTAAAGTCTTAATCTATTTATATATAATTCAGCTTACTGATAATGATATTGGTGATAGGAAGTACACCTTTAGCCAAAGGCAGCACCCAATTTTAATTCGTAATCTGTTTTCGATGATTACCCTAATATTCTGGAACCATTAAATTCAAATTTGCAACTCTAAAATCCTGTACAAATGTGTTTTTAGGCATGAGTGGGCCACCCCATCCACATAGTGAAAATGCATATGGCCCATCTGATCACTTCGTTATCCAATTCCTTCTTCCTCACCATAAATGCCAATCCCAAGCAAGACCGATTGATTACCAAAAAACGGAAAAAATAAAAATTGACAGTCAATATCTAGGTACTGGGGCAAACATTTTCTAGTCATGCTCACTCTTTCCACCTGCACCGCAAGTGGCAATGCATTACATTTATATCAGCCATGTCTTTCTCTTTCTTCCCAATATCAGTTATCAGGTTCAAATACATATATAGCATTTAAACAATCAAAACATGCTTATAATTCATTTCCCACGTCCCAGATATGTTTAGCTGCCCAAAAGCGAAGTGCCCGCTTGTTAACTGTGATCTCTGCATCGGCCAAGACAATAAAATCCCCAGGTGTGTCAGCCCAGATTTGCTTCCA
Organism: Cryptomeria japonica; assembly: GCF_030272615.1. Taxonomy (NCBI): domain Eukaryota; kingdom Viridiplantae; phylum Streptophyta; class Pinopsida; order Cupressales; family Cupressaceae; genus Cryptomeria; species Cryptomeria japonica. The sequence goes on along the minus strand of NC_081408.1, from coordinate 177,809,411 downwards.
ATTCATTGTATACCATGATTTCAACAGTTATATACAATTGGGTTTGCATTGCTTCGTAAATGTCTTGATGCTCGTCGAATTTCTTCAACAGCTGAAGAAGAGTGGAAGACCAAACGGGAATTCTTGCTGAAGAAGAAGGTACGTTTTGCTCTGCTTGGTACTAGATTATGTAAAAAAATATTAGGTGTGAAAGTTTTGTTTCTTCACTTCCATTTTGCTTTTGTATTGGGAGCGACAAAAGAAATCTCGGTCTCATGAAATTCATGATGCTACATTTCTTTATCTATATAGTTACCAGAAGACATAGAAATCCTAGACGTATTCGTATATACTGGTGCCCGATATATGTATCCTTATTCATGTACTGCCAATATATATATAAAATTCATTTGGTTTATTTGGCTAGTGTGATTCTTGCTTGTATTTGGTATAATTCTTGGGTCATTGAGATTTGCCTGTCTCCAACAATGTGTATGCAATTCTTTTAGGAGAAGCTTTTCCACATGGATTTCTGCTTTTGGATGCCCTAGCGGACACAGGTTATTTTCTGACACTTATGCCTCAACAACTAAAAGTGAAAATCAAAATTAGTCCCTGCATTTATGCCATTAGGTGTAATCTTTGGTTCAGCTGGATTATTTACTCCAAGGGGTGTTTGTTCCATGCTGGACCTCTGAACTGGGATTCTCTAATAAGCATGGGTTGCTTTTTGATTCTTGAGCCTCACCTACAAAAAGTTAAAACAAAAATTAAAATTACGGTCTCTGCTTTTATGCTGTTAGACTCTAGAGAATCCTTTTATCATCAGGGTTTCTTGCCTCTAACAGTAGGTGAATATTTCGTCCTACAGAATTACTCCACATCCAATTTCTGAATTAAGATGCCCCAATAAGCTTGGATTAATTTTTGAGCGTTGAGCCTCCCCAACTCAAATTTAAAATCAGAATTGCTCTGTTTAAATTTATGCTATATAATTCTATCTGCAATTAGGTTTAATCATCAGGTCAGCAGGATTTCTGGATTCCAATAATGGGTGCAGATTCCCAGCTAAAAGCATTACTAGTAAGCATGGGTTAATTTTCGAGCCTTGAATTTCAGCATATCAGAGTCAAAATCAAAAGTAAACACCCTATCATCATGCCATTAGACTTTATGCTCGGTATTCCCCAAGATTTGGCGTTTTCCCTGTTGGAATAGAGACTGGGGTATCCCTTGGGAATCCTTTACCAAGAGATAGGAATTGTTCTGATACAGTTTAAATCTTTCAGGTAAATTGTGAAGGTAGAAGAACTTAGGCTTCTCAGTAGAAGATTATGTACTTTCCATTCAAGTAAGTTAAATTGATAAATCTCAACCCATGTGAGTGAGAATGATTTAAAAAAAAGATGTCAAAATTGAGCAGATTTCAGAACTATTTCTACTTACCAGGTTTGTTTTGGCTATCGAATTTGACTGGCAAAAAGTTACGCAATTTTTTTTCAATGCACAATGGTATAGTAAAATAAATTGTATCACAATGTTCAGCAAATAAAAATGGCCAGAGTTTATAACTTTATATTTGCCACACAAGTACAGGAATAAACAGTAATATGGAGTCTCTCATTCAACAAACAATGCTGCCCCGCTCAAGTTTGAACCTTTGGCTATGGTTCTATTGTCCTCTTAGCTCAAAAATTAATCAACAATGTCATTTGGACTAGGGCCTGTTCTGCCATGCAGGGCTGCATTTATGGTTATCAAAGATCAATGCCAATCTTAGGCATCAGGGCAGCCATTCGGCCTCCTGGCCCCACCTGGGTTGGTGTACTTGAATGGAACTTATGTGCTATTTGAATCCCTTATTATGTATTCCATTCTACTCTCCATAATGAGACTGTTCGTTGGTTAAAGTATTAAAGAGTCTTTAGTATATATAATCTATTATGCATACATATCATAATGGCAAGAATAGCAACATATAGACAAAATTGCATGGACATGGATATGGATACAAGTACGGATACAGATACGGCCATTTTTAAAACCCCCAATATGGATACGGCTGGATACGACATTCATAAAAACACATACATATATTTAACACAATTTTCTAAGCTATTAGAGGAGATTTTCATCACTTCAAAAGCAATATAGACACATAATTTCTTCATAAATAATTATAAGTTGATTTAGCAATTTACAATATGCAAAAATAGTAGAGTTGCATTGGAAGATAACCCAAAAAATGGGTCACTGAAATAGAAAAAAATTCATTTGTCTTTCTCATTTGCTGTAGGTTTTGTTAATCCCATTTTTTAATTTTAAAAATGCATGAATGAAGTTTTTTTAGATTAAGTTTAGGAAGATTTACGTCAAATTTAAAAAAAATAAATCTCATAAAATCTGGCATGGTTAGAAAATCAAGGTTTTTTGGGCACATGTGAGTATAGTATCTGACACGTATCTGGGCCGTATCGGATACATATCCACTTCGGATACGGGGATATGTGCACCCAAGGAGGGATAAAGGAGTTTCTGACTACTATAAATATATATTAGCAACAATACATTAACTGCTAATCATTCCTACATACTATCAAGTAGAAGACAAGATAACAAGTTGGCAAGATCAGAGTTTTATGAACTATGCATCATACCAAATACTTGAAAAGTATAAAAGTCAGCTGTAATGTCCACTTTCTATAATGCCTTAGTTCGTGCCCTAAAATCACAATTCCAAGTAACTTTCTTACTAGGGTTAGGAACATTAACTTAATTATAAGATATTTTTAATTTATTGGGGAAATTCAACCATAGGGAAGCTAGGATAAGGTAACTCGATAAGGTGCCTTCCTCTACGTTAGGCCCAAGAGGGGATATACCATCCCTCTTGGCCTCATGTGGCCCATGCCATCCATATGAGGAGGTCTAGTGAGGTGTCCTATAACTGTTCCCGTTTATCTTGCCATCCATTTACCACTTCCCATGATTGGACTTCTTGGTATATTAATTTGCCATGATAGAGGGATGAGGAGTATTCACAATAGGGTGCCCCAGAAGCCCATCCCTTCTAAAGCCCAAAGGGAGTACTCCTTGTACCCCCTTGGCCTTGTGGGACCATTTGGTCACCACCATGAGGTGGCGTACCTAATATATTAAACAGTCATAAGCAACAGCATAATATTAGTCAGCAATGAACAAATAGAAATAATATTCATTATAGTATATTAAGCAGTCATAAACAACACATCTTTAATCAACAAGTATTCATTAAACTATGCATAGAGAACTCATACCAGAGACCACAATATATGTTCGAGTCTGCTGTATACTCAATTAATTATTAATGCCCAAATCTGATCTTCTTCGATGATCCTTCTTGGGAGTTGGAGTTTGTTCCTTTATACTCCTTGATGGTGGAAGTTACGCCCCTTCATACGGTGGTGACTGTTGTAGGAGAGGTACCTCCTTTTTGTTAACTACTGTCCCTTCATAACTAACCCTTAGTTTGAGACGTCTTGTTTCATTTCATTAATTCGCTCCACCCTAATCACAATTCTTAATTCTAATTAGTCGCCTATCATAACTTAGATGAGATCGCTGCCAATAAGGGGGCAAAGTGATTTATTGGTCAGTGCACACAATGATCCTTATTTTATATGATCTGCTGCAGAGTTGTGAACTGCTGCAATGAAGGGGAAATTGTGAAGTTTTACTTACAGTAAGACAATTTCCCAATTCTTGTTCGATGTGGATTGAGATGTCATGGCAGGGGCATGATAGTCCGCCCTTCCTAAATTTGCTTGTCCTCAAGCAATAATAGTTTTTACCAAGTCCTTTTAATGGGAGGATCCCTAAACTAACCCTTAGATTCTCAATGCACATATCACTGTCTTTAAATCATTGTGGGTTATCTCGACTAATGATTGGAAATTTGCAAGGTTTGTAATCTTAAGACAACTTTTCTCCCATCAATTCTAACCATAAGAACTGTTTTGGTTGGTCCTATGGATATTTCTTTGAGACAAATCAAGGGTGAACTTCCCATATATTGAGGAGAGGATTAGAAGCATGGCCCACGTCTATGACCTTAAATGCAATGTTGTTTCCTAAATAAATCCATATCTCTTTTGGGTCGTCCTTGTTATTCACATATTCAAGATCAACCAAAAATAGAAATCTCATAATGATAGGAATATGCTTACAATAATAATAGATATTCATGGATTAGACATACTGAAAACACATCAGGTATGAATCAAATATGGAGCATACACATAAAAACACAAAGCATACACATGGATATATGAAAACATGGAGCATACATGCGAATACGCATATGTTCTACAATCTCTCATATTGTCTTGCCATTGTCATTTGATTGTTGCCATATTTTTGGACTGAGTTAATACATCCCTTCTCATTGATTACAATGCGTAATTGATTTATCTTTAACCTGCAGGTTGGCAGGATCATGCTTTGATATCATTTGTAATGTACCCTTTCTATAATGCCCTAGTTTGTGCCCTAAAATCACAATTCCAAGTAACTTTCCTACTATGGTTAGGAAGATTAACTTAATTATAAGATATTTAATTTATTGGGGAAATTCAACCCTAGGAAAGCTAGGATAAGGTGACTTGATAAGGTGCCTTACAGATCCTCTACCCTAGGCCCAAGAGTGGATATACAATTCCTTTTGGCCTCATGTGGCCTGTGCCATCCATATAAGGTGTCCTATAACCGTTCCCCTTTATCTTGCCATCCATTTCCCACTTCCTATGATTGGACTTCTTGGCATATGAATCTGCCATGATAGAGGGAGGAGGAGTATTCACAATAGGGTTTCTTGGAAGCCCATCCCTTCTAAGACCAGAGGCAGTACTCCTTGTACCCCCTTAGCCTCATGGGACCATTCGGTCACCACCATGAGGTGGCATACCTAGAAGTATACCCCATTGCTGTTCCCCTCCTTGCAATTCCTCATTATCCCTACCATGGTTGATAAACTATATATATATATATATTATGTCACATATTCTATATACCTGTATATTAAACAGTCATAAGCAACAGCATAATATTAGTTAGCAATGAATAACTAGAAATAATATTCATTATGCTATATTAAGCAGTCATAAACAACACATCATTAATCAACAAGCGTTCATTAAACTATGCATAAGGAATTCCTACCAGAGACCACAATATATGTTTGAGTCTGCTGTATTCTCAATTGATTATTAATGCCGAAATCTGAACTTCTTCGATGATCCTTCTTGGGTGTTGGAGTTTGTTCCTTTATGTTCCTCCTTGGTGGTGGAAGGTTATCTCCCTTCCTACGGTGGTGACTGTTGTAGGAGAGTTGCCTCCTTGTTGTTAACTACTGTCCCTTCATAACTAACCCTTAGTTTGAGACGTCTTGTTCCATTTCATTAAACCGCTCCACTCTAATCACAATTCTTAATTTTAATTAATCGCCTATCATAGCTTTAGATTAGATCGCTGCCAATAAGGGGGTGAAGTGATTTATTGGTCAATGCATACAATGATCCATGTTTTATATGATCTGCTGCAGAGTTATGAACTATTGCGATGAAGGGGAAATTGTGAAGTCTTACTTTCAGTAAGACAATTTCCCAATTCTTGTTCGATGTGGATTGAGATGTCATGGCGGGGGCATGACATCTACTGTTTATTTTATTAATTATGAAACTGAAAGTTTCTTCCTTGATCGATTGCCTTATTTCTCTTCTTCAATGCCTATTTAATTCTATTCCCTCCTCCATTTTATATCCTCATATCTCTATATGAAGGGAGGCGATTGCATGGAAGGGAGGTGTTGATTCAAGGGAGGGAGACTTTTCACCAAAGGTGACGTCTCTTTGTTAACCACTCTTATCAACTTAATGTTGTCATTTGTGAATGCTGCTTTCTATGCTTGATTATCACTGCCTTATCCGCCTCTATCACTGCCTTTATAATCTCTGCTACCTCAATATTCATTTCTGCTTATTAAACAATGAGATCACTGCACCAGTCTTCTGCAGTCATTGCCCTAATCCTTGCAATCCCAGCCTATCCTTGTATCTGTGATTTGCCTATTATTTATATGCCTTTGTCGTGGAAATGATAGTGAGTTTGGCTAGCCTAGAGTTTACATTTTTTTTCATTGTATATTTCATAATACCAGAGTTGGCCCATAGTTATCTAGTGATCATATTTGATTGTTTTTAGTTAAACCCCAGGTCGGCTTGTCATTGTTTTGGCTGTTCACTTTTGTGCTGTGTTTTGTATTAATCCTAGGTAGGACATGACAAAATGACTACCAAATCATCAAATTCGAAGTTGAGAGTATTTGAAGCAATTTTTTTACCTTCCAAGGCTGCACGACCCCTTCTGGCACAACTCCATATGATAGTTGATGAAAAGCTAGTGAGGCATACTTTTCATCCATTGAGGCGTTGATAGAAAGTTTTGCCTTTTTATTTCCTAAATATTGTAGGTTGAAGTTAGTTATTTCCCTTTTCTTCAACATGCCATAGTTTTTTCCTTGTCAACTCTGTTTTTCTGAAATGAATAGGCCCTGGAAAATATTGTAGAGCTCTACACAACGACTTAGGTATTTTTTCTAGATTTTGTATTAGGTTCATTTTGTATCAAAAGTTGAAATTTTTGATCACTGTGGGTCTAGTGAGCATTGTAATCTAGTAAAAGCCTTGTAATTACACTAATCATAAGGTGCCAGTATTGCAATCTCTGAGGGGGGTGATTTTGAGACTAGTGAAAGAGGGGGTTGTCTTTTGGTATCTTTTATTTAGTTTGTCACATATTTGCATTCTAGTTGATTTCTTGGGCATCCTGTCAATTGGATAAGTTCTGTTTTGATCAAATGACTTCATTTCAGCCACTTAATATGTATTGAGATTCTTGATATTTGATTTTATCATTTGAGGGTTGTATTGTCGGTTTTTCTATTTACCCTGATATGATAATCTTGGATAAGGATAATTATGTCTTGGAAAAAAGACATTTTGACACATCTCAGATAGTTTGATCTTTTGCATTACCTTTATGAGCTCATTCCTAAACTAGACACACCTAGAAGGAAATTAGTATGGGGTAATAATATTGATCATGCAAAAGTATTGATTTGTTCTAGTGTTGATCACAATACTATGTGGGCTATAGTGGACATTGCTTGTTCTTGCGCATTTTGGACTAAGATCTAGGAGATCTTTGGAGACCCTCATATATCTCTATTTCTAGATGGTCCTACTTCAAATCGCCTTATTCTCCTTGATGATGTAAATAATTTACCCTTTGATGATGATACTTTAGAGGAGCTTAAGTATATTACTAGTCTTGAACATTTGGATGACATAGATTTCTCTTCTCCCTTCTCCTCATATCAAGAGCACATCTCCATTAGCTATTACTACTTCAAAGTTCAATGCTTCTTTTTTGAAAGCTTTTGACTACTTCTTACAATAGGACATACATAGTCTCTCGGATTCAACTTTGTGAGATAATTTGTTGGCAAGTACTTCATACTTGTTTGTGGAGTCTCATATTGGAGATTTGGAAGACACATTTGAAGGGTTATCTCTCTTCTTTAATGACAACCTGTTGTGACGTATTTACACATCGCCCCATTGCAAATGGGGACCCCCACTTTTTGCTTTCTGGGATTAGCCCTTTTGGTTTTGTTATTAGTCATTTTAGTGTCTTAGCCTTTGCATTGAAGGGATTGAGTCAGGTGGATCTCCTCAAGAGGTCAGGTCAATTGAGTGATTAGGGGTTATTTAGATCATTCCTAGGGTGTTTTTTGTGTACTATCCGATCGCACTTCAAGTTGCTAAATCAAACCTTGATTGAATGCATAATGTCCTCCTAGGTCCCATCTTTTACATCAAGGACATAGCGAATTCCCCTTAAGAAGTGTGGAATGTCATCCTGATCCTCAAATGTCCTGAAATTTGGCTGTCTAGAATGTCATCCTGATCCTAAAATTTGACTAAGTCTGGAAAATTGAAGAATCCTCCAAAAACTAGATTTTGCATTATAACTCCTGGAGCTCCGAAACCACTCTCAAACATCCTGACAATATATATGGAATATAACTTAAAGTATGGAAATGCCACTTATACTTAAATGTTATATTCCATATATGAATCCTGACGGAGAGACTAACATGTCAAATTTCGCTCCTGACCCTTCCAAAGGGTCCAGAGCGAATTCCTCTTGAGATCATGTACCTTCCAAAGTTACCTAAGCGAATTTGCCAAGGATTGTGCTTTGATCCCAAATTTGAGCAAGGAAAACCCTTAGGATGCCTTCCTAGCATAGACCAAGGTCAAAACAAAAGTAAAATGAAGGATAAATTGAGTGAAAATATTAATTTCGCTCCTGACCCTTCCAAAGGGTCCAGAGCGAATTTCATCTAAGCTCCCGACCCTTCCAAAGGGTCTAGAGCAATTATCCTTATATCTCCCTTCTTGGTCCTAATTTGCCTCATAAACCTTATCCCTATGGCATGGTTGAGAGAGTATTGATGTGTGAAACAAAGTGAAGTGATGAAAAGTGAAGGATTTGAGCATAATTGCAAATTTCACTCCTGACCCTTCCAAAGGGTCCAGAGCGAAATCCTCCAAATAACTGATTTCTTCACTAGGGACATCAAATGGTGGACATAAATGGCAAGGAAGGGATTCAAAAAGACAAGTCTAAAGCAAGATGAGTGAAAAGAAGGAAGAATTGAGTCTAAAGGAGCAAATTCGCTCTTGACCCTTCCAAACGGTCCAGAGCGAATTTCTCAAAAGCATGTATTTTCCCCACAATTTTAAAGCAAATTGCCCTCAAGGTATTTTCCTAAGATGGTTTGAAGCTAAACAAGCAAGCTAGGAGAAAGCTTTATCAAGGACAAGCCCTATTTTCCAAATTTTGCTCCTGACCCTTCCAAAGGGTCCAGAGCAAAATCATTAGGATAGCCTAATTTCTTGTCAAAAACATTGAGTAGACACCAAATTGAGAGCAAATTGGCTTGAATATGATAGGATAAGGGGGAATGGGCAAGTCCAAGGCAAATTGGATGTGAATTGAGCCTAGAAATGCAAAATTCGCTCCTGATCCTTCCAAAGGGTCCAAAGCGAAATTCCTAGGACTCCCTATTTTCTCTGATGCACCTAAAAGAGCCTTGTTTTGAGCTAAATTGAAGGCAAATGGACTTGATGATGATGGAGGGAGGACCTAGAAGCCTAGCCTAGGAGCAAAGTTCACGGAAATGATGAAAGGTTGAGTGCAAATGCAAATTTCGCTCCTGACCCTTCCAAAGGATCCAGAGTGAAATTTCCTAAAAACCTCTATTTTGCTCCTTGTTGAGACCAAGATCTTGGTTCCTAAGGCATGGTTGGGAAAGGATTGATGTGTACTTTCCCTTGAAAAGTGATTTGAGGCAATGAAATGATAGAATTGAGGCTAAATTACAAATTTCACCCCTGACCCTTCCAAAGGGTCTAGAGCAAAATTCCTAGGAGGTCTAATGTTTTGCCTAGGCCCTTGAGCGAAACCTACTACTAGGCAATTTTGGAGGCGAATGATGTGATCTTGGTAAGGAAAGGTTGAAAATTAGGTCTAATTGAGCAACTTTGTCAATTTTCGCTCCCGACCCTTCCAAAGGGTCCAAAGCGGATTTCATTATAGGTCCTGTCCCTAGAGAGGGTCCTGAGCGAATTCCATTATAGGGCATGTCCTTGGAGAGGGTCCAAAGCGAAATTGATCCTAACGCCTTCTTGTTGATGGTTTGAAATGAGAAATACCATGTTAGGATGAATATATCATAAGTGCTTGACACCATTTTTGTTTTCTTTGTAGATCAAGAATGCAGGGCTAGAAGGAAGATTAGACAAGGAGGACCTATTCAAGTTTCATCATCATTAAAGAAGACTCAAAGTGCTTCCAAGTTGGAGGACTTCAAGTGTTCAAAGGGTCGCAAGCAATAGAGTAGGCTATCCTCAAGATCTTCATTCTACCACATGGAAAAATCACAAGATACCAAGAAGAAAGATCTTATAAATACTTCAAGGCAAGATGAGCTACTAGAGATGGAGTGACTTGACCTTGAAGAGACCTCATCAAACACAGGAGGGTCAAGGAGAGATACATCATTCATCAGGTGCAGGATAGAGGAGGATCAACCAAAGTCAGTGCAAGGGTACGTTGAAGAAGCAGACAGTTTCAGAAGAGTTAATCAAAGTTAGCTTCTCAACATCACCAAATTGAGTATCAAAAGAGATACGAGCAAGTACCAGACAAGGTGGCATCCCAGTCATTGTTCCTCTAGTCAGATAAGTCCACATCAGCATGTCCAGATTCAATGTACCCGACTCACTAGTGATGGCACAAACTTCCAGACACCTACCCGGCTTCCTATTGGTTCTCAAATTTTGAATGTAATTTTTTCATTGGCTAAGGGAGTTTGTTGTAACAAACCCTAATTAGGGTTTTCTATCTTGTAATCCTAGCCATTGATTGTAAATCAATCAGAGCCATTGAAATGTAAAGAGCTCTCTATATAAAGCTCTGGCTCTTCATTTGAAAAGGATAATAGTTGGTTAATAGAGGTTAGAATAGCTAATAGTCATTAAAATAGATTAGCAATTAGAATAGAATAGCAGGAGAAGGCAAGAAATTGTTGCCTAAATTGTAAATGAACTCCATTTTCATTGAAGTTATGGCGAGGTGTGTTGTTTCTTTGCAATATGCATGGTTTCTTGTTCAATCTTCATTTTAGATGGTAAATAATTAGATTGAATGAAGGAAGTTACTGAATGCATTCGCGTGGAATCTGCCTAGTCCAAACCACTAGCCTCTTGCTGATTGTAAGGGCGCCCTGCGTGGTCAACTGGCATTGAATGAGCTTAATCTCGAGTTGTTACGCGTCTATTGTTCATGCATTAACTTGAATGGTGATCAATGTATGATGATAATGATTTGAACATATTCGAAGCATCCCTTAGAAAATCGCACTGAGCTGGTGTTGAATTGTTCAATTTGATGGTGAGACCTAGCCCAGTAGGACTCCACCTATTCGTTCATCTATCTTCTTGCATTCTAGGTCCTAGAATAGATTTCTTGAACCCTCAATCTTTTGCTATTTCTTTATTATCCTGGTGAGTAGTTAGGACTCACGTTCCAGCAAATCAAGCAATCAGGCATACAAACGTAAGTCCCCTTGTGATTCCAGCATAATCACATCATACCACAAGAGCTTATCCACACGTAGAGACCCTACATATAAGAACCTTGGAGTCTTCTCGAATGATCCTTAGGCTAAATCTTCAACATTCGGGGAAACTTTGTTCAAGAGAGGATAAGATACCTTGGTATTTTATTCTGTGTTCGCATGTGCATGAAAAACACAGCAACACAACCCCATCATAGTTGTACTGACATCTATCTTTAGATCTTGTTCATCATCAATTACCAATTGGTTCTAGCTTGTCATCTTCTTCATTGATCAGGCATGCACTTGATTTGATGATTGTAGCATCATCTTCTATGGACATGGTGATATTTGAACACTTTTCAAAGACACAAATCATGAGACTTCAAATCATGAGACTTCTTCCCTCATCTCTCTTCTTGGAGATGGAGTTTCTTGTACATAAACCATTGGATCTTTTTCTTCTCAAGGGGAGGAATGTTGTTTGTCGGCAATGATTGTTTTCTATCTTGGAGCATTCACCATTGGCACAAGAGCTACTTCATTGTAGGGGAATTTGTTGTCTCATTCTCTCTATTTTGAGGGGGGGAATTTTCCTCTTTGGGGTGATTTTTATGTACGCGGTTACCTCATCAGACTTCATTTGTCGAGACTCGTCATAAGCTAATGCTTAAGGGGGTGTTAGTGCAAGTTTTTTTTAAAGTTTGTTATACCAAGGGTTAGATCTCGTTTATTAATATCCAAAGGAAAATTACAATGCCAATGTGGTAGACCTTGACCCATCCACCCGAATAAAGATACAATGTTTGCTAAATTGAAAACAAGAACCTAGGAATGACTTAAATTTGTTTGACAAGCTGCAAGTCCCACCATTACCAATTCACACTCACCCTTAAATGATATACTATTAAACAAGCTCACTGCCTAAATCATGATAGAGTCTACGAAGCCCAAATTGCCAAACAAAAGCCAAATCACACACCAAACAAGCCACCAATCGCCCAACCAAAAGATGGAGAGAATCGTCCAACTCACGCATCAAACCATCAACCATGAAAAGAACACTCGGTTGGAGAAGACATTGACTAAAGACCTGATCCAATGCTAAGCCTTTGAGACCTCAAGCATCGATTGACAAACACCCCAATCCCTCTTGACTATCTTAGCCAAACTGAGCCAACCGTTTGCAAATACATCATTCTCTCAACAATCAATTGAGTGGCAGCAACCATTTTAGCTTCTCTGTACACGTGGGAGATTTTGTAATCATTAAAATTGTTTAGACACTCCCAATTTTGTCAATCCCATTTTTTTCCAATTGCAGTTGTTTTCAACTTTAATAGTGTTGATTATGATCTATGAATTGCCCTCAATGTCAATAAAATTGAAACCTTTGGCTCTAAACACTCGTAGGCCTTTGGCAAGAGCCTCAACTTTAGCCTCATTATTAGTTGCGAAGTCAACAGTCCTTGAAAGTGTCCATAAGAGCATCCCCTTATCATCTCGCAAGATGCACCCATACCAGTAGGGGCCAGGATTCCTTTTCGAGCATCCATTGAAGTTGAGCTTTAGATGGCCCAAAGGCGGAGCCAACCAACGGAATATCCTCCTGTCTTCCTATTCATGGAGCATGACACAATATTTGGAATGGATAAACCTAGCCATCTTTTGGAAATATTATCATCCTAGGAAGTGAACATTCACCCACCCTTGATTCTACATCTTGTGTTTATTAATTCCTTCAATCCTTGTTCAATCGTTTGAACCACAAAGCTAACGTCTTGTTCCATGTTGCAGAAGACTCATCTGTTTCGTTCCTTCCAGACCTGCCAAACCACCATTGACGAAGCAATGATCTGCATTTCTGCCCAAAATGATTTAGCTTGCAGCCTAGGCCCATAGTTCACCAAATCCATGATGTCTTGTGGTCTTGGACCCAACCATCTTAATCTTTCTTGAATCTAGTCCCAACAGTGGTAAGAGAAAGAACAACCTACCAAAAGGTGGTCAACTGTCTCCTCCTCGGACTTGCATGATGAGCATCTACTAGGTCCACCGATCCTAATCATTTTTAGGCGCTCTCCAATCAAAATACGCTTGTGAAGTTCAATCCCAAGGAAAGATCTGGCTTTAGGAAGCACCGCCTTGTGCCAGCATGTCCATCCAAGCCAATTAGTGTCCCTCATTGCAGCTTGCTGAATTTGGTAGCCCATGTTGGCCGTACTCCCTAGATTTGGCTCCACACCAAAAAATGAAGTTCGGTTTTGGGTTAATCACAACTTTACTCTTTGCTGTTTTTGACTTGAAGGCAACCATAAACTCCCCCAAAAGAGGGAGATTGTCAATGTCTACCCAACCAAGGTGTAAGCTGCAACTTTAGACCCAAATCTGTTCTTCAAGAAGTCCATTCTCTCCACAAGACCAGGCACCTCTCACAGAGGGATGTGCCCCTCCCAAGAGTCATCCCAAAAATTAGCCAAAAGCTTGTTGTTGACTTTCTAGGATAAGTTTTTAGTGATAATCGGTCTGCACCACATAAACTTCCATACAATAGAGTCCTCAAAGGAGTTTTCCATTGTCAATACTAGAAGGATCACCATTATCCAAGTATTTTCTTTGTAGCATCCCGCACCATAGTCTTTTTGGCTCTTTGTACATTTTCCATATTAGTTTCACACCCAAAGCTAAATTTTTCTTCTTCATTCTTCTCAAATTCGCACCACCCTCATCTTTGGAAGTGCAAGTTTTGTTCTAGTTGATGAGAGGGATCTTCTCCTCTCTTGCACCCTCCCATAAATTTTTATTGGTCAGCAAGAAACAAGACATCACGAAGGTGGGAATTGCTGTTAATACTGATTTGATCATAGTTAGCCGCTCGACGAGTGAAAGCCAATGCGTGTTCCATGATGAAGCCTTCTCGCGACATTTGGTAATCACTCCTTCCCATAATTGTGATATACACTAGCCATGGAATAGAGGGCCCCCCAAGTACTAAGAGGGCAAGGAACCAATGTTGAAGCCCAAGAAAGTAGCAATGTGTCTTAGATTGGAAGTTTGGTGTTAAAGAAAAAAAATTCAGACTTTGTAGTGTTTAAGCATTGACCAGATACCCTAATGTATCAGTCCAAAATGTCTTTTATTGGCTCCACCTCCCTCATCATTGCCTCACCAAGAAGCATAGTTTCGTTGGCAAACTGTATGAGTAAGCTTCTCCACATTTACAGCAACACACAACCCATTCCATCGATTCAGAGACTGCCATTTTTTGAAGGCTCTACCCATGGCTTCAGTCATAATAACAAACAATGCAGGAGAAAGGGGATCTCCTTGTTAGAGATCGTTAGTAGTTGGAAAACCCCCATAGGGAACCATTAACAGAAATGAAAAATCTAACATTTGAAATACAAAAGAAGATCAACTCTAAGCAAATATCATCAAATACAAACCTCTTTAAATCCATTAGCAAGAAGTGCCCCTGAACTCTATCATAGGCCTTATTGACATCCAATTTGATGAACATAGTCTTCAACCTTTGCTTGTAAATCAAGCGAAAAGTCTCATTTGCGAAAATGATGCTATCCATGATGTTCCTATTAGGAGTGAAGCCATTCTGCTCCTCCGAGACAATTGAAGGCATGACCCTGGCAAGAATTTTGTATATGCAGTTGCAAAGAGAGATGGGGTGATAGTTTGCAAAGGATGAGCAATTGTCCTTTTTGGGGATGGGCACTATGATGGTGTTGTTGATGTCCCTAACAATTTTTCTCCTCTTCCTAAAACCCTTCACAAGTTGCCATACATCACTGGCTAGAAAATGCCAACACTTTTGGAAGAAAAGAGCGGTGAAGCTGTCAGGGCCAAGAGCCTTGTTTGGGGGCAGCTGGAATATTGTCTTTTTACCTCGTTTATAGAAATGGAGTTCACAAGCATAGATTTATCTATAGGATAGAGACACGGAGGAATGGAGTCCAAAGCTCTCCAAATCTAAAGCTTCACAATCCCCGTTAGGGGCTAAAAGCGATTTAAAATATTTGATTGCCTCCCCCTCTACTTCTTCATTGCAGTTGGAGACCCTTCTATCTTGTAATGAAACTTCCCTCACATAGTTGAAACTTCTCTTTGCCATAGTAGACACGTGGAAGAACTTTGTATTTTGATCCCCAGCACAAAGCCATGACTCTCTTGCCTTGTCTTGCCAAAAATCATCCTCTTGAAGCAGCAACTCTAAGTGCTCCAATTTCAGTTGCTTTTCTAGCTCGAAGTCAGTAACAGACATGCCATGAATTATCACCTTTTCATTAAATTCTTTCATCCACCCTTTCCTTTCCTTTGAAGATGTTTTTGAAACTCTTTTCATTCCACTCCTTCAACTGCTCTTTGATACAATACAACCTTGTGACAAACTTGCAGCTTACAGTGCCCCCAAAATCCTTGCTCTTCAACTACCAATCTTCCAGATACTTCAAGAGATTCGAATCTCGGAACCACATGCTTGCAAACTTGAAATAACCCTTAAGAAGGGGCGAAAGAAGTGCCAATTCAAAGCAATATTGGGAATTGATCGGAGGCTAAGATGGGTTCAATCATTGAGTCCAAGGTGATGCCTACCTACAACCAATGTGTAGCCAATACAAACCTATCAATCCTTTCAGATATATAAGTAAAGACTGACCTCTTGTTGGTCAAGGTGTAAGGATCTTTACGCAAAGAGCAATCACATAGGCCATCTTTGTCCACGAATTCTCTTAAATCCACAATGACCTTGTTTGTTTTGCTCAGACCCCTACTTTTCTCATCCAATTCCAAAATGGCATTGAAATCACCTCCTAGTAGGACATTGATATTGCACAACACCCTGATTTTATCTATTAATGTGGTCCAAAGGATTTTCTTTTCCTCTATCTTGACTAGGCCATACACATCGAATAAGACAAATTTAACTGATAGGTCAATGGCTTCGACGTTAACAACCATCTAGGCATTGTCCTTATCTAGCAACTTGAGAGCCATTGTTTTGGGATTCCACAAGATCCCCAGGTCCCTAGCAGAATGAAAGGCTCTTGAAAGCAACCATCCCATTGCCTACATAATCTTAAGAGCTGACTACCATCACTTGAATTAAGTCTGGTTTCTTGTGGCAAGATAATATCCAATTTCAACAAATTGAGTGTCTTTTGTCAGGGGCATTTAAGCCGCTAACATTCCAAGTGGACATCTTCATTTATCTCCGAGGGAGGCCCATGCTCCCTTGGGTTTGGTGCTGTAGGTTTTAATGCTTGGGTACTCCCACTTTGAAGCCTCCTCCTCCCTCTTTTGCCTGTTGGATTTTATACCTGTCCATTTGCCACTTTTCCCATGACTGTTCAGGAGTTTATCTGTTGATTGACTAATTCTTCTTGGATCTATGATGTCCAACTCATGCCTTCCTAAGTCATCACTTTCAAATTCTGTTTGTTCATGCTTCCCTTCTTCGATCGGAAGCTCCCCAAGTTCTACCAAATCATTTCGACACCACGTGATCTTGTCCTTAGATACCTTTCGACATTGGTCACTATGCCTAATTTCTACCTAGGTGCACTCCTTGGCACCTATTTCAAAAGTCTTCTTTGAGTTGATCGGTGATTCATTTGAAGGAGAGACATTTTCACCAGACCACCTATTCCCAGAGGCAATCACAATACTGTTCTCCAATGCAATGCTGTTATTTGCTTGTCTTGCTGAATTACTCTTTGGGGCCTCCCCAACCTTGAAACCACCGCTACCTTTTCTAGGGGTCCAATGCCAATCAGGCGACCTTCAACATTTATCTGCATTGTGTTTTCTCCTTCCACTTCCTATGTTCAAATCCCTGCATTCGATTTTAGAAGGATGGTTTTTCAGGATCTCTTGGATTGCTAACAATCTGATTCTGGCATAAAAAATTGAAAGTCCTCTCATATTGACATCCATTGCCCTACCCATGTAATCCCCTATTTTATATAAACAATCACTTGACCAGTATTCTAGAGGGAGATTATAAAGACGAATCCAGATCGCCCCCTCCCCGGATGCACTGATTTGGGGTTAAAATTGGTCTCCAATTTCTGCATAGAGAATGCACCCTCAATGTTCTAGGAGAAATCGTTCAAAACTCAATCTTGTCTTTGCAATTGAAATAGACCATAAAGAAGCTGTTGGGCAAGGAAAAAATTTCTTAGCTCCCTCTTGCATTTTGATCCAATCTTTGATTTTGTGCATATTGAGTTTTGTCCCAAGGATGTGTCTGATAACTGCCGTCCTCTTCCAACTCCTCCACGTCCTCCTTGATACAATCTTCAACATCCATGCAGGTTGCATCTCTTTGTTGTGCCCTAGACCTACTCTGTTCGTACCCTAGTGGGATGGTTATTTTCCCTTTTGTTGAAATGTGGCGACTGATCAGCAAAGTACTGTACACTTAGCATGTATCCTTGTCGAGGTTCGGGGTTGGGCCGACAACCCTCGAGAAAAGTGGGGGTTCGGGGGCGGGAGCCCCCAAGAAAAAAATTTTTGGGTATTTTTTTTTTGATGAAAACCGACATTGTAATAAAACCCTAAAAAGGCCGACTTTGTTTTTGCCCTAAAAACGCATGTTATAAGCGGCTGGGATGCTTAAGGCATTGTAATGTTGATGTACTGTTTTTGCTGGATAATAAGAAAGATTGGACGACTGTGTATGGTGGACGTAACCCATTCTGGGTGAACCACGTTAAATCTCTGTGTTATCTGTGTCCTGTTTTATTTCTTTATCTTTTGTATTTAAATCTGCATATAATTGTTAGTTCATATTTGCTTCGGATCTGCTTGAAACCCTAACAATTGGTATCAGAGCGAGGCAGGACTTTCAGATTTGAGTGGGAGCAATGGAGGATTCCAAATTCAAGGTCGAAAAGTTTAACGGCCAGAATTATCAGTTATGGAAAATGCAGATGGAGGATTACCTGTATCAAAAGGATTTGTGGCGGCCATTGGAAGGAAAGGCAAAGAAACCGACCACAATGTCAGATGAAGAGCGGGACATTTTAGATAGAAAGGCACTAGGATCCATTCGTTTGTGCCTTGCACCGTCTGTAGCATTCAATATAACAGAAGCAAAAACGACTGTAGATTTGATGGCGACATTGGCTAAGTTGTATGAGAAACCCTCAGCTTCGAATAAGGTATTTCTTATGAAGCGTCTGTTTAATTTGAAAATGAGTGAGGGAGGATCTGTAGCGGAGCACTTAAATGAATTTAATACAATTACCAGTCAATTGTCTTCGGTAAAAATTACTTTTGCAGAAGAGGTTAGGGCTCTCTTGATTTTATGTTCTTTGCCAAAAAGCTGGAATAGCTTGGTTATGTCTGTAAGTAACTCTGTCTCTGGTAAAAATACTTTGGTATTTGATGATATTGTTGGTGTTATCCTAAGCGAGGAAATGCGAAGGAAAAGCACAGGTGAGACTCCAACATCATCGGGTAGTGTTTTGAATGTGGAGAATAGAGGAAGATCAAAGGAAAGAGGAAAAGGCCCTGGGAATGAGAAGTCACGAGGGAAGTCAAAGAAAGGACGCTCTCAATCTAGAGGAAAGAAAGATTGCTGGTACTATGGAAAGCCTGGTCATCTAAAAAAAGACTGTTGGTCTCGGAAAAACAAAGAAGGAGACAAAAACGAAAATGACAGTAAGGAAGCTAATATTGCAAGTAATACTTTACAAGATGCTTTAATCTTATGTTTGGATAATGTTAATGATTCCTGGGTAATAGATTCTGGGGCTTCATTTCATGCTACACCCCATAGAAAATATTTTCTAGATTATGTTCAAGGTGATTTTGGACAGGTATATTTGGGTGATGATGAGCCCTGTCAAATTGTTGGAAAAGGAAAGATAAAGATCAAGTTGCATAATGGAAATGACTGGTTTCTGCAGGAGGTAAGACATGTTCCTAATTTAAGAAGAAATTTAATTTCTGTAGGGCAACTAGGTAGTGAAGGTTGCATAGTTACTCTCTCAGACAGTATGTGGAAGGTCGCTAAAGGTTCATTAGTAATAGCTAAAGGTGCGAAGGTAGGCACATTATATTTGTGTACAGGTAACACTTACTCTACCCTAGCTGCTGCAGATAAAGTTACTACAGGGACAACAACAATAAATGTTGCAAGAACAGATTCGATAATGTGGCACCATAGGCTTGGGCACATGAGTGAGAAAGGGATGAAAACCCTTCACTCCAAAAATCTATTGCCAGAACTAAAGAAGATTGATTTAGAGTTTTATGAAAACTGTGTTTATGGTAAACAGAAAAGAGTCAGATTTTTCAAGGTTGGGAAAGAGAAGAAAGAGTGAGAAGTTAGAGCTTGTACATTCAGATGTATGGGGACCGGCTCAGGTATCATTTCTTGGTGGCTCTTGTTATTATGTTATTTTTATTGATGACTCAACCAAAAAAACATGGGTATATTTCCTAAAACAAAAATCAGATGTTTTTGAAACTTTTAAGAAATGGAAAGCTTTGGTTGAGAATGAGACAGGAAAAAAGTTGAAGTGTCTCAGATCAGATAATGGAGGTGAGTATTGCAGCAAAGCATTTGAAGATTATTGCTCCTTAAATGGGATTCGAAAGCAGAAGACAGTTCCAGGAACTCCACAGGAAAATGGTGTGTCAGAGAGAATGAATAGGACTATCATGGAACGCGCGAGGAGCATGAGATTGCATGCTGGATTGCCCTTACATTTTTGGGCAGATGCTGTACATACTGCTGTCTATTTGATAAATAGAGGACCTTCAACCCCTTTGGATGGTGGTATTCCAGAGGAGGCATGGACTGGTAAAAAGGTAAATTATTCTTTTCTAAAAACTTTTGGTTGTGAAGCTTTTGTCCATGTTGATAAAGAAAATAGAACCAAGCTTGATGCTAAATCTCAGAAATGTACCTTCATTGGATATGGAATAGATGAATATGGCTATCGGTTATGGGATTTTGAAAATAAGAAAATAATTAGAAGTAGAGATGTTATATTCAATGAGAAGGTCATGTATAAAGAACAGATGCAGGAAAAGAAGCATGAACAAGACAAACAAGAATATGTGGTGTTGGATGAGATTCCTGAAAATGAAATGCCACAGGTACCTGATGCTCAGCAACAACAGACTGTCCCACAAACTCCTGCAAGTGTTAGACATTCTACGAGGACAAGTAGACCCCCTGAAAGATTTTCTCCTTCTTTGTATTCTATTTTATTAACGGATTCTGGTGAACCAGAAGAATATGAAGAAGCAATGCAGGTAGATGCCAAACAACAGTGGGAGCTAGGCATGAAAGAGGAGATGGACTCCTTGATGAAAAATAAGACTTGGGACTTAGTCCCTTTACCTGCAGAAAAAAGAGCCTTGCCTAACAAATGGGTTTATCGGCTAAAGGAGGAGGAAGGAGGTCAGAAAAGATATAAGGCCAGACTTGTGGTAAAAGGTTTTGCACAAAAAAAGGGTATAGATTATGATGAAATATTTTCTCCAGTGGTAAAAATGACTTCAATTAGAACTGTACTTAGTCTTGTGGCTGCAGATGATTTACATCTTGAACAATTAGATGTCAAAACAACTTTTCTCCATGGAGATTTGGAGGAGGAAATTTACATGTTGCAACAACAGGGATATGAGGTCAAAGGTAAGGAGAACTTGGTGTGCAGGTTGAAGAAAAGTCTGTATGGCCTAAAGCAAGCACCCCGACAATGGTATTTAAAATTAGATAGTTTCATGGCTGAACACGGTTATCATAGATGTCATTCTGATCATTGTGTATATTTTAAGAGATTTGATAATGGTAGTTATATTATCCTGTTGCTTTATGTTGATGACATGCTTGTTGCTGGGTCTAACATGCAACATATAAATGATCTTAAACAGAAATTAGCCAGGTCATTTGCTATGAAGGATTTGGGTGCAGCTAAGCAAATTCTTGGTATGAGGATTACACGGGACAGGAAAAATAGAACCTTGAATTTGTCCCAAAGTGAGTATATAAAGAAGGTGTTGAAAAGATTTAACATGCAGGATGCAAAAGCAGTTAGTACACCTTTGGCTAGTCATTTCAAATTGACTAAGGAGATGTGCCCAAAGGCACAGGAAGAGGTTAATAAAATGTCTAACATCCCGTATTCATCAGCTGTTGGCAGTCTGATGTATGCAATGGTATGCACAAGGCCAGATATTGCACATGCAGTGGGAGTTGTGAGCAGATTTATGAGTAATCCGGGTATGGAACATTGGAATGCTGTGAAATGGATTCTTCGGTATTTGAAAGGAACTACTACGAAGGTATTATGTTTCAAAGGATCTAATGCTGCTCTAAGTGGATTTGTTGACTCTGATCTGGCGGGTGATATTGATTCACGGAGGAGTACTACAGGGCATGTTTTTACTATAGGGGGAACTGCAGTCAGTTGGATTTCTAGGCTGCAAAAGGTTGTTGCACTTTCAACCACTGAAGCTGAGTATGTTGCTGCTGTAGAAGCTAGCGAGGAGATGATTTGGTTGCAATGTTTTCTGGAGGAATTGGGTCAGACATAAGAGGATAGCCCATTGTATACTGATAGCCAGAGTGCCATTTTTCTTGCGAAGAACTCTGCTTTTCATTCAAGGACAAAGCACATTCAGCTCAGGTACCACTTCATCCAGACTGTTTTGGAGGAGGGTCAGTTACGGCTTGAGAAGATTCACACAAGTGAGAATCCTGCCGATATGTTCACGAAGACAGTTCCACAGGAGAAGCTGATTTCTTCATCAGTTTCTGTTGGTCTTCTTGATTGATAATTGTCGAATTTATACCAGTCGAGTCCTAGTGTTTTATCCAGCGGATGTTGCATGTACAGTGGTGTCATGTAGTATTAGTCTCCAAGTGGGAGATTGTTGAAATGTGGCGATTGATTAGCAAAGTACTGTACACTCGGCACGTATCTTCGCCGGGGTTCGGGGGTGGGAGCCCCCGAGAAAATTTTTTTCTGGTTTTTTTTTTGATGAAAACCGACATTGTAATAAAACCCTAAAAAGGCCGACTTTGTTTTTGCCCTAAAAACACATGTTATAAGCGGTTGGGATGCTTAAGGCATTGTAATGTTGATGTACTGTTTTTGTTGGATAATAAGAAAGATTGGACGACTGTGTATGGTGGACGTAACCCATTCTGGGTGAACCACGTTAAATCTCTGTGTTATCTGTGTCCTGTTTTATTTCTTTATCTTTTGTATTTAAATCTGCATATAATTGTTAGTTCATATTTGCTTCAGATCTGCTTGAAACCCTAACACCTTTGTGTTGAGTTTTTCCTACACTTTTCTTAAGCTTGTTTAGGTCAATAAAGTGAGTTCAAACAACAACTAGTAGATAAGTTGTTGAGGTGTCTGTTGTGATGTATTCACACATCACCCCATTGCAAATGGGGACCCCCACTTTTTTTCGCTTTGTAGGTTAGTTGTCTTAGCTTAGCTGCTAGTAGTGGTAGAGTCCTTTGCCATTAACCTTTGCGTTGAAGAGGTATAGTTGGTCAAGAGGCCAGGAGTCAGGAGGGTAGCCTTTCCTGTGAGGGGTAAAATGAAGTGATGTTTAATGGAGGAGTCTCTTAGATCAAGCCTAGTCAATTATGTGAGTGTTTCCTTCGTCATCCAGGTGATTTGAGCATATTTCAGTGAGTGGTAAGTTACAGAGGCAAATTTGTCTAAGTATTAGAAAATTTCCATTGTTCCTTGATAGGAGCGAAATTCCCCTCTAATCCTCCAATGACACCTAAAACCCCCTCTAGTCATCATATGGTATTTTACTTTGAGCGAAGGATTCAATTCTTGATCAACAACCTTGAATTGGGCTGAGTGAAGAGGTCACTTCCATTGCTCCTCATCAGGGGTGAAAATGACTTCCATTGCCTCTATTTAAGAGCGAATTGCTCTTCTTTTGCCCATTCATAGGAGCAAGGCCATTTCCAAGACATTCATGTGGAGTAGTTTGATGCCTCTTGTACATGAAGACTAAACACCAAGGTATGAGTTGATGAAACCAAGTTGGAAGGGCGAATTTGAGTTCACTTCCATTGTCCTCACCTTGGAGAGAAATCCTCTTCCATTGTTCTCCTTTGGGAGCGAATTTCACTTCCAATGCCTCGGTTTAGGAACAAAATTCCTTCTAAGGTCTTCCGTAAGGTTAATTTGACACATCTACACATTAGGAGGGAAAAATCATAAGTTCTAAGTCAATAAGACTGAGCTAGAGGATGAGTTTGAAGGTGACTTCCATTGCCCAAGGTTTAGAGCGAAAAATATTTCCATTGCTCTTTATCTGGAACGAAATACTCTTCCATTGCTCTCCCATGAGAGAAAATTTGCTTCTAAGCCCCCACATGAGCATAATTCACTGCATTTGAGTTGATGGAATGAAAGAAAAGGGTAAAAAAGAGCTAAGTTTCAAATTTGAGTTTATTTCCATTGCTCCTCATTTGGAGTGAAATTTACTTCCATTGCTCCTCAGTGGGAGTGTATTTCACTTTCATTGCCTTGGTTTAGGAGCAAAATTCCTTCTAAGGTCTTCGTTGAGGTCAATTTGACACATTTTCATGCATGAATGCCTAAAAAGTAAAAACTTAAGGTTTGTTGTCGGCATAAATTGCCTATTGTTATGTTTGATAATATTTGTTATCCGACAAGGTATTAATTAATTGTATTGAGTGGGTTGTCAGTTTTGGGTGATTATGTGTCGGTTGGTTGACGGTTGTGTACCTCTCGACAATCGTCGGGTCGTTTAAATATGTCGTGTACTGTCATGGAAGGGGGATGGTATTGTCGGATCTAGTGTAATCCTTGGCCGACCATCTTTGGTCTCTTCTCTGTAATAATTGAATGTGCGAATAAAGATATATTTTCTGCCGTGTTTGGTATGCATTGTCATGTCCATTATTATTTCATGTATTTAATTTACCAGTTGTACCAGCAAACATTTTGGCGCCGTTGCCTTAAAAGAAATTGGGTCAGCCTTGAGTGATTCATGTCTGTAGATCCCATCAAAGGTGAGAAGAGGCCACAGGGTGGTCAAGATCAAGCGATTAGGTGATCTGCCGACCCTCGGTCGGAGGGAGCACAAAGACAAGTCGAAGCCTGGAAGTGCTCGGAGTGTTGGGACTTTGGAGGTGGATGTGTAGGGGACGCGCACGTGTCTGAGAGTGCAAGGAAAGCACCGGAACGTAGTGGTTGGAACAGTTCACTCAAGTCCAACACACCTGGAAGTACTCGAAGTGTTGGGGACACTGAAGGTGGACGTGTAGAGGATGCCTGTGTGGACGAGAGTGCAGGGAAAGCACCAGAATGGAGTGGTTGAAACAGTCCACCCAGGTCCGGCACACAAGGCGAATACACATGTACCTTCTAAGAGAAAATAATGTTGAACACCCAGGAGAAGCAGAAACTGCCGAAGTTCACGGGAGACGGGTCAGAGGACCCGGTATGACATTGCAAAACATGCATAACCATTTGGGAGGCGAATGGCCAAGATGACAGGGACTATTGGTTGAAGGCATTTCCCGCCACCCTTCGGGGGATCGCCATTGACTGGTACACAAACCTCGACGCCCAGCACAAGACGAGATGGAGTGATCTGAAGAGGGCGTTCTAGGAGGAATTCAAACTCTTGAGGGATGATAATGAGATCGTGGCCGAAATCTATAATACTAAGCAAGGGAAAAATGAGAGTGTACGCACTTACAACCGTAGGCTCAAAGAACTGTTGAACAAGATGGAAAACCAGCCAGCTGACGGGTTGAAGAAGAGGTGGTTCACGGAGGGATTGATACCCTCACTGCGCAAGAAGATGAAAGTAGTGCCTCCGTCCTCATACGCCGATGCGTACAATCGAGCAATGGACATCGAGAGTGAAAATAAAACCTCATCCCGAGAGAAGAGGAAGACCGATGATGATGAGAGCACCAAAGGTAGCAGTGACGAAGAATCCAAAACTGTACGAGTCCTTCGATGGGATATGTTGAGAATGATGAAAGAATTGAAGGCTGAGAAAGGAACCAACAACGAAGGTAATGAACTATGGTGTATTGAGTGCAAAAGGGAGGGGCACACGAAAGGTGATTGTCCTAGAAATATGTTTTGTGAAATTTGCCAAGTGCTGGGGCATTCAATCAAGGAGTGCCCGTACAATTTGAAGATGAGAAGTACGCAAGTACTCTTCACACAGGGAGAGTCCAGCCCATCGAAATCGCAAAATGTATCGCCAAGTGGTTATGGAAATCAATGAGGGTGAAACCAAATACAATACGACTCCAGAGGACGTCCTATCATACAGTGCTGGCAATGTAGTGAATGGGGACACTTTGCGAGAGATTGACATAACAGGAAAGACAACATACAATTATTGTGCAAATGGTGTGGACCAGGTGACCATGAAGACACCTTAATATGCTGGACATGGAGGAACAAGCGGACATAGTTTTGGCAATCACAAGAGCACAACCAAAGAAAGCAATGTATTCAAACTTTGGTACGGAAAAGGAACAAGCCGAAGTAGAACAAGTGTTGGTGAAGGAACAAGTAACTTCCAATGGAATTGCAAGTATGTCATTGCGGGAGTTAGAGAAGAACATAGTTCGACAGGTGCTACAAACAACCGTACCCATCAAGGTGGCAGACCTTCTTCAAACTATGCCGCAACTGAGAATGGCAATTGCCAACACAGTCAGTGACGACACAGTCTTCCAGAAACAATGTAAGCCACATGAGGAGGAACTGACGGGAAAACCATCAGCCGAAGGGAACGAGTCCAGTGATCCAATGTTGTTGACGGTGAGCATCAAGAGGAAGCCGACGGTCGTCGAGATGGAAATAATGGGGAAGAAGTTGACAAACACCATTGTCGATGGAGGCTCGGGAGTAAATGTACTGCCAGAAGACACATGAAAATGTCTGGGGAGGCCGAAGCTTTGGCCGCCAACCTTCCACTTGGTAGGTGCGGACCAACACGACATCTAGCCATTGGGAACATTGATGGCACAAAAAGTAATGATTGGGACATAACAATTTTTCTTGGACTTTGTAGTTATCCGGTTACAGAAGAAGGCGTACGATGCACTCCTCGAGAGGGGATGGTTGGTTATTGCCAAGGCGAATTATAACTGGAAGCGAAACACACTCTTGATCGAGAGTGACGGGAGGAAGCACGTCATTGACTTGAGGAACCAAGCGGTGAGTGAAAAACTGGCACCTTCGGATCTTGAGTCTGAGGGTGGAGAGTTAGGTATGGATGGAGGAAGGAAAGGCATGAAACCCAATGATGAAGGGGTGCTCAAACTAGAAGATTGCTCTGAGGATGAGACAAGTTCTCTTAATGGATTATTCCACTGGCAGATGGAGGATTATGAAGTTTTCCACCTCGATTGTAACATGCTACAAATTGGCCAAATTGGGGAAGTACAAAGTCCGTTGTATGATATTCATCTATGCACATCCGGTGTTGGTGTGTCTGGGCTGTATGAACAGTTACCAAGTGAGCCTGTACCTATGAACAGAGGCCGCTGAGTGGGAATGGGGAAGTATCTAAGGTGTACAAAGAAGAAAAACGGTTCACATTAGCCGAAAGTAATTCGGTTGTACGGTTTAGAGAAGACAAGAGCAAGTTGGCTCCTGAGAGTCCAAGTTGCGTCGACGTGATGAGGTTACCACACGAAGCTAAGAGCCCCAGCTACACTGTACAAACTAGAGAAGTCGAGTGCTGGAGATCCGTACGGTCAAGGGAGAGCCAGGGAAGCAGACTTGACAGCAGGACAAAACGAGAGAGGGAAGGGACATTACCATCCAGCCACAGGAGAAGTCGAATCCGTACAGTGCAGGTGAAGAAGCAGAAATACCGTACTGTGTATGATCAACATTTATGGTCGACAGACAGGCGCAGAGCAAGGCGAGGAGTTCGTACGACGTACGACATAGCACCATTCCGTACGTCGTACCTCGTTCAATCAACCCGTACGGCGTAGCTCATCCACCCATTCCGTATGACGTAATCCATTTATTCGACCCGTACGACGTACGCCATAAACTGCATAGAGAACAGGGTGCGGTGTACGGTGAAATCGTACGACGAATATCACATAGGAGGCATCGCACGACATACAGGGAAGCTGTATGGACATCATACATGAGGCATCGTACGGCATACATGGAAGCCTTACGGACATCGTACGTCATACATGGAAGCCGTATGAACATCATACAAGAGGCACTATACGACATACAAGGAAGTCGTACAGACATCGTACAAGAGGCATCGTACGATATACAGGGATGCAATCAGAGAGAGGTCGTTCGACCACGCTACATGTACGACAACCAAAGGCGGAGGCCGTATGGCAACCAAGAGAAATCTGTACGGACCACAAGAGGAATACTGTATGGTCAAGGAAGCAGTATATCAAAAACTCGAAGGCATCAACTTTGAGTTGGATGAAGGGAGTCTCAAGCCACACACCTATGCATCGTACAACCAAGAGAGAAGCACAAGCCTATATGCAAGGAGGATAAGCCCATATGGAAGGAGAACAAGTCAGAAAACACAATACCCGTACGGGAGAATGCACCTTGATCAAAATTTTGACTTCATTGGCCTCGTTCCTGACGTCTTAAACAAGTAGAAAATTGATGCACGCCATGGAGTTCCGTGTGGGTTTGAAGGTTGTAATTTGGTGCCCCGGGACCCTGTGAGGGGCGCTGCCCCTCGACTCCGCAGGGGGCGCTGCCCCCAGACCCCCGCAAGGGGTGCTGCCCCTTGACCCCATTGGGGGCGTTGCCCCAAACCCCCATTTGATTTGGCAAGTACACTACAAGTTGGGGTTGTCCAGTCGAAGTCACTGTTTGTCGTCGGTCTTCTCGAATATTACTTGATGTTTGCTTGTCGTCTGGAAGACGACTTTTTCTTTGGGGGGGATGATGTTGTCGGCATAAATTGCCTATTGTTATGTTTGATAATATTTGTTATCCGACAAGGTATTAATTAATTGTATTGAGTGGGTTGTCAGTCTTGGACCTCTCGGCAACCGTCGGGTCCTTTAAATATGTCGTGTATTGTCAAGGAAGGGGGATGGTATTGTCGGATCTAGTGTAATCCTTGGCCGACCATCTTTGGTCTCTTCTCTGTAATAATTGAATGTGTGAATAAAGATATATTTTCTGTCGTGTCTGGTATGCATTGTCATGTCCATTATTATTTCTTGTATTTAATTTACCAGTTGTACCAGCAAACAAGGTTTGAGTTGATGAATGAAAGTAACAGGGTGAAATTGAGCTAAGTGTCCAAATTGCAATGACTTCCTTTGCTCCCCGATTGGAGCGATTTTCACTTCCATTGCTCCTCATCTGGAGCGAATTTGGTTTCCTTTGCTTAAGCTTGGGAGCGAAGTTGATTTTAGAGCCTCCTTAAGGTTGATTTGACACTTTCATATGCATAGATGGCAAAATATCCAAACATAAGTTGATGAAAGGTTGAATTTAAGATTCACTTCCATTGCCCTCCTCTTGGAGTGAGATGTGCTTCCATTGCTCCTCATTAGGAGCGAATTTGTCTTCTATTTCCCCATCCTAGGAGTGAATTCATCTCCAAAACATTCGGTAAAGGTGAATTGATGATTTTTATATATGAGGATTAAAGAACTTAAGGTTTGAGTTGATGGAATAGAGAAAGTGGTTGAAATTTTGGCTAATTATGAAAGAATTTCCATTGCTCCCATTTAGGAGCGAATTATGCTTCCATTGCTCCTCAAGTGGAGCGAAATTACCTTTGGTCCTCCTTGAGAGTGAAAACCTTCCTTAAACATTTTGATGATTATTTGGAGCATTTCATATAGGAGATGATAAACTTGACGCATAAGAAGGTGAAATGGATAAAATCTAACTAAACAAATTTGAGTTTCATGTCATTGCTCATCATCCGAAGCGAAATCCTCTTCCATTGCCTTGATGTTGGGGCCAATTTTACTTCCTTTACCACTTTGAGGAGCGAATTTTACTTCCTTTACCACTTTGAGGAGCAAATTTCCCTTTTACTCATTGAAAGAGATGCATATGTCAAATTTTGCTAAGCGTTGGAGAGCTTCCTTTGCTCTCTGACTGGAGCGGGTTGCATTTCCATTGCTCCCTGATAGCAGCGAAATTCCTTGCCTTTGCCTATCCTTAGGAGCGCATCAGACCTGCAATACATAAAAAACCAGAGATCATATCAAATTAGAAGGATGTGTAAAGGTTATATATCATGTGGATTTGATACCATATTTGTTTTATTTTGCAGATGTGATAGGATAATGATGCAAATTGCAAAACAAAAGAAGGATTGCAAGACCTACACCACCATGCAAAGGGAAAACTTCATGGGCAAGCACGATAATACACGAAGGATTTCAAGGACTTTCGCTGCATCATGATGACATGAAAAGGTCAAGACCTTGATGTATAAGGAGAGATCACATAACTACCTCAGGACAAGATAGGCAAACCAAGGTGGAGAATTAACTCTACCACAATGATGCTTCCCATCATCACCACATTGAGAAAGTGACTAATGTTGAGTATCAAGAGATATTGCTCAACATTCCTTCATGATGATCTACCAAGTACAAGTGCAAATTGAGGTGGCGTCCCAGTCACTACTCCAATCAAAGAGGTTCCACATCAGCATGTCTAGATGCAATGCACCTGATTCATCCTGTGAAGGCAGAAACCCCAATGTACCTACCTGTTGACGTGTATTTTGTACACAATCATACACAGAATAAAATACCCAAGGGTACCTTATCCTCTCTTGAATAAAGTCTCTGATTGCTGAAGATGTCGCAAGAAAGGATCAATCAGGGTGACTCCAATGTTCTTTTATGTAGGGTCTCTACGTGTGGATAAGCACCAGTGGTTGGTGTGAATGCTGTTTCATCAAGGGGCCTTACGTCCTCCAAGCTGTAGGAACAAGATTTCTCCAAACTAACAAGTTCTCAAAAAGATCAAAGGTAGGGTTTGCAAGGGATAAATTCTAATCTAATCCTAAAAATGACCTAATGTAGGCTAGACTTGGCGAGATTCTACCAATTTCAATATTGCCATGAAATAACAACCCAACTGAAATTGATGCGATCTTCTAAGGTAACAAATGATTTTTCAATTCATCAAGGATCATGGACACTACCACAAAGGCACATATCCAAAGCTCAATGACGATTGAAGGTTTAAACAATTCAAGTCTCTCCAGTTGACCACACAAGGCGTTCCTACAATCAGTAAGAAGCTAGTGGTTTGGAACGTGAATCTCACCAAAATCAAGCCCAACACTTAGTCCTTCAAACTTAAATACTACTTCGACTGAGAATGATTCAAGAAAGCAAACAACCATGAAGATAGCCACAAGAATTGCAATAAAACACCATAACTTCAATATTTTATTGATCTCAAAGCCAAAATAGACAACAATTGCTTGAAATTCTTTCTTCAAAACTCAATCTTGCTACAAAATAACTTTCTTCTCTCCAAAAAGCTCTAATCTTCTAACTATTTCTTATTGCTCTATTTCTAATTACAAAATGAAAATGAATGAGGGTATATATAGCATCCTCAATTACAATGAACGACCCAGATCAAAAGAAGATCAACGGCTGAGATTCTGACACCTAAACCCTAATTAGGGTTTTATTACAAAAGTTCCCTTTTTATTGAACAATATTAAATGCATAGCCAAATATTTAATTTGGCACAAAAATCTAGGAAACATAGACCAATGACAATTAAGGTGCTCTGTCATCTATAACAACCTCTCTTCTAGAACCTTATTTCCTTTCCAATGCTCCTTTTTAGCATATGCAATGAATTTGGACACGATTCCCTCAATCTCAGCAATAGGAATCTCGGGAAGATTCTTCATTCGTTCTTCCAAGTGAATAATCTGATCAAAGGCCTTGAGAAGAGCTGCGTCCCATTCAGGTTCGAGTTCCTTGATTTCCTCTATCAGGAGCATAGTAGCAAACATTTGATCTCTTTGCTCATCTGAAATAACATTCTCATCTTTGCAAAAGATGACTTTGACCCTTTCTTCCAACTCTTGAAGATCCACATCTGTCTCAACTTCGATCCTTCTACCAAGAATAGTGCATAAAACCCCAAACACCTTGTCCTGGATTGGATGGATGACCTCCTCCACTTGATTGCATTTGGTGCTGGTATCCTCAAAAAGAACTTCCTTCATCTGGAGTAAAGTAGACCACTGGAGTAAATTATGAGCTCCTCCATCCATTATCTTTTCTTGTGCTAAGGTCTTCCTTGGTGTTTGCCTGATTACTTGAAGAATAGGAATGATAACATCTTTAGTATGAGCAAAGGCGGCTACTGTTATCATTAGGTTATGGATGATCTCAAGGACCTGGATAGCCCGATGGATGGTCTGCATCATTCTTGTTGCAAACTCAACGGCAACCGTATGGGATTTGTCAATCCAAGAGCTCATAAGCTGGACCAAGCTCTTAACTCTCTCTGCCTCACCAACTGATTCAAGGGGAAGTGCTTGCACAGGAGATACTGTTGGATCCTGCCGTCCCAAAGGCTGACTGAGGTGGCTAAAGTAGCCTCTCCAAGCACCGACCTCTTTCTCAAGTTTTCTATTCTTTTCCATTTCTCCTCTAAGCTTGTCTTTAAGTGCCTCAAATGAATCAGTTGCCTCATCCAATGCCTGCTCGGTGGTGAGTGGACCAAGCTCAACGGTTTCTACATCATATTCTTCTGCAAGGATTTCACCCTCGTACTTGTCCACTGCCGGTGTAGCTATCTGCAACTTCCTGGACCCTGTCTCATCTCTGATCATCTTGGACATTTTGGCGGCCTTCTTCTTTTCTGTTACTCCCTGAGAATTTCCGACAAGGCTATCTAAATCAATCACATTATCTTCGTCTTCGATCACAATCACCCTTGTTAGTCTCTCCTTCAACCAATCTGGAATGGCGGACCTTGTCTCTCTAACTTGTATTTCTTTAGGTAGTGGCTCTTCTTTCCGGAGAGGAGATGTCGCTTCATCGTCATTCTGGTCTTCATGTAGCTCATTGACCTGGGGAGATTGACTTGATGAATGTTGAGATGCCTGTCCTCCTTCATGTTTATCATTCTGAACCATTGATTCCATAGATTCCTCCACTTCAAGTGTCCTCTTCTCTTGTCGAGAAGATGTGCCGGATGAGCGATCTCGATTGGCTTCTTGCTTCTTCTTGGAAGATTCTCTTTTCTCAGGTCTTTCCTTCCTCTTCGCACCTCTAGGATGAGGATTGCCTTCACTTACGCTTCTGGGGTGAGGATTGCCTTCGCTTGTGCATCTAGGATGAGGATGGCCTTCACTTGTGCTTGCTCCTCCTTCTGCCGTCCTTTCCTCCAAAGTAAAAGTCATAGACATGTTTTGCTCTCTCAACTTTTGATGTTGCACATCAACCCATCTGCGAGTACAGGACAAATCTGGGGCCATCAAAGCCTTTAAGTCCACAACCTCAGGTTCATTCCAATCTATCTTTACTGCCTTGTCTTCTCTATCATATGATGACTGGAGGTGCCTGCCACTGTCCTGAGCTTGATCGGCCACTCTGTAAACTTTGCATTTCCTGATGAAATCCAAAGGCAATCTGGAATGCATCTTTCTTTTCACTTCTAAATCATCTGAGAGATTCATCCAAAAGTCCTCTACCTGACATTCATGCTTGTATTTTCTACCAACTGTCTCTTCTATATATCCATAAGGATCAAAATTCTCCCTCAATGAAAAGAATGAAAATGAATATAAGGCCAACTCCCTTTTTGCATCATCTAAAGCTGGAACATTAGGACATACCTCAACTGAATTCCCTAGTATGATAGGTACAGGAATCCCATTTCCATGCCTGTGTCTGAATGCCTTCGCATAAGCTGCCAATTGCCTAGTCACCTCAAGTAGTACTATCCTGTCTGTCGGATATCTTGGCAACATATATGGAGGTGAAGGACACCCATGAACTCTGATATATGTAAACTTCTGGAATTGGATAAACCAAGCACCATACCTCTTTACAAGTTCTTGTGCCTCCTGAGATAGCCGATTGTGAATCCCGCCTTGCAGTGTCCTGGTGATGTTCATTGTGAAGGTATCATTGACTAACTTGTAATTACTCCCAGGTGGATGATGCAAATGAACATAAGAGTCACAAACTCTGACTTCTCCAGGTCCTCTTCCAATCGCCCCTCTGTGAGGTAGTCCTGCATACTCAAAACTTCTGATCAAGGCATATATGATGTATGAGCTCATGTGGAATGACTTGGTAGCCTTCAGTCTTCTCAACTGCACGTCCAAGCAATGGCTAATAATTCTAGCCCAATGAATTGTTCCTTTTCCTTGAACTATCACTTGGATGAAGAAGAACATCCACTTCTCAAAATAGAAGGCTTGAGGAGCCCCTGTAACTCGATTGAGTAAGGTTATCAAATCTCTGTACTCCTCCTGGAAGTCGATCCTATGTGGTGTGTTGGGAATCTTGCTCAGGCGAGGACGACTTTTGAGTAACCAATTCTTGTTGATGATGCTCAAGCAAGTGTCTGGATCATCTTCGTACATGGATCTTGCTCCTTCCAAGCTTTTGTAAATCATATCTTTATGTTCTGGCAGATGGAGAGCTTCACTGATAGCCTCATCTGAAAGATAGGCCAAAGTGTTTCCTTCCTTGGACACGATCGATCTTGACTGTGGGTCATAATGGCGGGCACACTCGATCATCAGCTCATGGCACTGGATTGTAGGAGGGAAGCCCGCCGCCTTGATAATGCCACTTTCAATTATTCTCCTTGCGACAGGTGATGGCTTTCCAATGTAGGGGATCTCTCGAAACTTCTTCACACTGAAGTTTCCCAAGTTGGTATCTCCAATGTTGCTCCATTTTGACACGATCTTGGTCTCCATTTCTTCATTCCTTTGATCTTCCTTCATAAGCGCTGGACGACTGGTGGATGCTCCTGCTTTTGGGGTCGCCATCTTGACACCTACACAACATTTCATAATGAGCAATATACCTTGGAACGTAGAAATATAAATTAAGTTTAAGCTTTAAATTTAGGAAACTTCATGATAAATCTTTGAATTATCATTTCCTAAATACGATTATGCAATTGGAA
Organism: Cryptomeria japonica; assembly: GCF_030272615.1. Taxonomy (NCBI): domain Eukaryota; kingdom Viridiplantae; phylum Streptophyta; class Pinopsida; order Cupressales; family Cupressaceae; genus Cryptomeria; species Cryptomeria japonica. The sequence continues at coordinate 177,775,022 of NC_081408.1, read as the reverse complement.
ATTCAAAATTTCAAAAAATTGAACAAGGGAGATCTTGCCATACCTCTCTTTGAGAACTAGCTCTAAAAAACGATGCAAAAATTAAGAAATTCGCTAGGCAAAATGAAGATCGAAGTCTTCTAGCAAAGGCGCCTCCTTCATCAACTTCACCACCTTGGGTCTTCAACGCCTTGAAGGAAACTCGCTCCACCTCTAACAAAGTTCGCACTCCTTCTTGGATTGAAATTCGCACCTCCCCTTGGATCAAAATTCGCACTTCTCCTTGGATGAGATTTCGCTCCTCTCCTTGAATGAGATTTCGCTCCTTCTATTGCTTCTCCAAATCGCATTTAAACAATGATTGAATGATGGATTAAAATGCTATAACATACCTCCCCTATATAGGCGCTCATGCATTGCAATTGCCCATAGGCCGACTTGGGAAATAGGCGAAAATAAACAAAAATTAAATAAAGAGGAGGCCGACCTTTATTAAAATAATATCCCAAGCGCTCTTTTTTTTTAATTTAATTTAATAATAATTAATTTAAATGCCTTTGCAATTATAATTTTGATTTTTTAAAAGGCTAAATTAATTATTAAATGCCTTGTGCGAACTCATTAAATGCCCATTTAATTAAAATATTTCACGTTTTTAGCAAATTTGGCATTTAATGCAATTCAAAAAGTATTGGCGCCTAAGCATGGGAGATATTTGGGACATCAATAATATCGCTCTGGTCCCTGGGTGAGGGACAGGAGCGCCTCATGTATTTTAGCCTTGTGTTCCTCACTTTTCACGTTCAAAGTCTTATCCTGGACGTCCAAAATGGCCTTTTCGCTTGGAATCTTGAGTTTGATTTATTCCATCTTTGGAAGGAGTGTATCTTAAAACATTTTCGCCCTAGTCCCTTGGTGAGGGACAGGAGCGATCCATCTTTTGCCCTTGGTCCTTGTCTTTTCCAATCGCCAATTCATGATGTGAGGTAGGCAATGATCATCATCTCTCGTTTTCATGCATGTTTTGCTTGTTTCCTCAAGGCAAAATTGACCTTCTTAGGATTTTCGCCCTGGTCCTTCAGTGAAGGACAGGAACGATTTTTTGCTTTTTAGCTTAAAATTGTCGACTCTTGAGGTTAATTCCTTGTTCATCGTCCTTCGAAGGACATTTTGACTTTGCATAATCTCGCCTTGATGTGGTTTTGGAAAGGAATGATTGATTCTATAGAAATCGCCCTGGTCCTCCAGTGAAGGACAGGAGCGATCCTTAGTCCATGGCGCAAATCCTTAATCATATCGATATCAAATTATCTTCAAGGCGTAAAACGTTGTTCCTTAATCCATCTCGAGTCTCGCAAACGGAAGTAGCACTCCAAAATGTTAGGCAATAAGGCAAATTTGAAGATTTCGCTCTGGTCCCTTGGTGAGGGACAGGAGCGCTTTGGCCATTATTCGTCCAGTTGTGTGGTCTTTGCAACTTTGTTTTCCCTTGAAGCTTTTCAAATGTCATCGCCATCTTGTGCCTTGGCTTGGATCCGACCAAACTTGGAAGGGAAGACTTGATAATACATTTTTCGCCCTGGTCCCTGGGTGAGGGACAAGAGCGCCTTGGCCATTATAGGCTCCACTTGTGTTTTGCAATCTTTCAAAATTATCTTCAATAGAGCGATTATGCCTTCCTTTACTCATCCCAAACGTAAAAATTGCTTCACCTTTACCAAAAACTTGTCTTTTGAGAAAATCGCTCTGGTCCCTGGGAGAGGGACAGGAGCTTTCTTTTAAAAATCGCTCTGGTCCCTGGGTGAGGGACAGGAGTGCTTTAGTTACTTAGGTTGATTTTCTTCATTGTGGTCCATTCAAGTTATATTCAACGAATAAAACACACTTTCCTTGTCCTTCTCAAATCGCGAAATCATTTAAATCTTTGCAAGGATAAGGCGAACTTGGAATTCAAGCTCCGGTCCTTCAGTGAGGGATAGGAGCGATTTTTGTCATCTTAGCATATTTCTTTGCTAGTTGGTTGCTCAAATTATATTCAATTGACAAAACATGCCCTCCTTGATCTCTTCTAATCATAAAATTGTCTTGATCCTGCAAGGACAGTGCAACTTTAAAAAACAAGCTCCGGTCCTTCAGTGAGGGACAGGAGCGATTTTTTGTCTTAAAGGTCAAATCTTTGCAATTTTCATCTCAAATCTCCTTTGCTGGGAAAGATATCATCGTTTCGCAAGCTATGAACAAGAGCCCAAATCCAAAAAATGTCCAAGAAGGTTTGTTTGAAGAAAGTCGCTTTGGTCCCTGGGTGAGGGACAGGAGCGAACTTGTCTTGCTAGGCCAAAAGTTCAATCTTTCATTGCCAACGACCAAGTCTGGATACTCCTTTATGCTCATTTCATCCTTCATTGCGTCCTTGATGCTTCAGTTCGATCAACCAAGGCCCAAAATGACCTAAGAAAACCATTTCGCCCTGGTCCTTCAGTGAGGGACAGGAGCGATTTGGTCTTAACCTTTAAAAACTTGTCATTTTGAGTCTTCAAAATCTTCAAAATCTTCAATTCATGTTCGATTATATCCCCTGGCGATCCTGCACAAAACAATTAAAACAAGTCAATAACCAAGATGCATAAAATATCACTTTCGCCCTGGTCCCTGAGAGAGGGACAGGAGCGATTTTGCCCTTATAAGCCAAAATATCAAAAATTAGGTCTTCAAATCACTTCATCATGCAGGGCTAGGTCGTCTTCAATTCCAGGAATCGGTTACCTTGCTTCCAAAATTTGGTTAGAGTTTGCCCAGACAAAATGAAAAATTCCATCATTAAAATGCTAACCCCCAGACCTAACTTGAATTTGCCTTCAAAATCCTGACTGGACCCATCCTGAGACAAACTCAACTTCCTGACAGACTCAAGCTATTTCAAAATTGCAATCTCAGCGAGGATGCTTAATAATCTTTCAAAATTAGACTGGACTCGGCTTGAAAATATCAAAAGGCAACTCCTAAGGCTTAACCCTAGTCCAGACGACTCACTCACTTACTCAAAATCCTAAAAGCAGAGAGAAGAACAGGCAAAACAAAAGCAAAAAGGAGGGGGTCCCCATTTTAATGGGGCGATGTGTGAAATGGTCACAACACTACCCCCACTATTTATTGGTCAAATATTCTAAAAATGACATGTGTCCAAGCATTGTAATTATTTCATTGGCTAAGGAGAGTTTGTTATAACAAACCCTAAATAGGTTTTTCATGGTAAAATCTTGGCCATTGATGGGGCTTGGTCCTGACCATTCATTGTAATGAGCTCTCTATATAAAGCTCAAGCTCTTCATTTGTAAAGGCTAATAGTGAATAGAAGAATAGTTAGTAGCAAAGAAGTAGTGAAGCGTAGCTCAAGAATAGTTTAATAGTAGTTAGAAGTTAGATTAGAATAGGAGGAAGAATTGTTGTTAAGACTTGTAAATGGAGATACTCTTTTCATTGAAGTTGTGGTGAAATGTGTTATGTGGTTTCTACTTCTTATTTGCTTTCATGTTGATTAAATTGAATGGAGGAATTTGTTGAATGCATTTGTGTGGAATCTGTTTAGTCCATAACACTATCCTCTTGTTGATTGTAAGTGTGCCTTGCATGGTCAACTGAAATTATATGAGCTTAACCTCAATTGTTATACGTCCATTGTTTATGCATTAATTTGAATGGTAATCAATGTTTGATGGTAATGATTTGAACATCTCTGAATTGCATCTTAGAAGATTGCACTGAGCTTGTGTCAAATTGTTCAATTTGATGGTAAGACCTCACCCGGTAGGATTCCATCGAATCATTCACCCTTTTTCTTGCATTCTAGGCCTTAGATAGAATTCCTCAACCCTTTCCTTTTGCCCTTTTTTCAACTCAAGTTAGTTTAGGAAAGAAAGCATCACAAGATTGCAACATCAGATGATCAAGTTCCAGTAATTCAAGCATTTATGTACAATGTAAGTCCCCTTGTGATTCTAGCATAATCACGTCAAACCATTGTGCTTATCCACACGTCGTGACCTGACATTGAAGAACCTCGGAGTGTAATGTCCCTTGCTAGTTCTGATATAAATTTCATACTTTGACCCCTTGGAGAATTTCGTCAAACATTCGGTGTATAACTGGTTCAAAGTATTTCAGACATGTCTTGACATTATAAACCTTTGTTTTAACTAGAAAGTGTCTTGCAAACCAGAACTACGATCTAGGATGATAATGCAACTATAATTTCTAATGTTTGGTTCAATAGCATGGAATGGTATGCAGAAATAAAGATTACAGCAGACTGTCATTAAGGCAAACAGTTGGCATGCATCATATAACAATGTCTAGATGAGAAGCAACCTTATAACTCCTTTATTTTGAATCAAATAGGCTTATTACATTAGCCGATTTATACCATAATACATTGACTAGCAAACATGGACACTTTTAGATTATCTGAAGACATATGACAGCCATAGACTCACACATACTAACTGAAATTACAATGCAACTTTAATGCCAAATGAACCTGGAAGGTAGCGCCTAGGTTTGTAGAAGAAGAGGCAAGCAATATCTTCACTTGTTGAGACTCCCCTTGGCCAAATCGAATTTATCTCCAAATTGCCCTTGCTGCAGATGAGATTGGCAGTAATTAATTGCTCTCAGCTCCTTGGTCTCCCTCTAAGCCACAAACATCATTGTTTAACTCCTCAAGAGTGGGCGCTCCAATTTGGGAAGGAACCGATGCTTCAAGGAAGAGATATGAGCAAAATTGCGGGGTTGGAGGTGTGGCACGTTTTTTGTTTCAGACCTGATGTATAACCTGCAACCTCCTTATTTGTCTTTCAAAATGCTTTAGGATGAATTGCCTAGCCTTTTTAAGTAGAATCGATGCACATGAATGTCAAAATATGGATGAGCTGAAATCACCACTACCCGATAGCTGAAGACTCAACAAAATTGTGCACCTTGAACTGATATAAAAACTCCAATTAGCTCAATATGAAGAACTGAATGTTCCTCACTTTCAAGGCAACCCTTCAGAGGATCTTTCACCTCCTCAGTTATGCAGATCGAAGGGCGGTATTGTTCCCTAAGACCAAATCTGTGGACAACCTTTGGCTCCACAACCTCAATGTGAAAGAAGATAACAAGCAACTGATGATCAACCATGTATTCCCCTCTTCTATTTATTCTTTTCATAACTCATCATAAGATTCCTTCTAGAAGATTCTGGTAGGTACACTTTATTATTATTTTATTACACATGTTATTTTTAATGCACTTCTAAAATATTATTTCATTATTATTAAAGTGCACACGTCTCATGATACGTGTTATCCCCTTATATTGCCATAAAACCAAATAAAAATGAAATATGAAGCCACAAATTGCTGCCAAGTCGACCCCCTAATCAACCCCTTGGCCTACGAGGGTCAATTATAGGCCAACCTCGTGAATGTCCATGTGCTAAGGAGAAGGGGACATTTCACGAAGTCATCTCAATTGATCCTTATGCGGATCTTCAACATTTGAGAGACTTTGATCAAGAGAGGGTAAGATACTTTTGGGTATTTTATTCTGTGTTTGCATGTGCATGAAAACACATCAACAGTGTCATCATCCTAAAAGAAAGTTACATTAACTATTTTTGGACCACTAGGTGGTCACTCTCTGTTGGATGGATTTGCCACCTCCACCTTCTCCCTAGTTCTATATAAGCTCATTATTTAGCTTGTATTTTCATATGTATGATTCATTTTTCATGCAGCTTCTCTTTGAGATCCTAATACAATATTGTCATCTTGGTATTTGCACATCTCTTGGAAATTTTGGTCTATAATTATGTTGTTTATTTATAGGTTTATAGCTTTAATCTCTCTTAAAAATTTCTTGGTTACGCATTTATTTCAGATTTCTAACAAAAATAGCCAAACATTTATTCCTCTTAATATGCATTTGAAATCATTATATAACTTCTAAAATGTGTATGAAGCCTTGTTAGGGCTGAACAGCTGCAATCGTAATCATATCTTCTTTATCAATGCTCGTAAATCAAACAAAAGCTCTAAGAGACCATAATTATCTCCTTAAATTTCAGTCAAAAGTAGTCTCCCACCCTCTTCAGAACCAGTAGAGACAACAACAATAGCACTTCAACACCTTGGATAACTTCTTATTTGAAAAAAAAAATGATATGAAATCCATAACTTACGAGGCACTAGAATCCTTCTCTTCATGGGAACACATCTAGCATCCCTTCCCAAAATTCTTCTTCTAGGTGGGGAAATGAAAGAAACACAAGGAAACAAATGCAAGATTGAATCCTACCACTACATCGAATCAAGCAAACTAAGAAGGCAAATTTAAATTGAAAACTTATAAATTAATGCAAACCTAGTGTGTATGTGGATATGCTCATGATATGCTTGATTATTGGGTTGCTTTTGGTAGTATTTAAGGTGGTAGCATGTACCTACTTCAATGGGTTCTTCACATTTCATCATTCCTTCAATAGTTTGGTTGATGGATGGGAGTTGATCTATAGATGAGGGATGAGATGAATTGAGGGTTGAGATTGATTTAGAATGGATGGTTAGGATTGAATGAGAGGGTATAAGAGCCTGCAAATTCCATACAAAAATTTGATTGATAATTCGATCATATAAAACTTAAAATAGCATATTCTATTCTAAATAGTATAAAAACATTACAAAATTTTTAAATAAAAAAAAAAGTTAATTGAAAAAATATCTTAATTCAAATAATATTTTTAAAAATATATTTAATTTTAAAATTCATTTAAATTTATTTTGTTATAAAAAATAGATCACTATAAAACTTAATTTTTTAATAATTAATGTTGGTTGTTGGTGTATGGAGGGTTAAGATTGATTTACTTAAGTGGATGGTTGAGATTAAAACTTGATTCGAATTTGGATACAAATTAGTTGGAAATGAATGGCTAGGAATTACTTGATTGAATTGATGGCCAAGATTTATAATTGACTTTATTTAGGATTTGGTGATTTGGATTTAAAATTGATTTTTTATTGGTTGGTAGTTGGGAATGGATTGTTAGGATTGGTTTAATGATTTGGATGGCTAGGATTAAGTGTTCATTTCATTTGGAATCTTTAAGAATTTTAAATTAGGCAAATATGTGATATAAATTTTCGAGTTAAAGATAAATGCTTTATTGTTTAAATAAAGAGGGGGATGATGGGCTTTAGTTTAGTTTATTAAATAAAATAATTTCTTTAATTAATTAATCTTAGTATGAAATTTATTTAACTAGCTGGTGGGAGAAATGAAACCTACTTAATTAAGTAATTTAATTAATTAATTAGTATTGGAGGTGTTATGGGATTAATGATGAGAATTGGTTAGAATGCAAGGTGAATTTTTGGTGTCTATACTTCTAATTATATATCAATATCATAATCTTTTGCATTAATTGACATGCCATCACGGGTTGATCTTGGAGGGCTATATTGATTATTCCCATCAAAATGAAAATGAAGTCATATTTAGTGAAACATTCATGATTTGCATTAGATTCTTGCATGGTTAGGATAACTTATGTAAGAGCAATTAACAATGGTGTTTCTATAGTTGACAACTGTTTTTGTGCTGGTTTCAACTGTTTGGCCACAAACCTATTATTGGGTTTTTGTATAAATTCATGACAGCCAACAAGTTACGCAGAATGCTTTGAAAAGGATGCATGCCCCGTTCTGATTTAGCATTGGATGGAGCCAGTAATTGAAGACAATCAAGGCGTTATCTCATCCTTTTATCCCGCATCAAATCTTGTTATTGGAAAACAAATTAGATCTTCTTCTATAAACTGGACACTCTTCTATAAACTGGAATTAGATTGATTTTATATATTAGGCTGTATATATTCTACTAATTACATTGGAACTCCTCTTAAATAGCGGATAAGTATTTGTATATGCGACTAGGAACTACTTACCACCTCAAAATATTTACAATTTGAATGAATTGCACTTCTCATAAATTGCATTGAGATAAAATCTAGCTTCATTATATGCTTTAAATGCAGAGCAATCCACTTATCTTAGGTGGAGAGACAATTCATCTAGGTTGCCGGGAGATTCGTCTCCGGACCCTTGGGACGTCCCTGGGACCAGGATGTGTCTCCGGTCTCAGAAACATGTCCGGAGACTGCTAATGGTGCTCGGGTTCTCAAGTTGCAGCGTCTCTTGACGATTCCACGTTGCTCGCATAGTTTTTAAATGTCTCCTGGCCTAAAACTAGGTCAAAATGTGTGTAAAATAAAAAAGTTCAGCAAGAAAATGTTAAAAATGTGGGCAACAAACAGAAGAATCGAGGAGGAATATACTTAATTGCTGAATATTGCAACCTAATCCACAAATTTTCATATGAATTTCTGAGCAAGGACAATATTCTTCTCCATGGTGTTATGTAATGCCCCCATTTCCAATGCCCTAGTTTTTGTCCTAAAACCATAATCCCAAGTAAAGTAAGGAATGGAATAGAGATATCATTTGCCAATTAGATCCTAATTGAGATCCCTCAATCATGTTAGATTTTAGACCAATCATTCCTACTAGGGTTAGGGACATTATCTTAATCATTATTGTAAATTACATAATATACATGTGGGATTCCTTAAAGGTTCTACCCAGCAACCCATTGTCCTTATGGAGCACCACTTGGGAGATCATACAAGGTGCCTTGAGCCATTCCATCCAGCCCAAGAGCACAGAATGACATTTGTCATTTGGCCTCCCAACCCCACTTGGGGAGTCTCTATCGGAATGGCTTCCTAGCTACTTGCATTCCTCATATCCACTATCTCCCCTCCATAATGGGACGGCAGATTCGATGAGAGATTTAAAGGAATCTTTATATCTATTCTATTATGCATAGGCAAAAACCATAGCAAGAATAACAATATAGAGAAATATATATATAACAGTAGCAATATGTTATCTATGTAATATTCTACTTCCTATCAAATGGAAGACAATAACAATTCAGTCAATTAGAATGGCATGCATTATACCAAGCACCTATCAAGTCTGCAGTCTGAAATCCTGTAATGTCCCCTTCTCCTTAGCACGTGCACTTGTATCGAGGTTGGCCTATATTTGACCCTCGTAGGCCAAGAAGTTGTTTAGGGGGTCGACATGGCGGTGATTGGTGACTTCACATCTCTTTATTATTTGATATTTTGGTGTTATATGGAGATAACACGTATCGGGAGACGTGTGAATTTTATTTAATTAATAAATTAAAGGTAGATTAAAATAACATGTTTAATTAAATAATATAAAGTGTACCTACCCTTATCTTCTAGAAGGTGATTGTGACGTGTTATGTAATGAATAAATAGAAGAGGGGAAACACATGTTGGGCATCAGTTGTTTATGTTATCTCTTGTTGAGTTGTGGAGACTCAGGTTGTCCACAGAATATCTTGGGGAATGATACCTCCCTATTGGTCAGCATAATTGAGGAGGTGAAAGACCCTCTGAAGGGTTGCGAGGAGAATGAAGAGCATTCAGTTTTCCACATTTGAGCATAAGGAGTTTGAATATCAGATTATAGTAGTGCTTCAGACTTGCCGGTTTGTGAGATCGCTTGTATTGGAGAGTGCATTCCTTGAACCATTTTGACAGCGATTTCCATTTGGGAATATAGGGGATATCTATCATCATTCATTGAAGGCAGATCGAAGTTATTGGGAGCTGTCGTCAAACTAGTTGCAGAACTAGGAACCCACACCTTTGCTCATACCTTTCCTTATATGCATTGATTTTGACTTGTGTTGATTCCAAAAATCATAGGAGGGAGAGGCGATGCTTTGGGAACAGTTTGGAGGGTGATTTGGTGTCCATCTTAATACTTTGGTGAATCCGATCTGAGGCAGGTCCGTGGCCCTTGTGACCTTCGATTTTCATTGATAGATGCATATGACTGCTTGGAACCACCTTGGGAGATAGGCGCTGTCTTCTAGATAAGGATCCGATCAATTTGGGGGAGCATTCTGGCCACTAGTCAGCAGATTACATTTGGAATCAGACTTCTTGACAGCAGCAGGGGCGGCTCTTGGAGGGGTTCGAATCTACACATTCAAGACATCACCATTGAGGATATTGCTTCGCACATCATCATTTCAACTAGGCGTCGTATATCAGGTTCTTTAGACACCACAAACTTGTCATTTTCAGTTGGTATGCATTAGATTCTGAGCACCATATGTCCTCAAAAAATATGAGATGTAATAAGACCCTATGATGATTTTCTAAAGCACATTGAATGAACATAACAGCAAGTTGAAAGTAGTTTTGAGGCTGCATATCATGTAATCAGTTTTCTGAGGTTGTTTGCCAACTATTTGTTAAAATATCAGTCCGAGTTATTCATGGTTATGAGCCTAAAATTGTTACTGTTTTCTGTCATTACTTTACTAGTTCATCACACTTCACATTATGAGTTATTTTTGATCTACTTCATTAGAATGTAATATACAATGTCCCTTATACCACACTGAAAGTTAAGGACAGCGAGCTATCCTTGGTTAAGCCAAGTGTTTGACGAAATATCCTAGCAAGAAATTTAGAAGTTTATTATCAGAATTGACTAGGGACATTACAAATCCACAGCCTAGTTGCAGTCGATTGACTTCTTTAAATAACCCTTATGAGGACACAAACACTATTCTTACCAAGAGTCTCTTACTTCATAAAGAGGCACCCTATCATAGTCAACGGTTGTCTCTTCTCATTTGATCAGAACTCTATTATATTTTAGATCAGTGATTATTGCCTTATTTCTCTTTTTTGATGCTGATTGAAATTATTGTAATGTCCCCTTCACATTAGGCTTCAGTATTTGATGGGATTGGCCTATTATCAGACCCTCGTAGGCCAAGAAGAGTGTTTTGGGGGTCATGTTGTGGTGATTTGAGGCTTCACATCTCATTATCTATTGACATTTTGATGATTTAAGAGATAACACGTATCAGGGGATGTGTCGGTGTTTATCAATTAATTAATTAAAAAGGCACATTATAATGTTTTAATAAAATAATATAAATTGTACCTAACCTTATCTTCTAGAAGGTGATTGTGACGTGACAAGTAATGTATAAATAGAAGAAAGGGAAGACACATTAGGCATCAGTTGTTTGGTTGTTATCTCTTGTGAGTGTGAAGACACTAGTTGTCCGCAGAAGATCTTAGGGAACGATACCTCCCTATTGGTCAAGCATAACTGAGGAGGTGAAAGATCCTCTAAGGGGTTGCTAAAGGAGTGAGGAGTACTTCAGCTTCTCAAATTGTGCCTAAAAGGTGTTTTGTATCAGACCTCATGTACTTCAGATCTCAGAATTTCCAGATTTGACAAAGGTTGATATTGGAGGCATATTTTTGAACCAGAAGGATAGTGATATTCCTATTTGTGGATTTGAAGTTTGATTGGAGGCAGATCGTGGTTTTTGGACTTGCTGTTGACAGTGGTTGCAGACTTCATGGTACCCTTGTTTTCACTCATATCTCTCCATATATGCATCGATTCAACATTCTAATGATTGCAGATTAAAAGTATGACCAAGGCGATGCTGTTTGGTGTAATTTATGGTGTGAAGAGTGCATGAATTAATTATTAAAGGAGGTCGAACTTTACCATATCCGCCACCCCTATACTCCATCGCTTTCACCATATGATGCTCATATTCACTCAAGGGTCACCTAGGGTGTTTCGCACTGTCTTCTAGTTGGCAACTGAATCAGTTGAAGGAAGGTTTGGGACGATTGTCAGCAGATCACACTGTGTTCTCAGACTTTCAGTCTTGCAGCAGTAATTAGGGCCATGCATGAGGATTGATTTGGCACTTGGGAGGCTTGTTGACCATCGATATTGCTACCTACATCACTGCAGATATACCAGGTTTTCCATTGTCCAATTTTTATTGCATTTTCAGATGATTGAAATAGTTCATGACAGTCATATGTCTGCAGATAAAACTGAAAGTGTATATGGTATATTTGTCTATTTGGTGAATACAACTAATGTAACTTGGCTAGAGAGTAGCCTATTTGATTCCTGATTGTAAGAACAATAAGATTGTCTCTCCTATTTAATGTTTGCAATTGTTCGGTCTAATGACAGTATGCTGTACCCTTTATTTCTGCATACTATTTAATGTTAGTGAGCCCAAACTTTAATGATTATGATTGTACTTTCATCTTAGATTGTTTAGCAAGCCAAAAATCCATTTGAACAAGAGTTTATCAGACCAACAAACAGAGCATGAAGATGTAGAGTTTGAAAAGGCATCAGAAATTTCAGAACCTGAATCAGAGGGGAAGAATACTACTATGTGCATCACTTCCTTGCATCGGGAAGGTTCTTTCCGAATGAGGGAGTCATAGCAGGGCAGCGAGTCATTACTCTCTTTGACACAGGAGCCACACATAACTTCATTGATGAAAAATTGGTGGCTAGGTGTGGAATTCAGACACAGGAATTTGAAGGAGTAAGGGTAAGAGTTGCTGATGGCTTTGCTCTTACTTGCAATAAGATGATTACTGATCTTCCTATGCACTTGAGTGATTATGAGTTTAAGTCTGATTTTTATGTGGTTAACATGGGTGACATGGATGTGGTTCTTGGAATGACTTGGATACATGCTATTGAGAAACTCACACTCAATGTCAAGCATATGGAACTTCCTTTTGAAGCTAATGGCAGGAAATATGTGCCTAAAGATATTATAGACTCAAACCTCCAGATGATCTCTTTCAGGAGGATGGAGAGACTGATTCGTCATGATCAGCATGAGTGGGTAGCAACTTGTCATATCATGCCTACACAGAGAGAGTAGCAAAAGGTAGAATACCCACCCGATATTTAGGGTTTATTGACTAAACACCCCAAGGTGTTTAGTGCCATACCACCAGGGCGGCCTCCTGATAGGGGAATAGAACACATCATTAAGCTTGAGGAGGGTGTTGTGATCACACCTTATAGGCACCTGAAAAGGTTGAAGGATGAAATAGAGAAAACCATCAAGGAACTGCTCGACATGGGACATATACGGTCGAGTAAGTCTCCCTTTGCTTCATCCGTGGTACTGGTTAAGAAGAAAGATGGGACTCTGAGGATGTGTGTAGACTACAGGGCTCTGAACAAAAGAACTATCAAAAATAGGTACCTTATTCCACTCATTGATGAGCTTATCGATGAGTTGCATGGAGCTTGCTTCTTCTCAAAGATAGATTTGAGATCGGGTTATCATCAGATACGAGTGAGAGAGCAAGATATAGAGAAAACAACTTTCCGATGCCATTGTGGACACTTTGAGTTTTTGGTCATGCCTTTTGGGTTGACCAAAGCTCCAACTACTTTCCAATCCACAATGAATAGGGTCTTCCAGCGTCAGCTAAGGAAGTTTGTTCTTGTTTTCTTTGATGATATCTTGGTATACAACAGGACGTGGCATGAGCATTTGGCACATCTAGATTAAGTGTTGAGTATTTTGGAGAAGGAATCCTTGTATGCCAAGGAGTCCAAGTGTGCATTGGGAATGACGTAATTATTATATCTCGGACATATCATTAGTGTTGAAGGAGTGTGTATGGATCCTGATAAGGTTCGTGCTATCATAGATTGGCCTACAATTGAGAACCTTACTTAGCTTAGAGGATTCATGGGCTTGTGTGGAATTTATAGACGCTTCGTCAAGGGTTTTTCATAGCAGGCAGCACCAATGATAGACTTGACGAAGAAGGGAGCTTTCGTTTGGACTGATCAGGCACAACGATGTTTTGAGAAGTTCAAACAATTGATGACCACTTGCCCAGTATTGGCTGTTCCAAACTTTACTAGACCCTTTGAGCTTCAGTGTGATGCATCTGGTGAAGGTATTGGTGCAGTCCTGATGCAGGACAAGCATCCTATTGCATTCGAGAGCCGGAAATTGAGAGGGCCTGAATGTACCTACAATATTTATGATAAGGAGATGTTGGCCATCATGCATGCATTGGCCAAGTTCAGGCAATATTTGGTAGGCTCCAAATTCAACATCAAGACAGATCATAATAGTTTGAAGCATTTCCTTGGACAAAGGGACTTGAATGATCGCCAGCAGAAGTGAGTTAGCAAGTTGCAGGCATATGATTTTGATATCACTTATGTCAAGGGGAAGAACAACATTGTTGCTGATGCATTATCACGGAGACCGCACTTGGATGCCATGGTTGAGATTGCTGAGGATTGGAAACATTTGATTGCAGCAGAGTATGCTAAGGACTCTTGGGCTTCTAGTATTATGGATGGTACTGTGCAAGATGAGAGATACTCCATTGTGAGTGATTTAATCATTTACAAAGGGAGAATTTTTCTTGTACCAAGATCGGAGTTGAAGGGAAAGATTTTGAGGGCATTGCATGATTCCCCTATGGCTAGACATTCAGGGTACTACAAGACATATAGGCATATTAGGGAGCGGTTTACTTGGAAGGGACTTAAGTTGGATGTGCTTCAGTATGTGAGAGAGTGTCCAGTTTGTCAGCAGAACAAGCAGGAACATTCTTATCCAATAGGACTACTTCAACCACTCCCCATTCCTGATCAGAAGTGGGAATGTCTTTCGATGGATTTTATCACAGGGTTGCCTAGAGTCCACAACAGTGGTTGTATCTTTGTGGTAGTAGATCGTCTTACGAAGTTTGCCCACTTCTTTCCGATCTCAGCTACCTACTTAGCAGCACAGGTGGCAGATTTGTTTTTCCGAGAGATCTTCAGACTTCATGGGTTGCCACAGACCAGAGTGAGTGACCAAGATAGTAGATTCATGAGTCACTTTTGGTAGGAATTGTTTAGACTTAGTGGCACTGAGCTCACCCCCAGCACTAGCTACCACCCACAGACCGATGGGAAGACAAAAAATGTGAACAAATGGGTGGAGGGCTACCTTAGAAATTACATAGCTGGACAACAACGGGCATGGGTCAAGTGGTTGTACTTGTGCGAGTATTGCTATAATACTACTTACCACATGTCTATTTAGATGACACCATTCATGGCACTTTATGGGTATGATGCGCCCAACTTCCTAGATCTTTTGTTGAGTGACAACAGGGTGCCTCGTGCTAGAGATTTCCTACAGGAGAGTCAGGACATTGTATGATCATTGAAGGAAAATATTCAGAAGGCACAGAACTAGCAAAAGCAGTATGCAGATCAGAAAAGAGTTGAGCGATCTTTTGATGTTGGTGACATGGTGTACTTGATGCTGCAGCCATACAAACAATCTACTCTCAAGAAGAGTGGAGCAGAGAAGCTTAAGCCACGATACTATGGGCCATTTCGGATTGTGAGGAGAAATGGAGAGGTGGCCTATGAGCTTGAGCTACCAACAGATGCTAGGATACATAATGTCTTCCATGTGTCGCGCCTCAAGAAGGCGATAGGACACCATGTCGTACCTTCTACAGTGTTGCCACTCCTTGATGAAGAAGGGAAGTTGATACTAGTACCTGAGGCTATCATTGATTTCAGGGAGTGTAGGATGAGGAATAGAGTTCTCAGGGAATATTTGGTGAAGTGGAAGGATTTACCAGAGGAGGATGCGACTTGGGAAAAAGAGGACATCTTGCAGCATCCAGCATTGAGATTTCTTGAGGACAAGCAATTTCAAGGAGGGTGGACTGTAATGTCCCCTTCACATCAGACTTCAGTATTTGATGGGATTGGCCTATTATCAGACCCTCGTAGGCCAAGAGGAGTGTTTTGGGGGTCATGTTGTGGCGATTTGAGGTGTCACATCTCATTATCTATTGACGTTTTGATGTTTTAAGAGATAACACGTATCAGGGGACGTGTCGGTGTTTATCAATTAATTAATAAAAAAAGGCACATTATAATGTTTTAATAAAATAATATAAATTGTACCTAACCTTATCTTCTAGAAGGTGATTGTGATGTGACAAGTAATGTATAAATAGAAGAAAGGGAAGACACATTAGGCATCAGTTGTTTGGTTGTTATCTCTTGTGAGTGTGAAGACACTAGTTGTTCGCAGAAGATCTTAGGGAACGATACCTCCCTATTGGTCAAGCATAACTGATGAGGTGAAAGATCCTCTAAGGGGTTGCTAAAGGAGTGAGGAGTACTTCAGCTTCTCAAATTGTGCCTAAAAGGTTTTTTGTATCAGACCTCATGTACTTCAGATCTCAGAATTTCCAGATTTGACAAAGGTTGATATTGGAGGCATATTTTTGAACCAGAAGGATAGTGATATTCCTATTTGTGGATTTGAAGTTTGATTGGAGGCAGATCGTGGTTTTTGGACTTGCTGTTGACAGTGGTTGCAGACTTCACGGTACCCTTGTTTTCACTCACATCTCTCCATATATGCATCGATTCAACATTCTAATGATTGCAGATTAAAAGTATGACCAAGGCGATGCTGTTTGGTGTAATTACTGGTGTGAAGCGTGCATGAATTAATTATTAAGGAGGTCGAACTTTACCATATCCGCCACCCCTATACTCCATCAATTTCACCATATGATGCTCATATTCACTCAAGGGTCACCTAGGATGTTTGGGGCTGTCTTCTAGTTGGCAACTGAATCAGTTGAAGGAAGGTTTGGGACGATTGTCAGCAGATCACACTGTGTTCTCAGACTTTCAGTCTTGCAGCAGTAATTAGGGCCTTGTATGAGGATTGATTTGGCACTTGGGAGGCTTGTTGACCATCGATATTGCTACCTACATCACTGCAGATATACCAGGTTCTCCATTGTCCAATTTTTATTGCATTTTCAGATGATTGAAATAGTTCATGACAGTCATATGTCTGCAGATAAAACTGAAAGTGTATATGGTATATTTGTCTATTTGGTGAATACAACTAATGTAACTTGGCTAGAGAGTAGCCTATTTGATTCCTGATTGTAAGAACAATAAGATTGTCTCTCCTATTTAATGTTTGCAATTGTTCGATCTAATGACAGTCTGCTGTACCCTTTATTTCTGCATACTATTTAATGTTAGCGAGCCCAAACTTTAATGATTATGATTGTACTTTCATCTTAGATTGTTTAGCAAGTCAAAAATCCATTTGAACAAGAGTTTATAGTGTCAAAACCATCTGAGGTGTCTTGGAACAGTCTAATGTGAAGTGTTTGACAAAATTTCCCTAAGTGCCAAGATTCTGAAATTTCATATCAGAAAAGGAGGGGACTTTACAATTATTCCCCCTCGCTTCCTTCTCTGAATGCTGATCTGTATTATATAACTCTCCCTTAGTCTTGGAGAGTCACACCCTACCTATTAGCCACTTCTCTCTTTCAAAAGGTGGTGTTTCTTTTATTGGACCGTTGCCCTTTGCTGACTTAACCACGGTTAGTAATCTTAATGGAATCACCACCCTAACACCCATGCCTCTTTATTCATAACCTGCAGTTGTTTAGTGTAATCATATCTTATTAATGATTGTTAGTGATGCGTATTAATGCAACTATCCTTAATTAACTTCCTGCCAAGTTGATTTGCATATGGATCGCTGTGTGCTTCTGCATCGATACAGATTTAGGAGGAGCAGAAAATGGTGAAATCTTATTAATAAGACCATTTTCTAGAGTATTGATATTTTCCTTATGGCGGGGGCATCACAGTCCACCCTTCTCGAGATTGCTTGTCCTCAAGCAATATTTTAATTGGGATGATTAAGTTGATTCCTTAATTGCTTCTGCTGTGCTAGTCTGATTATGACAAGTTGTTAATATGAATAGCTTAACCAAGATGTTGAGAATTTGCAATGTTTGTAATTTCATGACAAGTTTTCTCTCATTTTTCCTTTCTGATTACTTGAAAATGTAAAGGACTGATTTGGATTGTCCCACCATATATATAATATTTTTTGATACCTCTTTGTGTTAACACAAGAACACGTATTAATATGAAGCATGACACATATCTAAGGTCTTAAAAGAATTGAAAGTATGGCTTGTTATATCAAAGTGAGACTTGGAAGTTTTGACAGAGGATCCTTTCCTTCATGAGGCTGTTAAATAGAGCTATAAATAGTCTTGACGGAGATCTGTCTTACTTAACTAAGTAATGTTATTTTCAGTTAAACTGTTCCTGGTATGAACATGCTAGACAGATTGACATTTATGTAACTCATTCTTAAGGTCCTTATATCTGTAATTTAGTATTTTGAGTTAATTGAGTTGAGAGGCTTATTGTTTAAATAGTAATCAGTAATTCTTTTGCAGGAACCTGTGTGGGGGGTTGCTTTCCTCTTATGTACTTGAAGTGTGTTCGTATTTATGTAGTTTTGGGATTGACCAAGTTTGTTTTACTTTGAGAACTCAGATCCTCTGTTGAACCAACCCTTAGTAGGGAGAGCTATCAGCCCTTTATTTAATAGACTAATAACATTCATGATATTATTTGATTAAGTTTTTGGTTGTGACATCTCACTGTTACCGACTATCTCCTATTCCATTTGGAAGTTCTGGATATATATGAGTGTTGACCTTTTATAGCCAATCATAATGGTGTTCACTGTGGTTTTGAGAATTTGATTTGCAGAGGTTGTCACCATGAACTCTTGTTCAGTAATTTCAATCAGTGTCTTTCAATGTAGAAGTTCATACAACTCAAATGTTTTATATGCTGTATGGTGCGCTAGAGATGGATGTCATTTGGTACACCATAGAAATTGTCTTTGGTTAAGGGCATGCCTCAATACTGGTCATATTTCATAACTCCCTAGGACAATGTCTTGATTTGTCGATTTTGATAGTTAATTCTGTTAATAGTAACAATGGACCGAGATGAGCATATGACAGTTTGGTGTCAAGCATGATGGTTAGAATATATGACAGCTTAATGTCAAACTTAATAGACTATGGTAGTCAAAACATACAACAGATTTATGCTAAATGACATGATTTATCATTTTGCCATTAATGATAGATCTATTAAAAATGGATGAAGACTGCGCTGGAATGCATCTCCTTACATATTTTGTTTCAATTTATAGGCTAACTTATTATGCTTATCAACTCCTTACACTATCACTTTTTGGCATTTGTATTCTGACACATTCTTTCTATAGGTTTTCATAGTATTGTCATGTTCAATAATTCCTATGTTGTTTTTACTAATGTCTTACCAATTTTATTTGCAAGAAGAAGTGTCTTGAAACATGCACCCCATTTTAATTTGTGTGCATGAATACCGCTCTTGCAACATTTATAAGTACTCATAAAACACTCATGGAATAAACTTGTTTGGAAACACATCAAAACATGAAGTGTATTCAAGTCATAAGACATACATTGGGAAGGTAAATACACACATGAAGTAACCATGCTGAAAGAGCACATAAGGCATAAGTCATACACACGAATAAGGCATGAACCATCCATGTAGAGCATGAAGTATGCACACGAATATATGTAAGGCATAAAGAACATGAATACACATAAATCATGAATCATACACATGAATTTAAGTAAGGCGTACAGCCTGGAATATACGCATGAATACACACAAGGCATGAGAAATATACGTGAATCCTCGTAGTGCATGAAGCATACACATGAATACACGTAGCGCATAAAGCATGAAGTATACACAAGAATTCACTCAAGGTATTAAGCATACACGTGAATACATGTAGTGCATAAAGCATGCATTTACCTAAGGCATGAGGCATACACGTGAATAACGTAGCACATAAAGCATGGAGTATACACAAGGATTCACTTAAGGCATGAAGCATACGCGTGGATACACGTAGAACATAAAGCATGAATTCACTCAAGGCATGAAACATACACACGAACAAATGTAGCACATAAAGCATAAAGTATGCACAAGAATTCACTTAAGGCATGAAGCATACACGCGAATACACATAGCACATAAAAAATGAATTCTCTTAAGTTATGAAGCATACTTGTGAATACACGTAGCACATAAAGCATGAATTCATGCATGAAGCATACATGTGAATACATGTAGCATATGAAGCATGAAGTATATAGGAATTCACTAAAGGCATGAAGCATACACGTATTTTTAGATCCTTCTTATTGACTAGAATGCATTCATTAGTTCCTCTTTCCCCAGTAGGATGGTAGGATCAAAGCTCTGATACCAATTGTAATGTCCCCATTTCCAATGCCCTAGTTTTTGTCCTAAAATCACAATCACAAGTAAAGTAAGGAATAAAATATAGATATCATTTACCAATTAGATCTTGATTGAGACCCGTCAATCATGTTAGATATAATATTGATCATTCCTACTAGGGTTAGGGACATTATCCTAATCATTATTGTAAATTACGTAATATACATGTGGGATTCCTTAAAGGTTCTATCCAAAAACCCATCGTCATTATGGAGCACCACTTGGGAGATCATTCAAGGTGCCTTGAGCTGTTCCATCCAGCCCAGGAGCACGGAATGACATCTGTCATTTGGCATTCTAGCTCCACAGGGGGTGTCTCTACCGGAATGGCTTCCTAGCTACTTGCATTCCTCATATGCACTATCTTCCCTCCATAATGGGCCAGCAGATTGGATGAGAGCTTTAAAGGAATCATTATATCTATTCTATTATGCTGTAATGTCCCTTTTTCATTAGTCCTCAGATATTCACGGGATTGGCCTATCACCTGACTCTCGTAGGCCAAGTGGAGTCATTAGGGGGTCGATTTGCAGTGATTCATGACTTCACATTTCATGTCTACTTGGTTTTATGGCAAAATAAGGAGATTACACGTATTGTGAGACGTGTGCCCTTTAATTATAATATAATAATATTTTAAAAAGTGCAATTAAATTAATGTGTAATAAAATAATAATAAAGTGTACCTACAGGATAAGAAGAGAATCTTCTATAAGAAATCACATGATTGGATATGAAAAGAATAAATAGAGTAAGGTGATTCATTGTTGAGCATCAGTTGTTGTGAATATCTCTTCTTGTGTTGACTTGTGGAGCCGAAGGGTTTTTTGCTGACAATCATTTGGGAACGAAAACTCCCGATGGTTACTATAACTGAGGAGGTGAGAGATCTTCTGAGGGGTTGCTGTTAAGAGAGGGAGACATATCAGTCTTCCTATGTGTGCATATTGAGTTTGCTAGGTGCCATGGTGAATGAATTCATTGAATTTTCAGATTGACAGATTAAGTGTCCTTTGCATATCGATTATGATTAGTAAGGGTAGCCAATCCTATTGGAGGAGCATTGGGGGTGTATTGTGAGCTCGCTGATCATATCTCAGGTCTGAAGTTAAAATCGAGCTGTCAATTCCAAGTCCACAATTTTGTTTACACTTCATCATTGAAGCATCAAATACTAGGTTTGAGGACAGTGATATTCTTGGAGGCCAAAGGCGATTCTTCTTGTGACAGTTTAAGAAGATATTGTGGAGGAATCAGGCTTCTATCAGCTGAATCAGAATCGTACCAGTCATCTGTGAATCATCGTTTTTGCTTATCTCTTCAATTTGGCTTCCAAATCCATCATTAAGGACAGCGCTCTAATTGTGGAGGAAGGGCGATTATTTTAGAAGGTGAATAGAGGGCTTGCAGCTATCAATCATCATTGCATCAGACTTCATTTGCAGCAGCAGAGGCGATTTGTATTGAAAGTCGAATTGGCTCATTGAAGGCTCCCTCACTCATGATATTACTTGCTTCTTCAAGGCACCCTATCTCAAGTTCATTTGCAAATAAAACTTCATTGTAATTCTCAGTTTGTGTGCATAAGATTAGAACTATCATTTGTCTTCAGAAGTCTGAAAATGTTCAATTAATATCAGCCAATGTGTCTGATTATATCACTGTCATTGTAATGTCTCATTGGGTCAACATATGAATGAAGGAGGAGAATTGATTGCATCATGTGCATGTTCTTTTCTGAGGATGTTTGACAACTGTTTGTCATAATGGCAGTTAGTCGTTTGTCCATAATTGAGAGCCTAATCTGATATGATACATTCCTAGAAAGTTGTTTATGCATTCTTGATAATTATTCAATCAATTCTAGTCCTTGTTAGTAGTTAAAATCAGTCTCAACATGTGTTCAATGGCTTCCCTATCAAACTGAAATTCTGAGACAACCTATCAGCAAGACATAAACTTGGTACCAGCAGTTGGAATAGACACTTGTTCGTGAATATTCCTTGTATTTTCAGACATGCCACTACAGGGGATATTTCATATACGTAGGCAAAAATCATAACAAAAATAAGAATATATAGAAATATATATAATAGTGGCAATATGTTATCTATGTAATATTCTACTTCCTATCATATGGAAGACAAATAACAATTCAGTCAATTTGAATGCCTTGCATTATACCAAGCATCTATGAAATCTGTTGATTAATTCTGAAATCTGCGACCTAGTTGGAGTTGATTGTGTTATTTTTAGATCAGACTGATAGCAATGAACAGAAATCAACACAATGCACACACAGAACACGAGTACCCTGGGAAAACCTCCCACTTGGAGGGGAAAAACCCAGCAATAAATCGCAATCTTTATTACCAAGAAACAGATTGTAACATTACAATTTTGCTTCAACACTTGAAGCAGCAGATAACTCAGAACAGCAGAATGATGACATCAAACTAGGGCACAAACGATAGCATTAACTTATCTGCAAGATCTCAGAAGCCTGTTCACTGTCATGCACAGATTATGCAAGTCAATTCGCTGACCAAGGATGATATTCGCTGCTCTCAGACTTGCTGTTCATGAATAATGAATCGCTGCCTCTAGAGAGATGAATCACAGAAGAAATTCACTGATCATATGCTGGAGAAATTCGCTAGTCTTGTAGAGATAATTCGCTGATGTAATGTATGTCTTTGAAGCATGAAATGACCTTGCATATATATGAGCCTTGATGCCTTGTATGCCTTAGGTCGGCCTTGCTATTTGAATTCATAATAATAATTATGCTTTGGCGCCCAATATAGGGTCAGACCAATAAGCATAGACGAGTTACATGATATAGGGTCGGCCCTATCAGATCCACAAGTTACATTTACATGTTACAAGTTACATCACTCATTTAGGGCCCAGCTTAATTCACAAATTATATCGTCCATTTAGGGCCAGACCAAAGTACAAGTTACACATTGAATTTTGCATAATAATGTGGCTAAGGCCGATAGGCCAATTAACCACCCACATGTGCTAGGTCGGCCCTAGAAGGAATCCGACCTAGCTACAACATCAACAGATTGACTTCTTCAAATAGCCTTTAAGAGGACATAGAGACACAATTCTTACCAAGAGTCTCTTACTTCATAAAGAGGCACCCTGTCTTAGTCAATGGTTGTCTCTTCTCATTTGATCAGAACTCTATTGTATTTTAGATCCGAAATTATTGCTTTATTTCTCTTATTCAATACTGATTGAAATTATTCCAGCTTCCTTCCTTCTCTGAATGCCGATCTGTATTATATATCTCTCCCTTGGTCCTAGAGAGTCACGCCCTACCTATTAGCCATGCCTCTCTTTCAAAAGGTGGTGTTTCTTTTATTGTGACCGGTGCCCTTTGCTGACTTAACCACGGTTAGTAATCTTAATGGAATCACCACCCTAACAACCATGCCTCTTTATTCATAACCTGCAGTTGTTTAGTGTAATCACATCTTATTAATGATTGCTAGTGACACATTAATATAGCCATCCTTAATTCATTCTCTGCCAAGTTGATTTGCATGTGGATTGCTGTGTGCTTATGCATCGATACAGATTTAGGGGCAGAAATGGTGAAGTATTATTAATAAGACCAATTTCTAGAGTATTGATATCTTTCTTACGGCAGGGGCATGACACCTTAAGCTCTCTGTGACATATATCTGGGCAATTAAGATCAGAACCATGCCTCAATGAAAAATAATTATCAGCATTCGATATGGTTAGGCATCCTTTAGAAATTGCATATATCAAAGATGGTATTCATATAGCCCACACACCCAAATTAAAGATTCACATGATAATAAAATAAACGCCTACATGGAATTATAAATCGATCTGAAGAGCCCAAATGAAGTGCTATGACCTGTGATATTATTCAAATCACCGATAACAATATCAAGCTCCTTTTTAATATAGCCTTACACCCAAACTCAAGGGATTGGCCAGCTTATTCCCAACAGCCAAATGTAATATGAAATATTAATGCAAACAATAGCCATCTATTAAAACATTTGCCCCGTTCTTAATATTAACTCTTTTCTTAATATTAATATTTGGAAACAATAGCTCATATATGAATATTTTTAAAAATATAATATAATATTATATGTATTAAAAATATTATTTTTATTATATTTTAATATTATATTTAAAAAATATTATTTTATTATTTTTAATTATAGCATCTCCAAGTACCCTTGTCTCCTGGTAACCTTGCAATTCATATACTACTGGTTTTTGGCCTTTTCAGACTCCCTTGAGAATACATGCATTATTTATTTTTCTACAACCAATGGCAAATGTTGCAAAATGTTTAGTACAGATGACTCTTGCTTATATGTCTCCTGGTAACCTTGCAATTCATATACTACTGGTTTTTGGCCTTTTCAGACTCCCTTGAGAATACATGCATTATTTATTTTTCTACAACCAATGGCAAATGTTGCAGAATGTTTAGTACAGATGACTCTTGCTTATATGTGCTTTAGGGATTGTATCATTCTTAGCACAAAAGTTTGCTCAAATCAAGGTCTCAACTAGGAAGGTATATCGTTGTTCATGGCATTTTCTATTTGGAACTTACAAAGTCACGGATAAAACAAGGATTTCCCACACGTACCAACTAGTCATGTAACAGAACATTCATATATCAAAGCATAAGTAACAATAACAAACAGCTATACTAGAAGAATGATATCTTTATTGAATTCTCAAGAGTATGTCAGTACAATATCCCCCTTGCCGAGGTTCCATCTGAATTATATATAGACTTGATGGTTGGCCAAGTTGCCAACTGTCACTAACTACCAACTACCCCACGGGAACCTCTCGACGACTCAAACATAACCAAACATAAACACCCATCCCAACTACAAACTAACATGTGTTATTGACCCCTAACATTAGGCCCCCCCAAAAAGTAGTCGTCTTCCAGACGACTAAGACAATAGGAGCTAGAATACAAAACAAAGACTAAGACTGAGAAGGGGGAGGAGGCATGCCTGTAGTGGTCGAAGAAGAAGGTTGTTGCCCTGTGTGGAGTCTGAGGTTCTTCTCTGCCATCAGTTGCCGTTCCTGTGCCTTCTTCACCATGTGTGCGACCTCCAACAGTTTTTTGTCTTTTTGCTCCATCTGTAAGGTAAGCTCGACCACTTTTGATGCCAGTACTTGTACCTCCTTCTGCATGCTGCAACGGGCCTCATAAGTAGTCACCTTCATTTCTAGCTCATCCTGCAGGTTCTTCTCTACTGCAGCTAGTTGTGCATGCTTCTCCCCTTCTCCAATTTTGCTACATACAGCCGCTATGCCTGTTGCTCTATTTGGATCTGTCGTATCTGTAGGTACACATCCCAGAAAGATCCTTCCATGCTGCGCAAGGTGACGCCTAAGGTGTCCCCTCCTTCCACCAGTTGCATGCGCGTCCATTCGTGTACCATCTCCGGTGTACTACTGTTTGGCCACCCCTGCTGCTCGAAGTGGCGCACAAACTCGTCTGCACATCCAGAAGTCATGAAGTGGCGCAGTTTCTCAGCATCGACAGAGTTGCCGGCATCCATTTACCTAGTCAACTGTGCCATTCCACGTGCTACGTCTGAAATCCCCTGTAGCTCTCCAAGGAACCGCTAGAGCGAGCCTGTCGAATCGCTAGGGTCTGGTGGAGTGAGGTGAAGTCTTGCCAGTAATCCTTCCGGCCCGCTTTCCCCAACATTGCTGATCTTTCGGCTTTGCCCACCACTTCATGTTGCTGT
Source organism: Cryptomeria japonica (assembly GCF_030272615.1). Classification (NCBI taxonomy): domain Eukaryota; kingdom Viridiplantae; phylum Streptophyta; class Pinopsida; order Cupressales; family Cupressaceae; genus Cryptomeria; species Cryptomeria japonica. The sequence goes on along the minus strand of NC_081408.1, from coordinate 177,749,038 downwards.
AATCTTCTCAACAGACATCCTCTCATTCAGGTCTGTGATAGAGGTAGTCTTGTCCTGTGTCTGGTGCGGCCCAATGGCCATGGCGCGTGGTGCAGGGGAGGGCGGGGGGTGAGGTGTGAGTGCAAACTGCCCTAGCCACCCATCCAACGATGCATCTATATCCTCATCCGTCAATGTCTCCAGTACTGCCAACTCCTCCAGACCATCTCCAGTCATCGGTACATCCCTTGACTCATCTTTCTCCGCTGGTGCCGTACTAGTACCTATTGTGCCAGTACCTGAACCTGCCGTACCAGTACCGACTACCTCTTCTTCCCCTTGTATGACCGTCTCCTGAGATATTTTACTCGAACTATGCTGTACGACCTCCTCTGCCACCGTTTGGTCTGCCATATTGGTACGTTCTGCGGTTGGTGCATCTTGCGACTTGAGTACAGCTAAACTGATTTGCAGTAGTGACACCCGTCGTTGTGCCGATGGTTCTCCTTCATTGATTTTCCGGAACAACACCTCTACTGGTCGTACGTCCCTGACCAGACTAGCTACTGTAAGTGCTTCTTGTGGTACCAAGTGTGCTGAAGATAATTTTGGGGGTGTGAATTTCACCCGCGTGCTCTTCCACTGTGCCCGTAGCCCTTCATGCTGCTCTTCCTCTTCCTCCTCTTCCTGTTGCTGCGATTCTACTTCCCCTTCACCCTCTACGGTTGTGTGTGGTGCCATATGGAACCCCTCATCACCACTCTCCTGCTCCTTAGTCTCTTCGGCCTCTTCCTTAGAATCTTTGGTACTGCTGTCATCTTCAACCTCTACTGACACATCCAACTTCCTCCTCTTTGCCGGCTGCGCCATGTCACTAAGCGTGTCCAGGTGGGCATAATAGTACATGGTTGGTTTATTAGGTTCCACCCTTACGTGCGTTTTGAAAGTCCCCCACATTTCTAGCGGTACTTGCAGGCATACGACATCCAAGAATAGGCTGATGGCACATGTAAAATGTCGTGTTCCAACATGAGAAAATCATGAATTCTTTCCGCCAAAAGTTGCCCCCAGTTGTACGCTTTGCCACATTTGATTCCATTTATTAACCCTATCATCCAGATGGCTATGTCGGATGCTCGACGGGCTCCTGTGAGGTGACTTTTTACCAAGTCCATCAACATTCTCCATTCTCCTGGTGCGATAAATGCACGCTTCAACCCCCTACTATCAGACCAAGTGCTTTTCCATTGCTCTTTTGTGAGGTCATCTCTGCATACCAAATCCAACAGCCACTTCTTCTCCTTGGTGAGCTTCTTGGCCGGTTTTGCTGCAGATGCCCCCTTCTCAGGTATACCAAATACCCTCCTGAAATCTTCCGGTTTGATGGAAGCCCTTTCCTGGTGGTTGTATCCGGATACCATAGTCCCTAGCACCGACTCAAAATCCTTAATGTTGAATGTCGACATCTGGATGGCATGGTCTACCTGAGTTTTTCTGAGGGAGTCCTTTACCACATGGTCAGGGGAAGTTTCCTCCCACCAAGTACGACACTCGCTGCCAGTCACACTCTCAAAGGCTACATTCCGCCGTGATTCCCTCTGGATCCTTTTGCACTTTTGGCCTGATTTTGGCCTTCTTGCTGCTACTGGCTAGATCTGTAGCTATCATGGTTGCATTGCAACTGTTTTGGCCTGTTTTCCTGCCTTTGTCTTGTCCTTGACCGTTATTATATTGGTCTGCAAGTGTGACTCGCCATTTGGTACGGACCATTAGGTCAACTGCTACTTCTACACTGTATCGATTGGCCCGTATACTTCCCTCTTCTGACCATATAACTTCTTTTATGCCCACCAACTCTGCGCCCAACTCAGTATGGATAGCAAAAATATTCGCCTGTAGTACTGCTTGCTGTGTACGGTATACTGTACGTATTGCTTTGCGACCCTCTTCCAATTCCGTACGGTGGTCGTACAGTGTCCAATCTCCTTCGTACGATGGTCACTTTTCCCTGTTTTCCGTACCTCCCTTGTCCGTACGGTTGCTGTGCACTTGATCTTGGCAACCCGTACGGAATGCATATGGATTTCCTGTGTACGAATTCTGGTTCTCTTTTTCGTATGACGCCTCCTTTTCGTACGACCTCTTGCTGTCTTGTACCCGTGTACAGTACAATTTCATCGTACGGCCTCGCCTGCAAGTGTGCTTATGTGGATTGTACGACTTTACCATACGAATTCTCTCGAGTTATTCTGTCTGAGCTTCGTACGACGTTTCCGTACGTCGTGCAATGGTCACAGTACGGTTTACTTGCAACGTCGTACATCTTGATTTGTGCAATCTATGATGCCTTCGTACGTGTAATCCGTACGGCGTACGGATTTCACTCCCTTGTTGCGCCTTCTTATGGACTCACTTCCTCTCTCCTGGTCCTTCGGCTGTCACCAACACAATCTTGCTTGTGTGTTGTATAAAAATGGGCTTCCCGGGGGTTTTTATTATAGTCATTCGTTCTTTTCAGGGTTAGGGTTAGGCTTAAATACTTTATAATCTTTACAAAATAATTGCCTTTTTATCAATCGCATTTTTTCCTTACTTATTTCCCTTAATTTTGCTTGGCACTTAAATTTTTTGGCACTTAAATTTTTTAATACTCGCCAACCCTCGCCTTTTTATCTCCTCCATATACTCTTTTCTTCTTATTTTTAATAACCCGTCTCTTATCAATTGTTTTAATTCTTTTATTTGACAACACTTTTTAAATGTAATTCTTCGTACCTTCAGTTTACCAAGGTATCCCGACGTTAGGTTGCCTCGTTTAGATGGCCCTTTGTGATCCACCGGGTAGCTTATTGCCTCTACCAATGCTGCCGAATGATTTTTCTGCCCCCTTAGTTTCCTCCTTGTTGTTCGGGTACTACATTTCTTCCTTGCTCTTCCCTTGCCACTCGTCCCGACTTCCTTCCACCTTTTGTTTGACCCTTGGTCGGCGTCCTCATCTCCTCTGCTCCTCTTCATGAAGGGTCATTCTGGGTCTTTAGCTTGATCTCCGAATCGTGCAACCACATACAAACGTGCGACAACCTCTTATAACATTCTTGTGCACAACACGACCCCACGTACTCCAGGTCCTATATCTTGTCAACCAACGGAGTGGTTCCCACCCCCTTATATCGCCTGTCAATGTAGTGGCCTCCATACTGTTGGTACCATTTTACTTTTTCTCCATCAACTTCACGTGGTCCCGCGGGGTTAGGGATCACTCGGTATAATGAATTGGGTCCGGCTTCTGGTTCGCCTGGCTGGGAGGCGATGATGCATAAGTCTTCTGTTTTCAACACCATTTTTAAACAAGGACCTAGGGTTGCCCCGTACTCCTCTAAGTCTAGTTCCGCCTCCAGGTCTACAGGTTCCTCCTTTTTATTTGCACTCTCGACTTTCTTTCGGGCTTCAACCTCTTCATCGATATCATATGCTACGTACCCTTCTTGAGGACCTTCATATGGGGCCCGCTTCTTCCAATGTCCAGAAATCCGTACCCATACAGCTGGATCCCCAAAATACGCGTTTGTGAGGTGCTTGTGGGTCCTGGGGACCGCAACACCCTCCACTCATTTTGGCACAAGCCGTTCTTCCATGGCTGCAAGAGGCTTTGCCCAATCTTCATCTCTTCGGCAGGGCTTTGCTTTTATCATCGGGTCTTCGTCGACTTCCTTGCTCTGGCCAATTGTCCAGTTCCCTTTTGTAGCGTACCCTAGCGGATAGCTTCACCGCCCCATTCTTGCCGACCTCTCTGATCTTATAGGGTCCGAGCCAACGAACTTTAAACTTCCCCAATCGGAGTTCGTTTCGGCCGTTATACTTCAAAACCAACTGCCTCGGTCGGAAGTGGACCTGCCATAGGTGTTTGTCATGCCAGCACTTCCGCCGTCGTTGTGCTACCTTCGTTGCCCATTGAGCCATTACCCTTCGTTCGTCCAATTTCATCAGGCTGCCAAGCCTTGCACTCAAGCTTTCTTCATCGCCGAGTCTATTATCCACCGCCACCCGAAGGCTAGGTACGGTGTCCTCGGCTGGTACCACTGCCTCCTGCCCGTACATGAGCTAGAACGGGGTATGCCTCGTGGTGACCTTGTAGGTTGTGCGGTAGGCCCACAGTATGGCTGGTAACCTTTCTTCCCAGTCTTCTTGCTCCACCCCACACGACTTGTAAATTATTGACACCAACACCTTGTTGGTTGCTTCTGCCAGTCCGTTAGCTCGGGGGTAGTACGGACTAGAGAGATTGTGAAAGATTTTGAACTCTACGATCATGGTACAAATTACTTGGTTGAGAAAGTGCACTCCCTTGTCACTAGTAATTTGAAAGGGTATCCCATACCTTGTGACGATCTATTCATACAAGAACCGTGCCGTACTCAGAGTCGTGTTATCTGGCAAGGTTCTTGCTTCTGCCCACTTGGTGAGGTATTCCATAGCCAGTACAATGTATTTGCACCTGTGCATGCTACTCGGCTTCAAGGGTCCTACAAAGTCCAAACCCCACCGTTCGAATAGCTACTGTGGTTGCGAGGGAAAGAGGGGCATGAAGCCCTGCTTGAGTGGTTTTCCTGCACGTTGGCAAGTGTCACACTCGATGACCCACTCCCGGGCGTTAGTGTGTAGAGTTGGCCACCACAGACCGGCCAGAACTACTTTCCTGGCAGTTGCATCTGGTCCCATGTGTCTGCCTGCTAACTCGTCGTGTGCTTCCTTCAACACACTGTGAATTTCCTCCTCCATAACACATCTTCTCAGGATCTGGTCGGGGCCCATTTTATATAACAGGCCATTGATTAGTTGGAAGGTCTTACTCTTCAGTGCCAGCTTCCGTCGTTCCCCCGGGGGCATCTCCTTTGGGAATGTGGAAGTAAAGAGGTACCGACCGATCTTCTTGTACCATGATGGTAGTACTGCACTCTAGAACAAGTGTGCATCTGGGAAGTCCTCGTTCACCCCTTCGGTTGATTCCCCTGATCTGATCCTTGATAGTTGGTTGGCTATCACATGGGACTTGCCTGCCGTACAATAATGGTGAAGGTGAATTCTTGCAGGAGTAGTAGCCATCTGCTTACCCGACCCTGGATAATTGGTTTATTTACCAGATACATTAGTGCCTAATGGTCCATGTAAAACGTGAATGGAGTAGCCAACGAGTAGTAGCGAAACTTTTGTACAGTGTACACCATCTCGAGTGCCTCCCTCTTCGTTGTGCTGTAGTTTCGTTCAGCCCTTGACAAAAGTCAACTGGCGAAGAAACGAAATGATCCAGTCCTTGCGTCCCTACTTGCGTGAGGGTAGCACCAATCGCGAAGTTGGAGGCATCGACGTGTACGTGAAACTCCTTATTCCAATCCGGGTACACCAGTATTGGTGCACTTACCAGCCGATCTATCAATTCCTTGAAGGCTTCTTCCTACTTCGTACCCCATACGAACGACTCTCCCTTCCTTGTCAGCTTATCTAGGGGCCAGGAGACTTGTGCAAAGCCTTTGATAAATCTCCGGTAGTAGCCAACATGGCCCAAGAATGACTTCACCCCTATCACATTCGTTGGATTCTCCATGTTGACAATCACTCCTATCTTATCTGGGTTTGTCTTCAGACCTTCTTTACAAACAATGTGGTTGAGAAGCTTCCCTTGCGTTACCATAAACCTGCACTTCCTTGGGTTAAGAGCCAGCCTAGCTTTCCGACACCTCTCCATTCATTCTCCGAGTGCCTTTAGATGGGTGTAAAAAATGCCCTGAAATTTCCTACGGACATTTTGTCAAAAATGTGTAAAATTAATCTCTGGAAAGTTGTCGGTGCATTACATAGCCCAAAGGGCATGCGATTGTAGGCGTACACCCCCTCCACCATGAATGTGGTCTTTAGCTTGTCTTCTTCCGCAATACTTATTTGATTGTATCGCGAGAACCCATCCAGAAATGTGTATATCTCATGCCCAGCTACTTCTTCCAGGATGCTGCCAATGAATGGGATTGGGAATGGATCTTTGATTGTTACTGCGTTTAGGTACCTGAAGTCCACGCATATCCTTATCTGATTAGCTTCCTTCTTGAGAGAAATGACTATTGGGGAAACCTAGTCACTGGTTTCCACTTTGAATATGATCCCAGCCTCCAACATTTTGTTGATTTCCTCATTCACCTTGGCTACGTAGTTCTTGTTCATCTTGTACGATCTCCTCCGTACGGGTTGGGATCCTGGTACGAGGGTTATGCGATGTACGCACAATTCCGGTGGTACCCCCTTCAAGTCCATGTAGGTCCAGGCAAAGACGTCCTTGTATTCCAAAAATATCCTGAAAGCCGCTGCCTTTAGTATGGGGTTCCAGTCATCCCCTACGAGTATCACCCGCGGGTCCTTGTCCTTACCTAGATTAAATTTTTTCACATCCCTTTCCTCGTACTTGATGGGTTTGTCTCATTCAAACTGATGGGCTGGTGTGTCATCCACCCGTGCCATTCCCTCCTGGTACCTACCGTACTCTGAGGGAAAGGACTGTTCTTCCATACTGCCCTCTGATTCCCCAATCTCGCATATTTGCAGCAAGTGGCACTCCGTGTGGAAGACCTCGTAGTCCTCCATCTGCCAATGGAAGAGTCCGGCCACCGAACTAGTTCCATCTTCAGAGCATCCGTCCAGTTCACACTCCTTCGTTGGGTTCCCTCCCTCCTCTGTCTCCTTCGGAACCCCACTCCCATCTATTTGAGTCCTCCGAGTCGAATTCAGACGACGCAAGCTCTTCACTGACGGACTGATCCCTCAGGTCAATCACATACTTATGACCTTCACTCTCGATTGAGAGTGTATTCTTCTTCCAGTTATGATTGGCTCTAGCCATGATCAACCATCCCCTTCCCAAGAGGGCGTCGTACGCTTTTCTCTCCAGTGGAATGACTACGAAGTCCAGAAGGAATTGTTGTGACCTGATCACCACCTTTTGTGCCATGAGAGTCCCGAGGGGTTTGATGCCGTGCTGATCCGCACCGACAAGATGAAATGTTGGTGGCCAGAGGGTAGGCTTTCCCAGACCTCTCCAAGATTTTTCCGGTAGCACATTGACTCCAGATCTGCCATCCACAATGGTGTTTGTGAGCTTTGTTCCATTATGTCCATCTCCACCATGGCAGGTTTCTGTCCAATGCTTACCGTGAGCAGCATAGGGTCCTGTTGACGTGTATTTTGTACACAGCCTAACACAGAATAAAATACCCAAGGGTACCTTATCCTCTCTTGAATAAAGTCTCTGATTGCTGAAGATGTCGCAAAAAAGGATCAATCAGGGTGACTCCAATGTTCTTTTATGTAGGGTCTCTACGTGTGGATAAGCTCTCTGTGGTATGATGTGATTTGCTGGAATCACAAGGGGACTTACATTCGATGATTGAACGTCTGATCTGCTTTGAATATTGCTGGAACACAGGCTCTTACTAACTTTGACTTGAAAAAAAAAGGAAAAAAGAGGAGGGCGAGGAGAGAATCTAATCCCAATACTAAGGAATGTAGGAGCAATGATTGATCTTTGATGAAATTCTAACTAGGTCTTGTTTTGACATCGCAGGACCATCTCCACAAGGCTAGTGCGATCTTCGAAGGGAAGCTTTATGATGTTCAAATCATCACTGCAGGCATAGACACCATCAGGTTGATGCATATCAATGAAGAAACGACAATTGAAGTTAAGCTTAAGCTGAATGATTCCAGTTGACTACGCAAGGCAAGTCTGCAATCAACAAACTGCTAGTAGTATGGATATACGAATTTCACCATCAATCAAGCACATTTCTTCCACTCATCTAATAACATGAAATCAAATATGAGAAGTATAAAGACCATGCAAATTGTCGAATCGACCCATAAATTTCACCATTTCTTCAATGAAGTTACAAGTCTTTTACAACAACATCTTGGCAACAATCTTTGCCTTCTCTCTCTACTCTACTCTAATTGCTATTCTATCAACTAGCTAATCACCTTCTAACTACTCTCTATCTATCTTCTAACTCTTAAATTATTGCTAATTACCTTTACAAAATGAAATGCCAGGGCTTATATAGTGCCCTCAATACAATTCGATGGCTTAGATCAATTCGAGATCAATGGCCAAGATTCAACAATGAAAACCCTAATTAGGGTTTGTTACAACCATTACATAACATTTAATGCTTGACCAATGATAAAATTGTATTGCTTGGACACACTTGAACATTTCGCTCTGGTCCCTGGGTGAGGGACAGGAGCGAATTTGGGCAATTCCATCACCTTTGCGGTCTTTGATACTTTACTTTCTCTCCGAGGCGTTCCAAACATCATTGCCCCTTTGTGTCTTAGCTTGGAGTGATTTAAGCTTGGAGGGAATATTAAATAACCTTGAGTTCGCCCTGGTCCCTGGCTGAGGGACAGGAGCGAACTTTCACTTGTAGGCTCAATCATGCTTTGCTAACTTTTAAAACCATCTTCAATGGATCCGCTATGCTTCCCTTCACTCATCCTTGACATGTAATTTGCTTCATCTTGGCGAGAGATTTGTCTAAGGAAGAAATCGCTCTGGTCCCTGGGAGAGGGACAGGAGCGCCTAGGACAATATGGGCTTCACTTGGCGTTTTTGCAATCTTCAAATTATCTTCAACGGACTCGTTACGCCTCCTTTGCTTGCCTCAAACTTAACACTTACTTGATCTTCGCCCAAAACCTGTCTTATAGGGAAAATCGCTCTGGTCCCTGAGAGAGGGACGGGAGCTATCACTTAAATTCGCCCTGGTCCCTAGCAGAGGGACAGGAGCGATTTTGCTTCTAGGGTCAATTTTCCTCATGATTGCGCTTTCAAGTTATATTCAACTGATAAAATGTATCTCCTTTGATCTTCTCAATTCACGAAATCGTTCAAATCTTTCAAGGACAAGGCAATTTTGGATTTCAAGCTCCGGTCCTTTAGTGAGGGACAGGAGCGATTTTTGTCCTCCAGGCCCAAATGCCTCACTTTTCACCATGAAATGTCTTTGCTAGGGAAGATATCATCCTGCTTCATGCTATGAATAAAAGTTAATGTCCAAAAAAAGGTCTAAAATTGTGCATATAAAGAAAATCGCTCTGGTCCTTCAGTGAGGGACAGGAGCGAATTTGACCTTCTAGGCAAAAGCTTCATCATTTCATTGCTTTTGATCAAGTCTGGATGCTCCATCATGCTCATTTTGCCCTTCACCATGCCTTTGATGTCTCAATTCGTCCAAACAAGGTCAGGAATGGCTCAAATAAGCTTTTTCGCTCTGGACCCTTGGAGAAGGACAGGAGCGAAATTTGACTTTTCGAACTCTCTATCAGGACAATTTTAATGGAATATAACATTTAAGTATAAGTGACATTTCCTTCTATGTTTCTTCTTTCTTATACTTTAAGTTATATTCCATATATACTTTCAGGATGTTTGAGAGTGGTTTCAGACCTCTAGGAGTTATATTGCAAAATCTAGTTTTTTGAGGTTTTTTCAGTTCCCAGACTTAGTCAAATTTCAGGATCAGGACATTCCAGACTTAGCCAAATTTTCAGGATCAGGACCTCACTCAAGCCGGACTTGCTATCCTATTGATCTCCCCGACAGTACTCAAAATGCAAAAGCCAGCTAACAAAACCCTAAAAGACCAAAAAACAAACCCTAAAAAGCAAAAAAGCAAGGGTCCCCATTTGCAATGGGGCGATGTGTGAAAACGTCACAATAGGTCCATGGCATCCATACCAGGTTCCTTCACTGAAGTCGCACTTGGTGGTTCTGTCGCCGTCCGGTGTTCTTGGCCGACGATGATGTCACCGGCTGCATTTCTTAGGGCCATCCTCAACTGTGGCATGGTCTGTAGGAGTTTGGATACCCGTACGGGTATGGTGGTCTGTAACATCTGCTTAATGATAGTTTTCTCCGGTCCTGACCGGAGTGGGGTATTGGCAGCAGTGTGCGAGGCCCTCCGTTCTTCTGCCATCGTGTTGATGTGTTTTTTGTACACAACCAAACACAGAATAAAATACCTAAAGGTACCTTATCCTCTCTTGAACAAAGTTTCCCGACTGCTGAAGATTTCGCCGAAGGATCAATCGAGGCAACTCCAAGGTTCTTGTATGTAGGTTCTCTACGTGTAAATAAGCTCTTCGTGGTATGATGTGATTTTGCTGGAATCACAAGGGGACTTACATTCGATAACCTGAACATCTGATTTGCTGGAATCACAAGTCCTATTTACTAACTAGAAGATAATGAAATGGCAAAAGATACAAGTTTCAAGAAGTCTACTCTAAGACCTAGAATGTGAGAAGATGAATGAATGACTAGGTGGAGTCCTACTGGGCTAGGTCTCACCATCAGGTTGAACAATTCAACACCAACTCAGTGCGATCTTGTAAGGGATGTTTCAAATCGTACACCATTAGATACTGATCACCATTCAAGATAATGCGTGAACAACAGAGGTGTTATGACTTGGGATTAAGCTCGTTCTATGCCAGTTGATCACGCAAGGCGCTCTTACAGCGAACAAAAGGCTAGTGGTTTGGACTAGGTGGATTCCATGCGAGTTCATTCAATAACTTCTTTCATTCAATTTAATTATCTATCATTTAAAATGAACATTCAACGAGAGACCATGCATATTGCAAAGAAACAACACACTTCACCATAACTTCAATGAAAATGGAGTTTATTTACAATCAATGGCAACAATTTCTTGCCTTGTCCTCCTAATCTACTCTAATTTCTATTCTATTAGCTGACTATTCACTATTTCTAACTATTCACCCACTATTAACTATTAGCTAGCTATTAACCTTTACAAATGAGGAGCCAAGGCTTTATATAGGGAGCCCCTTTACAAACAGACGACTCTGATTGAGTTAGAACCAATGGCTAGGATTACAAGATAGAAACCCTAATTAGGGTTTGTTACAACAAACTTAGCCAATTAGAAAATTACATTCCAAGGGTGAGGACCAATAGGAAGCAGGGGTGGGTGCCTCGAAGTTCGTGCCATCCTCGATGAGTCAGGTACATTGAATCTGGACATGCTGAGGTGGACCAATCCGATTGGAGGAGTAGTGACTGGGATGCCACCTTGTCTGATGTCTGTGTCTTGGTTGATCTCCTTTTTGTCTCAATTTGATGAATGACGTACCTCTTTTACTCCCAAGTGCTTGATGAGGCCTTCTTATCGTCAAGTCTTCCTTCTTCGATAGCATACCTTGCCTTGAAGTGCTGGCGAAGCCTTTCTTTGTCATCTTGTGGTAGAATGAGGTCTTGAGGCTAACTTGAATTCTTTGAACACCCCTAGTCTTCCAACGCTTCAAAGCACCTTGAATCCTCCCTTTTTGTATGTGGAACGTCCTTGATGATGATGGACTGGAAGAGGTCGTCCTTGTCTTGGCCTGGTCTTCTTTCATCTGCAAAACAAACCATAAGATGATTAAGGACACATAATAAATTCATTCTAACATAGCATTTTCTACCTTAAATAATCAACAAGAAGACATCAAAATGAAGTTTGCTCAAGATTCTCCCCAAGGACAGGCCCTATAAGAATTTCGCTCTGGACTCTTTGGAAGGGTCAGGAGCGAAATTTGCATTCTTGGCCAATTTAGACCTCATTTCATCATAATCTCACAACTAGCCCTTTGCCCAGCTCAAACAAGGTAAAAAATAGGAGTTTCAAAGGATTTCGCCCTGGACCCTTTGGAAGGGTTAGGAGCGAAATTTGCATTTTAGGACAAAATCTTCACAACTTGTGACCACAACTTGCTCAAATGCATGCCTAAGGATCCCTTTAATCTCAACCAACATCAAGCTTGATGCAAAATTGGAGAAAAATAGAGTTTTTGAGGATTTCGCTTTGGATCCTTTGGAAGGGTCAGGAGCGAAATTCTAGTTTAGGCTCAAGTTCTATCACTCCTCCACTCCAAAATGTCTTCCAAGGCAAGCATACACTAGTCTTCTCTCCATCAAGGCCCGGGAATCCATCTCTTGACCTTCATTATGAGCAATTTAGGTGAAATTGAGAATTTCGCTCTGGACCCTTTGGAAGGGTCAGGAGCGAAATTCATTCTTAAGCTCAAAATCCTTACCTCTTGGACTTATAACCTATTCAAACGCATGCCTATGTCCATCTTTAAGTCCAATTCACCTTGATCATTGTCCTGGCCTAGCACAAACTTGAAGGAAAAAAGACATTTTGAGAATTTCGCTCTGGACCCTTTGGAAGGGTCAGGAGCGAAATTCAAGTTTTTTCACTTGATATTTCATTTCCTTCACTCCAATCTATCTTGCAAGGCGAGAATACATCACTTTTCTTCCAATCATGCCATAGGGATCAAAGTTCTGGCTTCATCCAAGGGAAAAAATAGGTGATTTGGAGAATTTCGCTCTGGACCCTTTGGAAGGGTCAGGAGCGAATTTCTCTCTTTGCTTGTTTTCACTCACTCAATTCCATTTCTTGCACTTTGTTATTACTTGATTCTCCATTTGAATCCTTCTCTCAACTTGACAACACTTACTTGGCCTCAAAAATGGCTATTAAGGAGAATTTTGCTCAAAATCATAGCCAGGGACAGGACCTATTTAGGATTTCGCCCTGGACCCTTTGGAAGGGTCAGGAGTGAAATCCTTGTCCAAGCTTAAAATCTTCATTTCTAGAGGCGACAATCCATTCAAGGGCAATCCTAGGGGCATTTCCCAACTTCTCCCACCTTGGTCTAGGCTTAGCCTGGCATAAAAATGAAAGGAAAAGGTAGTTTTAGGGAATTTCGCCCTGGACCCTTTGGAAGGGTCAGGAGCGAAATTCATATTTTGAGCTTATTCCTTCATTCCTCTCACTTCCATCCACCTTCAAAGGCAAGGTCACGCCACTTCACACCCATCCAAGCCATAAAAAAACCAAGGATTTGACTTGCTTTGAAGGGAAAATAGGTGATTTTAGGAATTTCACTCTGGACCCTTTGGAAGGATCAGGAGCGAAATTCATGATTTGGCTCAATTCCTTCAAATTTGATAATCACTAGCACGTCAAAGTCACACCTAAGGACACTTCCAATCCTAATTCACCTTGAACCACCCTAGACTTGGCATAAAATTGAGGGAAAAGAGTGGTTTTGTGAAATTTCGCTCTGGACCCTTTGGAAGGGTCAGGAGCGAATTTCTCATTCTAGACTTGAATCTTCATCTTTTCAATCCCAATCCTATTTGCAAGGTAAAATTCCATCACTCTTCACCCAAGGAACAAGGTTTGAAGCCCAAGCATGGAAGCAAATGAGGTTAATAAAGAATTTCGTTCTGGACCCTTTGGAAGGGTTAGGAGTGAAATTCATGTTTTAGGCAAAATCTTCATCTTTCAAAGTGTCCAACTACCTCTCAAGGCAAGAACATACCAATCCACCCTCCAACATGCCAACGCTTAGCCAAAACAAGGAAGAAAATAAGAGCTATAAGGATTTTCACTCTGGCCCCTTTGGAAGGGTCAGGAGCAAAATTCCAATTTTAGGACAAAATCCTTCACATTTTTACATACCATCACTTCAAAAGGCAAAGACATGCTAATCCACTTCCAAATATGTCCAAGGAACTAGAATGTTGGTCTAAACAAGGAAGAAAGTAAGGTTTATGGGGAATTTCGCTCTGGACCCTTTGGAAGGGTCAGGAGCGAAATTTCCATTCTTGGACAAAACCCTCACTTTTCAAAACTTTCAATCACTTCCTTAGGCAAGAACATGACCAATTTCCTTCCACCATGTCCAAGGAACAAGGATGTTAGCCCAAACAAGGGAGAAAATAATGTCTAGGGAGAATTTCGCTCTGGACCCTTTGGAAGGGTTAGGAGCGAAATTCACATTTAGGCTCAAATCTTGACTTCATTTCTCACATTTCTTCATCCAAACAAGTGTTTTGCCCTCAATAATGCCTGGGAATGAGTCAGTTCTAAGTTTGGGTCAAAGTAGAATGTCTTATGGAGAATTTCGCTCTGGACCCTTTGGAAGGGTCAGGAGCGAAATTGAAATTCGCTTTGGACCCTTTGGAAGGGTCAGGAGCGAAATTTGACATTTTGGTCTCTCCGTCAAGATTCATGTATGGAATATAACATTTAAGTATAAGTTCTTATACTTTAAGTTATATTCCATATATACTATCAGGATGTTTGAGAGTGGTTTCGGACCTCCAGGAGTTATAATGCAAAATCTAGTTTTTGGAGGATTATTCAATTTTCCAGACTTAGTCAAATTTCAAGATCAGGATGACATTCCAAACTTAGCCAAATTTCAGGGCATTTGAAGATCAGGATGACATTCCAGACTTCATCACTCACAGTAACTTGCTTATCTCAGACCTTCAAAGAGGATATTCACTCACCAAGCAAGACACAATTAGCAACAAGAGCAAAACCAGGCCCTAAGGAAGACTTTCAAAGAAACCCTAACCCGGAGCATCCATTGACTCACCTTTAGCTAAAACAGAGCCTGCTATCTTAGTGCTCCCTTTGGCAACACTCAGAATGCAAAGGCTAACAGACAAAACCCTAAAAGACCTAGAAACAAACCCCAGAAAGCAAAAAAGTAGGGGTCCCCATTTGCAATGGGGCGATGTGTGAATACGTCACAACACATCGCCCGTTCAATATCTGCCCTGGCTTCCTGGAGTCTTTCCTTCTCCGTGCGAGGGTCAGGATACATGGCTTTCTTGTTTTGCAATCTTGTGATTGCCAGTACGCCTTCCTCCGGTTCTTCTACCTCCAACATATTCATCGCTTTTTGCTTTGGACAATTTGTGTCCTCGTGATTCCCCGGACCGCACCATTTGCACAACGAACTTCCTGCATCATCTCCATTTTGACATTCCCGCGCAAAGTGACACCATTCGTTGCGTTTCCGGCATTGGATCATGGGTCGTCCCTTTGCGTCGTATTGAATTCTACTCCTCGACGTGTTATTATTGGGCTTGTTGTTACCTCGCCGGTTGTTTCGGTACCCTCCAGGAGAGGCGTTAGAGTTTGCTGCAGGCTTCGGAGGTGTCACTGGCGGTGTGACTTGGTCGGGTTGGGTGTAGAGCACTTGTGTGCTCCGTGCTTTCAAGTTGTATGTGCATTCCTTAATGGAATGTCCCATTACTTGGTAGATGTCACAGAAAGCTTTACGAGGGAAACTCCCCTTAGTGTGCCCTTTTGTCTTGCAGTCGGTGCACCATAGTTCTTTTCCTTCCTTGCCACTTTCTTTGTCAGCCTTTAGTTCTTTCATCATCCTCATCATATCCCTTCGGAGTGCTTGCACGGTTTTGGACTCCCCATCGCTGTCTTCATCCGTACTGTCACCATCGCTCACCCGACACTTCCCTCGGGATGTCTTATTTTCACTTTCAATATCCATCGCATGGTTGTATGCTTCGTCATACGAGGGTGGAGGGACCACTTTCATCTTCCGTCTGAGAGACGATATCAGTCCTTCAACAAACCATCTCTTCTTGAGGCCATCAGTCGACTGGTTCTCCATTTTGTTGAGTAGTTCCCTCAGCCTTCTGTTATATGCCCGCACACTTTCTCTTTTTCCCTGCTTGGTATTGCGCCATGATCTCATTGTCATCCTATAGGAGCTCCTCTTGAAAAGCCTTCTTCAGATTGTTCCAGGACGTTTTATACTGGGCATCCAAGTCTGTATACCAATCAATTGCTATTCCTCGCAGAGTGGCTGGAAATGCCTTCACCCAGTAATCTTGGTCGTCTTGGCCATTTGCTTCCCAAATGGTCACGCATGTCTTACAATGTCGTACGGGATCCTTCGACCCGTTGCCCATGAATTTTGGAAGCTTTTGTTTCTTCGGGGTGTGTGCCATTGTTTTGTCTTGGAGGGTTTTATGTAGCGCTTGGAAGTTACTATATGCCCAGAAGGTATTATGTGTCTGGAAGGTACCGTACGCTCTTGACCTGGTTGGACCCCTGTCCACAGGGCTTTGGTCACCCTCGCTCCTACAGTCCCTCCTTCCTGGGGTTTCTGGATCTGACCCTCCTATTTTGGTTTCCTCTGACAAGGACAAATTCTTGATGTCGGATAATGTTGCTTCAAAAATATTGGCGACCTCTTCGTGCAGGTCCCGTGTCGCCTCCTCTCCTTGTTTTGAATACTCTGACGGGTTGCTCTGCGACTTGGCTCCAGAGTCTTCTTCACTCGATGTCGAGTGTGGGGCCTGTTTGGCGAGATCTTCCTCCTCTACATCTGGAAGTGGCAGGTTCTTGGCGACCTCCGCCAACTCCTTCCACGTACACGGCCTTTGTCTCTCCCAACTACGACTCCGACTCACACTCCGACTTCTGCTACGTTTCTCAAGGCTCTTCGAGTCAACAACCTCCCTTAGTCGTCGTCTCCGCTCGGCTTATTCTTTTATATGGAGAGATCTTAGTACAGTTCCCTCGTCTACTCCTTCGGTGGCAGTGGTACGTTTGTCTTTGTTTGGCCGTAGGGGCATTAAGTGCCAGAGGTACGGCGTCGACTTGTTTCCCTCTCCTCTTCCTCCCTACGGTTTTGCTTTTTGTACCTTTGGAGTACTTGTTGCCGACGGAGTTCCCGTGCAGTTTCCTCCCTTCAGTCTTGAAGCGCAATCAGATTTTTGGCGAGTAACCTTTGAATACTTCCGAGCAGGTCAAAGACGAGAGTGCTGACGGTGAGTTCACCACGTACTGTGCCTTTGAAGACGACTCTCTCCTAAGCCTCCCTCTGCACATACTGCGTGACCGACACGTCCCACAACTCTACCAAGTTTGTCGTCAATTGATCCTCTCGTGCCTCTTCCGCGGTACTTTCTTCGTGTGTGTCGCTGTCCACGACAATTAATTGTTGGTTGAATGGCCGGCCCATTAATTCCTTCCACCTGCAGCCATAGTTATCTCCAGTTTCATTCAGGCAATGACGCCAAAATGTTTAGTCCTTAATGTGAGGTTGGTAAATTCACGGATAAAACAAGGATTTCCAACACGTACCAACTAGTCATGTAACAAAACATTCATATATCAAAGCATAAGTAACAATAACAAACAGCTATACCAGAAGAATGATATCTTTATTGAATTCTCAAGAGTATGTCAGTAGAATACCCCCCTTGCCAAGGTTCCATCTGAATTATATATAGACTCGACAGTTGGCCAAGTTGCCAACCGTCACTAACTACCAACTACCCCACAAGAACCTCTTGGCGACTCAAACATAACCAAACATAAACACCCATCCCAACTACAAACTAACATGTGTTATTGACCCCTAACACTCAAATCAAGGTCTCAACTAGGAAGGTATATCGTTGTACATGGCATTTTCTGTTTGGAACTTACAAAGTGATATGAATCTTGTCTGGAGAAGATTGAATTTTTAGCTTTTGGATTTAACTGTATTTGCTTTTTTACATCAAAATTTTGGATTAAACGCAATGATTCATCATTAGGATAAGGATACAATAATGATAGGAATGTTGTTTGTTTGATAGAAAGAACCTGTGATAGGATTATGGCACATGTTGTGAGGATTAGTTGTTCTTATTTCTTCAACACTTTATGGATTCTAATTTTTAAAATCCTAAATACAAGTACAATGAAAGAAATATTACAGATCACTTATATAATGAAGCATTTTCTTGCTTTCCTAGGAACCAAAGTCAAATTCTTCCATGTGTAAATGGTTTGAGAGATCATGCAGGTGCGATCTGTGGAAGTCAATGAAGCATTCAGACTTCAGAAAGAAAATGGATATGTTGTTCTAGATGTGCGTCGAGAGGCAGAATTCAAAGAAGTAGGTACTTTAAATACCATTCTTGCTTCTTGGGGTTTTGAGGATATCTTGTAGCTTTTCATCTTAAGTAGTAAGTTCTCATTTCTTGTTTATTTTGTACCTACACTTGAAAGAATCATCACATTATCTCAAAATAAATCAAAGTACAATGGCATATTTTTTAAGATTAGATACAAAATTTTTATTGTAAGGTGAAAAGAAAAGCTTGTTTAGAAGTATTAGGTTTATCATTTTCAAGCTTTTGCATACAACTGCGTGGTAGTTTACTAGATGTGGTTTCAGATCACACTGTGTAATGAGAGGATCGCATAGTGTGATCCAAAATGTTGATGTAAGAAACTACCACAAGATTTTATCTAAAAATTCAAGGAAAGCTTGTCTGAAGAAATGGGTAAAAATTCTATTTGTTTATTGTTGTATACCAATGTATATCTGCTAGCTGCTTGCATCTGTAGTTAATTAACAGTTCGTTGTAGTTGTATTTTTGTATTCTTGATTCCAATTACTTCCTCAATGCTGGTTGCAGAAGTTAGTGGTAAATTCTTTTTAAAGTGCACTTGTTCCTTATGTTTCTGATGAAGCCTTTTTTTCAGTATCATCCAGAAGGAGCTATAAATGTGCAAATTTATAGACTAATAAAAGAGTGGACGGCATGGGATGTTGCTAGACGTGTTGCATTTGCATTCTTTGGGATTTTTCAAGGCACTGAAGAAAATCCAGAGTTTCTTGAAGGTGGATGTTTTCTAATGCTGGAATTATATTACTGGCATGTCAATTAACTATTTTTTTTTGAGTCTTTCATAAAATAAGTTCTATTTTAAATTTCAATACTATATCTTAAGGATTTTTTTTGTACTTGGCAGAAGTGAGATCAAAACTGGATAAAAACTCCAAAATCATAGTGTTATGCTCACAAGGTGGTACCATGAAGCCTTCTGCAAATTTCCCGGAAGGTCAGCAATCAAGGTAGAATTTCTTCTTTCTATATTATGGTTGATTGGAGGCCCTTGCTTCTATCAGTTGTTAGAATAGAAAATAAGTGAAGTAAAAACTGGAATTCAGACATATAAATGGTGAGGTTCAAAAGGAATTGTATGAAGTTTAGCAATTGCCAGCCTTAGCTGTTAGAACTTAGAACTATGCTTATTCTGAAAAATACATCATATTGTTGGTTCTATTTTCTCAAATCACTGTAGAATATTGCTTCTTTTGTAAGTGTGCTTCAAAATGCAAATAAAACCAAGGTTAAAACTTGTTGCTAACTTCTCCAACCTTGATCATAATAAGATTTTGATTATAGATTGTACTGGATTTTCATTGCCATTGCAATTCTTGGTCCATCCTGCTTAATAGAATGCATAATAATGGTGGATTTTAAGTTTAATTCAAAAAAATCAGAACAAAAGTTGAGCATTGAGCAATATCTTGTTTTATGCAGGTCTCTCATTGCTGCCTATTTGTTGGCACTTGATGGCTACAGTCCTATCTTACATTTGGAGGGTGGTTTGTATGCATGGGGCAAAGCAGGTCTACCTGTCAGTAATGAGGAATAATGGTGTTTGTCCATGGAACAAAGATAATTGGCATCCTATAAGATTATTGTAATTTGTGGGATGCAGTGGAGGTCAACTAGATTTTGATGATTTCAAAAAGTTATCCTTAAATAACTAGGTTTTGGCTTTAACCAAGATCTAGCCTTGTTGCACCATAGTCATTAATCTAGATGCTGTATTCCTTTCTTTTTGGATCAGAAACGGTGGATATCTGATATCTACAACGATTTTTCTCATTTCTAGCCTTAATTTCTTCTTTCCAGTTTTGACATTTTCCCCTTGTAATTGCTTATGTTAGTCTGGATAACTGATTTTTTTCGATATACTTAATGGAGAAATCAATCACTGTAAACACCAATGCTATCTTATGGTGAGATGCTCAATTTTTGAACTACAGCTAAAATTGTCCTCTAAATATTTTCTCTAAAAGAAATGCATCTTATATTAGATCAAAGAACGTGATAATTTCATTCACATGGAAATATGACTACTCTGAAAGCCCAGTCCTATAAGGCAGAACAAAACCTAACTTTTTTGACTTTACCGTAAGGTACAGAGATTCAAATATTGTTAGATACAATCAAGCTAAGCTTTCACAAGTACATCCAAATTGCCCTTAAAACTCAACTTTCCTAAGCTTGACATCAAAGAGAAATGCGTGTTTTTTTTTTTTTTTTAAAATTTTATTTTAAATAATGCCTGATAAACTTTTTAACGTGACCGGTGACGCTGGCATGACACGCCCTCCGGCTCTACATGAAACACTTTTGACCCGGAGCTATAAACCGGTGAGGCCACAATCGGGGGACCTCATCCCCACACTTCACTTCTTCAAACCCGCGAGCACAACGACCCAGCGAAGACACAAGGCTTGCGAGCACAATGGCCCAGCAGGGGTTTGAACCTTGGTGGCCGCTTCACCAATGAAGTGTTTTAACCGCGACACTACATGTCCGAAGACAAAGAGAAATGCATGTTATATGACATTGAATTACATGATAATTTTGTAGGGTTGACAAGAGAATTAAATAGAAAATCACATCGTAAAGGAAGTAACCTCAAAAGCTAACCTTGGATTTAATTTTATATTTTGGAGGAGTTTTGAATACATCTTCTTTAAAGAAAAACAAAAAAGTGGATTTTCCCAAACCAAAGCCAATCTGATAAGAAGATCCAGAGGAACTAATGATTCACAAATGTGACAAACCCTTTAGACCAGTTATTTAAACTAAATGAGATTTGCTAGTTAACCCAATCAAGTTGAATTCTTGAATAGGTAATGAGCTTGTTTGAGCAAGATAACTGCAAGAGGCTGCCCATGATATTGAACTAGTTGTTCCACCAAATAGAAGTAGCGGAACTAAACCCATATTGTAATTTGAAATTTCTCAGTCAAGGACACCTTGTAATTTCTCAGTTATTTCTTCTTTTCTTACAATTCTTTACTTTGTAATCAGCTTTGTTCAATACAAAAAACAAATTGTAACCTTTGTCCCTTAGTCCCAATTGCTAGAAACTCAACATGTTTATGAAAACACAAGCTTGGCTTTAGCAAAACAGTTAATTCCTGCTTTGAAATAACTTCGTTAGGATGAGGGGATAAATCTGAAACGTGGCCATAGGAGACCAATGGCAAACAACCAAGTTGTATGCCAAAGATTTTTGACATTATGCATAATCATTTAGGTGCCCCCAAAAAGAGGACCTTGACAAAAAAGGGGACATCTAATTACATCAATAAAATTCAGCCTGTAATCTTTTTCAAAATGTCCCTAGAGAATTACATCTTCAGAAAACATGACTAATTTACTCTGCCTGCACATAAACTGCATAAAAAATCTACTGTACCAGTCTTGTGTGGTCTTGACTTGACTACTAGGCCTTAGTGAAGCATTAGCTACCTCAAGTCTTAGTCTATGAAAGAACCCTGAAAATCCAAATATACTTTCGGTTCCTTGGAGATCATTCAAATCCCATGGAGCAATAGCAGATGTATGTCTCGCTTGACCATATAAGTCTTTTGTCACATGGTCATAATAGTAGCTTCCACTGCTCTTCTTCCAACCTCTCCAATAAGTGCCTAATCCTTGAAGATGTGGTTTGAAAATACAACTTTCAGAAATCACTTTGCAAAGTTCTTGATTATCCAACTTTTATGCCTGAATTAAAAATTGCTTAGTATTATGATTTCAAAATTTTCCCTTTACAAGACAACATTTTTCTTTTTTCGAAAATCAAGTTAACAGCCCAAGCTGTCCTCATGAATCACGTTGAAAGAAATTTCCATATAATGCTCGATTTGACAATCTCACTATCCCTCATTGTGCTTTGAAGTGTAAGTCTTGCCAAGCGAATTAATTTGCTCAGTTGGGGTCACAAAGCAAAATGCCTTTGCCTTACAAAGCGAAATGCCTTTGCCTTACCAGTTATGTCACAGAGCTGAAAGGGGCCTGTGATGCAAATAACACACAAATTGTGATTTCTTAGGATAAACAATGGCCTACCAAACTATGTTAAATCACCTCTTCCATTCCTAAGGAGAAGATTGATATTCTATATATGGTTTAACTTTTCATATAAAACTATCTCGAGGGAGAGTTTAGCATAACCAAGATTGGTACTAAGTAAAACGTTTCATCTAATGCCATATCAATCCCAAGTGTAGACACCCATACTTGTTAAAGTTTGTATCAGATTTTGAATATATAATATTATGATTATGATATCTTCAATTAATCTTAATGTGATATCTTCTATAACTTTGAATTTGTTTTGTTGTTAACAGATTACAATAATTTATGGCAGCACTTGTACGTGAATTTGATTAGCATGAAAATCTGAAATGGTTTTCAGATTTTGTGAGGATAGCCGAAGTGGATTCGATATTAATTGTTTTCTATATCTCCACCACCCTGCTGCCTCCCTTCCTTTATACGAAGGAAGGCATGCCTCCGTAGAGGCATGCCTCTATGTGGATTGAAGTCCACGTAGGGGCATGTCCCTACGGGGACATTTCTCCCGATCGTGGAGACCACGATCAATATAAACATAATGTTAAATGCGGTTTGATTATAGTTAAATGTTCAGTCGGTAATAATACCAAAATATGATTTAATTTCATCATTTAATAAATATATATATAATTTTAATTATTAAATCATATTCTTTGATTTAACAAATAATCAAAACACATTAAGTTTTGTAATGGAGGCTAATCAGGATAGAATAGAAATCAAAATGCTTAAGGCCAATAGGCCAATTAAACATTTGGTTTCATCGATCGGAATTATCTGACCGAAGCTACACAACATTAACACTCCCTCTTAGCTAGGGAGGATTAATTCTATCCCAAAGTAGAAGATACAAATGATATCATCTCCTCGTGATATCTGAGAAACATGACATGAACACAAATATCATATCACATGATATTTGTCATGCTTCTCAAAAGAATATCCAAAGACTATGATATGTGCACTGGTATCACGTCACATGATACCTATCATAGGGATATAAATCATGGCATATCCACGAATATTATGTTACATAATATTCACCATGATCATCTCAATCATTATGACTTTTCAAGATATCGAGTCTCATGATATCTATCATAATGTCTACAAAGATGCTAACTATCATGACAGAGTCACATATATCAAGTCTCATGATATCTTTTCATGATAGTGAGGTCAAAGTATTGTGAAGTCGTCACTTCACAATATCGACCATAAATAAGTGAATATTTTAAAAATCATCATCTTTCAAAGGTACACAATGATCAAACAGTCATGGAGTCTCACACATGACAAAACAAATTATAGTACAATAGATCTAAGTAAAATAGATTACATTCTCAAATTAATTTACATTTCCAATCATGCCAAGTTTCTCACGAAAGTTTTCAACCTTTGTCTTGGACAGAGGTTTGGTGAGAGTGTCTGTAGTTTGTTTTCTAGTACTAACATACTTAAGCTGAATTATATTCCTTTCAACCATGTCTCTAACATAGTGGTAAGGTATCTCAATATGTTTAGACCTATCATGAAACATTGGGTTCACAGAGAGCTTTATATAGCTCTGGTTGTCACAAAGAATAAGAGTAGGATTCAGTGGTTGACCAAATAAACTCACAAAGAGTTTTCTTAACCATACTGCTTCTCTTGTTCCCATGGAAGCTGCAATATACTCGGTTTTTGTAGAACTCTGAGCTACTGAGGATTGCTTTCTACTGATCCAGGAAATCATAGCTGATCCTAGATTGAAACAACACCTTGATGTGCTTTTCCTATCCACTACACTTCAAGCCCAATCTGAATCTGTGAATCCATGAAGATCTAGTTCAACATTAGTATACTTAAGGCCATATCCAATAGTACCACGTAGGTATCTCAGAATGTGTTTTGCAGCCATCAAATGTATCTCCTTTGGTTCACACATATACTGACTAAGTGCGATAACTGAATAACATATGTCCGGTCTGGTGTTAACCAAATACATTAGGGACCCAACAATCTGCTTGTACAAGGTAGGATCTGCAAATTTTGATTCTGAAGCAGCTTCTCTTAATTTGTGCAAGTTTGTTTCCATGGGATTGGACATCGACCTGCATTCTATCATTCCAAACCTCTTCAAAATATCAATAGTGTATTTTCCTTGATTTAAGGTTATGTTGTCTGTCTGTGCCAAACCTCTAAGCCAAGGAAGTAATGTAGAAGTCCCAAGTCTTTCATGTCAAATTCTGAAGCAAGGTCTTGCTTGCATTGAGCAATTAGGTGATCTTCCCCCGTGATTAATAAATCATCAACTTATAGGATAATAATCAACATTTCACCATCTAATACTTTGAAGTATAAATTTGGATCTGCATCATTCTTGAAGAAGTTTAAGCCCATAAGATATTTATCTATTCTTTCATACCAGGCTCGAGGAGCCTATTTGGGCTCATAAAAAGCTTTCTTCAGTGTAAATACATATGCATGATTCTCATGTATGACAAATCCTTCAGGTTGTTCTAGGTATACTTCTTGTATAATCTCGTTCAGAAATGTTGTTTTCACATCCATCTGATGGATCTTCCACCCTTTAGATGCTCCTATGGCAATGATAGTTTTTACAAAGGTATATCTGGCAACTGGGGCAGAGGTTTCCTCATGGTCAATTCCCTCCTTTTGAGAGAACCCTCTGGCAACAAATCTTGCCTTATATTTTTCAATACTGCCATCTGCTGCATGTTTGATTTTAAACAACCATTCGGAGGATACTACTGATTTGTCTTTGGGCTGGGTTATAATATCCCAAACGTCATTTTAATGATAGACTGATATTCTTCAGTCATAGCATCCTTCCATACTTGTCTTTCTAAGGCCTCTTTTACACTGGATGGTTATGAGTTTATAATTTCACTCATCAAGGCAACATAGCTGGAAAACCTATGAGGTCTCTTGCTTTCCCTAAATGTTCCTTGGGGTGCCGCATAGTCTTTTCCTTCTTGAATCATTTTTTTGGCCCAAAGAGGCCTTTTACGATTCTCAGGAGTGTTACTAGAATCATTCAGAGGATCTATGTCATCATATTGTTCTTCATTGTTTATCATTCTTGGAGTCTCCCTCTGAGTCTCAGGGGCAGGATCTTCTTCCATGCTTTGAGGGGAATCTAGGTCTTCTAATTCTTGAGAGCTCCTAGATTTCATGAAGGCAATATCTTCTTCAAATATTACATCTCTACTTAATTCAATTTGTTTTTGACCAGGTATACAGATCTTGTAAGCCTTGGAGGTTTCACTATAACCTACAAAAATGCCTTTTCTGCCCGAGGGATCTAGTTTGGACCTCTTCTCTTTAGGTATATGGATAAAGACATGACAACCAAAGATTCTTAGGTGACTTATGTCAGGCTTAACTCCGGAAAGGCTTCTTCAGGGGTTTTGTCATCTAGGAGAGTGAGGGCTTTTGTTTTGAACGTATACAGCAATGCTAGAGGCTTCTGCCCAAAAAAAAGTGTCTATGTTTTGATCATACATCATGACTCTAGCAGCTTCTACAATAGTTCTATTCTTTCTTTCTGCTACCCCATTTTGTTGAGGATTATAGGGAACAGTGTACTCCCTCTTAATCCCAACATTTTTACAAAAAAATTTAAATATTTTTGAAGTGTATTCCCCCCATTGTTTGTTCTTAAGATTTTGATTTTCTTACCAGATATATTTTCTACTAGGGCTTTGAATTCCTTAAATCTCATAAGGATTTCCTCTGACCCTTTACATTTTAGAAAATAGATCCATGTCTTTCTAGAATAATCATCTACAAAAATCCCCCTAAAGAGGTTACAGACATGGGTCCACATAAGTCAGAATGAACAACTTTTAATATATTTTTGTTTTTGCTATTGCTGGAGTGAAACATACCTTTTGTGTTCTTTCCAAGAGCACATCCCTTGCATGTACCTTCATGACTTTGCTTCAATTTAGGTAGTCCAATCACCATCCTTTCAATTGTGGGAAGAGCTCGAAAATGTAGGTGTCCTAACCTCTTGTGCCAAATTTCATTTGAGTTTGGAGATTCATGCAACAAGGCTTGAGGGAGAGATGTGCATAGTTTATAGAGGCATCCATGCTTACTCCAATTGTTTAGGCTTTCTTGATGGTTGAATTCTTTGGCCAAGCCAAGACTTTTCCTTCCATGAAAGTGATTCTATACCCTTTGTCTTCAAGTGCTGAGATGGAGACTAGTTTTCTCCTTATTCTTGGTAC
Source organism: Cryptomeria japonica (assembly GCF_030272615.1). NCBI lineage: Eukaryota > Viridiplantae > Streptophyta > Pinopsida > Cupressales > Cupressaceae > Cryptomeria > Cryptomeria japonica. The sequence continues at coordinate 177,722,923 of NC_081408.1, read as the reverse complement.
ATATAATACACCTTGGAGTTGAAGGGAGATTCCTGATTTTAGATTTATGGTGCAGGTCCCGGTCCCTTTTACAGGGTAGCTTGAATCATCCCCAATAGTTACTTCTTCATTTTAATTTTCTATTAGATCATCAAGGCGCTCTTTGAATCCAGTAATGTGGTGGGATGCTCCACTGTCGATTACCTAGGTATTAGGGTTAGTTGATACTTGGCTTGAGAGAGCTGAGTAGAATACAAGTCTTTCTGAATTATTCTCTTCCTTTGATTTGCCAACTTCTGCAATAGAGGCTTGAGGCTTTAGTCTTCCTGGACACTTAATGGCATAGTGCCCATATTCATCACATCTAAAGCATTGTACCTTGTTCATATCCCTCTTTCTCTTATAAGAGTGTTTTCCTTTAGATTCTTTGTCCTTCTTCCCTTTGAAGTTTCTTTTCTCTCCCTTTTTGTGTGAGGAAGAGTTCAGAACATGAATGTCTTCATTTATAGAATTTTGATTATCCCCTCTTATGAGCCTGGATTCCTCTTGAATACAATCGGTCTTCAATCTATCAATTTTGGGCAGTTCAACACGAGCATTGATTCCTTGTATGAATCCTTCCCATGATCCTGGTAGCCCATTTAATGCTAACATGGTTAGCTCCTTACTATCTATGATATGACCAATGGTGGAAATTTGGTCTTGTAACTCCATGATCCTCATGAAATATGAAGTGATAGATTCACCTTTATTCATCTTCATGTGATGGAGTTTCTGCTTTAAGGATAGAGCTCTGCTGGGGTTGTTAATTTCATACATGTTTTGCAACGTTGAAAACATTTTATATGCTATATCTAGTTTGGAGATTATGGGCACTATGTGATCCTTTACTGCATCTACTAATATTTTCATAGTTTTATTATTGTTCTTAATCCATAATCTTTGCTCATCTTCATCTTCCAGCATGGTTGATTCCTTATCCACAAATGTTTCTAACTCTTGTTCTCTTAGGGTGATCATTATCCTGAATTTCCAGGAGACAAAGTTTGATGCACCTTCAAGACGGTCCTCAAATCTGACCCCATTTTCCATTTGAAGAGGAATGTGTAATTAGAAAGAATATATATATTATCTCTTATCTCTTATATGCTCAAATCTGATATGATCTTCCTTAGGCTGGCTCTGATACCATGTTAAAGTTTGTATCAGATTTTGAATATATACTATTATGATTATGATATCTTCTATTAATCTTAATGTGATATCTTCTCTAACTTTGAATTTGTTTTGTTGTTAACAGATTACAATAATTTATGGTAGCATTTGTACGTGAATTTGATTAGCATGAAAATCTGAAATGGTTTTCAGATTTTGTGAGGATAGCCGAAGTAGATTCGATATTAATTGTTTTCTATATCTCCACCACCCCGCTGCTTCCCTTCCTTTATATGAAGGAAGGCATGCCTCCGTAGAGGCATGCCTCTACATGGATTGAAGTCCACGTAGGGGCATGTCCCTATGGGGACATGTCTCCCGATCGTGGAGACCACGATCGATATTAACACAATGTTAAATGCGGTTTGATTATAGTTAAATGTTCAGTTGGTAATAATACCAAAATATGATTTAATTTCATCATTTAATAAATATCAATAATGTATATATATATATATATATATATATATATATATATATATATATATATATATATATATATTGTAGCGTCCTAAAATTGCGACACTTGCAATTTCGACTGCATTTTGGTCTTCACGATGGCGATGCAACACGGAACCTGAATGGAGACCCCGAAACTTGTTCATGACATCAAAAACTGCATTTTTCAGCACCCTGGCCTGATCCTCCTTGCACCCTGCTGTCCCTAGAGGTGGGACCATGGCGCCCAGTGCCCTGGTCCCCCAGGACCATGGTGCCCAGCACCCTGGTCCCTGGCCCTATTTTGGGCCCGGTCTCTTATGGGGCTTGGGGTCTTTAAATTTGCAATTGGAAAATAATGTTTCCTGGTCGGCCTAAGGTTGGGAAAATCAGTCTATCAGCCCTAATTGACAAGTATATAAACTACATTTCCTCTCCCATTTGAGGAGGTCGAAAAAAGGAAATAAGCAAGAGCAAGAGGCGAAAGCGATATTCAAACATTCAAACATTCAAGCATTCAAGCATTCCTTCAAGCAATTGAGCATTCTAAGTCTCCATTCAAGGCTAAGTGTTGCATTCAAGACAAGGATTCAACCATTGAAGAGGAGATCACATACAACATACAACATACTACATACATTACACCTTCGCATGTAAGAATACAAACATTCTTACAACAAGGTATCAGTACTTGTTTACATTACAAACATTTACATTTACAGCATTCTCATTTCTTGGTTAATTCCAAAACTGGGGTTTGACCTAAAGGCAAACCCCTCATCCCTAACCCCCCAATCGTCCTCTCTTTTCTGTGTGTAGGTTGCAGGTACGCGGCTGTAATTGAAGATCTGGAATCCTTGTGCAGAGACGAACAGATCCACCTTCGTTTCGTGGATTTTTCAGAGGACCGTGTGCACGCCGGGCGCCATCGTCCCGTCAACTTTCGCTCAAATTTGCAGAACAGCACCGTCTCGACATTTTACTGCTAATTCCAGGTCCGCAGCTTCATCCCGTATCCCTATCTCTGTTTATAAGCGAATCTTTTCTATTTTACATGGATTCTTAGTTCAATCTTTCTATCTACATTCTTTACAAAAGAGGGTATCCTTGCTATCACAACCCTTGAAACTCATTTAGAATCCAATCTTGCATTGTGTGGGATTGGATCTTGTGGGTTTCAACCCTTCTTTTGAATGTAAAGTCTCTCCCAAGTGAAAACCATCAACCCTAGTGACTCTCCCTTCTCTCTCCTTGGAGTTGGGGAGGGGAGAACGACTAGGGTTCGATTTTTCCGCTTTACATTTTGGTGAACCCGACGTGAACATCCTCATTCTGATTATTCATGGTTAGATCTGAAAATTTTGCTTTCCTAATTATATTTCCATGTTTGATCTTTTGCAAATTTTAGAGGTTGATTGCATAAAAACCCTAAAATTTTCTTTTTAAGTAATTAAACTTGTGAAATGTTTAATTGTTAATGCTTGTTTCAGATCTACTCTTCTATTGCAAATTGTCAATTCATATTTGTGCTTTAATTCTGAAAATTAAGTGGTTAAATGTCAAAACCCTAATTTTTAAGACCTTCTTGATTCAACCTTTGACTGATAATTTCACTAATCAAAACACCTCCAAATCGGCTGTAACTTTGGATTCCGCAATAAAATCACAATATCTTTCATCCCTGAAAATTTGGAAAAAAGTTGCGAGGACAGTGTGCACCCCGAGCGCCCTCGTCCCCGACATTTTTTCCGAAATTTCGGGAGCTAGATCTTACTGTATTTTTCTGCTAAAATCCAGAATTTTGGCTGATTTTATCAATTTTAACACTTTCAAAATTAAAGTCAAAGTTGGTCTAGCGATTGCTTGGATTGAGGCTTCTAATCATTCAAAAATCATTGAAATTGAAATTCATATCAAAATTGTGTTTCTTACAGTCCTAAATCTGAAAAGTGTGTTGGGATTCATTCGAAATTTCAGTGTTTTATTCAAATTTTTACAATTTGTGACTTTTGAAATTAAGTGTTTAATTGCAACAACCTTGATTTCCACTTTCAAAATCGAATTTTGCATGAAATCGAGTCAACTTTTAAATTTCGAAACTTGCATTGCTTTCAGCATTCCCTCTAAAATCATAAAATTCAAAATTTCAGTTTCCCTCTCTTTTTCAAAATTCAAAATTTACATTTTCCAACAATCTTGGTAGGGTTCAATTTTGAGATTGCAACTTTAATTTGGCCTATCTACAGATCGTAAAATCACTCAATTTTTTCAGATTAGCTTTAAAATCATCATAACTTTCATCCTTGAAAATTTTGAAAAAAGTTGCGAGGACCGTGTGCACTCCGTTCGCCACGGTCCCAGACATTTTTTCTGAAATTTCGGGAGATTGTCCTGATTGCATTTAACAGCTTAAATCTAGGAGATTGGCTGCTTTTATTGAAATTTGCTACCTCTAAAATTCAAAATCTTCTCTCTCTCTTTAGTGCATGAGTTTTACAACAATAAGCCTTACTTACACTATTCCCGTTAGACGAAGCCTTAGAATTAAGTCCTTCCAAGGTTTAATTATTGAGGAGATGGAACCTAATTTGAATGGCCTTTTTAACGTGGACATGGGTAATTCCTCTAATCCTCTTAATGATGAAGAAGCTCTCCATGAGGTTTCTGTAGAACAACTTTCGAAATTGGATAACCAATTTGATGATTTTTGACAATGGATGTCTCAAGAATACCCCGATAGTGAAGCTCTTTCATTAATTGAGGGTCTAAAACGTATGGTTCAAAGTGATAACAATGGAATTAATATTTTGCGTGGTATTGCACACATTGTGGATTCGAATGTGATGCCTATGAAAAGTTGTGCCGAAACCTTAGGTTATACACAACCTCCTACTCAAGTTAATCATTCTATTCCTTTGACAACTCCTATTGCTAGTATGCCTACTTTTACATCAAACATAATGACTACTTCAATACAAGACATTCCTCCTATGATCACTAATCATGGGGGCAATCCTTCTTCTTCAATCAACCCTTTTCCTTCATTCAATCTGACTTCTTCATTCATTCCTTCAATGAGTGTTCCTATTATATCTCCACAAATGAACACGATGCAAGGGGGCAATTCGTTTAATCATTCCATTCCTCCTTGTAGTGTTCCTCCTTTCCAATCATCTCCTATGACTAACTATCATAGTGTCCCACCACCTTACTCTCTACCTTCTTTCAATAACATAACACCTCCATCACAATCTAACACGTCTAATATGAACTCTTCGACTGAAGCGACCATTAACAATCTTGCACAAACTGTCTCTTCTTTGCAGCAACAAATTGCCTCTATGAATCAATCTAAGTTTAGTGTGCCCACATTTGATGTTGCGAGCCCACTTTCTCTTGACATTGTTCGAGCTATCCCCCCTAAATATGTTGAAATTCTGCATTTGGAGCTTTATAATGGTAAGGGTGATCCTCTAACACATGTTAAGACCTTTCAAACAATATGTACTGATTTTGCTTATGACCAAAGGTTGCTTGCAAAACTGTTTACTAGAACATTAAGAGATAAAGCCCTACAATGGTATTGCTCGTTGCCTTCTTTTTCTATTACTTCTTTCGAACAACTTGCAAATGCTTTTATTCAACAATTTCAAAACAATATAAGTCCTAAAGTTACTTTGATTGATTTAATGCATTGTAAACAAGGTGTTAAAGAAAAAGTGACTGATTTCATTGGTAGATATAAGCATTTGTATGCTCAAATTTCTTTTCCAGTGCCTGACAATGATATTCAAAGAATCTTTATTTCTAATTTACAAAAAGACATTAGAGAAAAACTCCTATTTTCTGAGTTTACTTCTTTCCAACAGTTGTGCGCAACTCTTCACAATTATCAACTGACTGTGAGCCAAATGGAACAAGCAAATCCTATGGCTCCGAGTGATAAGGGTGATAGTAGTCAACAACCATTTGGGAAGTTTAAACCGAATAGAGAGTCCATTAAATTCAATGAAAACATCATCAACAACAATGTGAATGCGGCATCAGGTGTGCCTCCTATTTCTAAGTTTTTCAAGAAAGAAAGAAAGTTTACTCCTTTGAATGAATCATTGCATAGTATTATGAATAAGTTATTGGAACAAAATGTGCTTACTCTTCCTCCTATAAGGCAAATAGATCCTGCAAAGATTAATTCACCCTATTTTGATAACAAATCTTTTTGTCAATTTCATCGTCATCCTGGGCTTGATACTGAAAAATGTTTTGCTTTAAAGGGTAAAATTCAAGATTTGATTGATAATAATACTATCTCTGTTTCTGGTGTGAATGATAAAGGCAACACATCTGTAGCTCCTCCTAACCAAAATCTTTAGATTTTTACTGATCCATTGCCTTCTCATACCTCTAATGCGATTGATACTACTGATTCCTCTGTCTCACCTGATGATCTTGTGTCCATGACTCCGAATTTGATTAACTTTGTAGAGCAGCAGAAAATCCCTAGAGAACCTTCCATCACATTTGATTCTAGTGAAACTATTAGGGCACCTGATGGTCCTTTATATATAGTTGCAAAAGTCAAGAATACACCTTGCCGTGGAGTGCTTATTGATCCTTCTTGTATGGTTAATATCATTACTGAAGAATTTCTTTTTACTTTGCAATTGAATCAAGTGATCTATAATGAAACAAATGTGGTCGTGAAATTATTTGATGCATTTTCTTCTCCTGCAATTGGTTCTATTAGATTACCTATTGAGGTCCATAACAAATCCCTTGATGTGGACTTTGCTATTATTCCATCATCCGAACGATTTCGTGTGAAGCTAGGCTATCCTTGGCTATCTTCCATGAAAGCTATTGCTTCTCCTATTCACAAGTGTTTGAAATTTCCCCATAATGGTGAAGTTGTTACGGTCAATCATAGTCTCTTTAAACTAGCTGAAAGAACTTCTAGCGTTCCTATTGATTACTTTTGGCCTAAACAATTCCAATCTCTTCCTCCGCGAAGTGATCATCTTTTTAAATCTTATCAAAAGTGGAAAAAAGATATGATCCTATCTCTAAGTGAACCTAGAACACCCAAACTTGACATTCTTATCATTCTTGAGAAGGAAGTTCTTCCTTTGAAAGATAAAACTAATGTCTTTCCTCAAGAAGATTCCCAACCCATCCCTATGGATGTGACTATGCCTATATCTAATAAACTTCCTAAGAGTAGACCTATACCTCCTCGTCATGATGGACTTGGTCTCCTTCCTAAACCAAATATTCCTCCCTTATATGGAGCAGGTCCTCCTCCTTCCTCTTATGGAGAGAAGAGACCTTCCTCTTCTCCTATTGTTCAACCTAAGAGACCACAACCTAAACACCCAAGTGATAAGGATGAGAACATTCCTCCTCCTCAATCTTCGCAACTTCCTACTAAGACTAGACGAAATCGTTCTGCACGTGAACACCGACGAAAGCGTCGTCTTAGAGCTCAGGCAGATGCTTCTCAAACTTTGCAATCCCCCAAAACACCTTCAACTAACATTATTCCATTTTCTCCTCAGCTGACGATTGAGCCGAAATCTCCTGAACATAAGATGCATGATGGTCTTGATCCTGTGCGAGTTAAAGATCCTATTTTTATAAATCTTGATGATGATATAGATGAAAATGTTATTCATGATGAAAATGTTACTCCTGTTCATTCTGATAGTGAATATGAATATGTTGATGTTGATAACCATTTATCTAATGCATTTTCTAAAGCACTTATCCTAGCTCCTAGACAAGAACACCGTGGCTTGGGATATGAACATAGCCCTTGTTTGGATCTTGTGATAGCTCCATCTGTTGTGTTGGATGTTCCTCCTCTAGTGTGTTTCCTACCTTCCCGAAATATTGATCAGCAAGATCGGGGGGTAGATGACGTGCTAGACTAGTTTCATTAGCATAGCAGACTCTCTCCTCCTCTCTTTTGTTACTTCTTCTATGTGTTATTCTCATTCTTCTATTTGTTGTCCTTGGTGTTGTCTACTTGAGGACGATGCAAAACATTGAGATCTCTTTTGGTCTCTCTCATGTTGACTCAAAAGACACATGTGTTCCCTTCTTCTAGCTGACCTTCCTTGATTGGGGAATGAAGAACAATTATGCATACATACATATGATATACATGAATTATCATACAACATACTGACCCCGAGGAAAGCGAAGTCACCTTGTGCTTTGTGTTTTGTGTCTATTATCCTTGGGCTTATCTCACACTTGGGGGCTAAATCCTTGTGATAACGTGCTCCTTTCTCATTTCTTATATGTATCACTACCTTAAAGAAATCACCCCCGGTGAGGCGTGTGCGATCGCTTTAACGTAGGGGGGCATACATCCCGTTCATATCTTTTCAAGATACTTGAAAATTTCTTGACAAATTTAGCTTTGCCTTGAAATTTTTTGATATCTTTCTTGCATGACTCATAGTGAGGGAACCTTACTACTGACAGTCATGGTTCTCCCTCGTGATCTTCCCTTTTACTTTGTCAATCGAAGTCGTAAGATCCTTAGTCCACTGGGGGCTTGGTGTATCTTGCCTCCTTGACGTGGTGAAAGTCTTTCAATGTTGTTTCCTTGTACTTTACCGGAAGTATGAGCGTACGCTTATACTCCCACTAAAGTGGGGGCTAAATGTAGCGTCCTAAAATTGCGACACTTGCAATTTCGAATGCATTTGGGTCTTCACGATGGCGATGCAACACGGAACCTGAATGGAGACCCCGAAACTTGTTCATGACATCAAAAACTGCATTTTTCAGCACCTTGGCCTGATCCTCCTTGCACCCTGCTGTCCCTGGAGGTGGGACCATGGCGCCCAGCGCCCTGGTCCCTGGCCCTATTTTGGGCCTGGTCTCTTATGGGGCTTCGGGTCTTTAAATTTGCAATTGGAAAATAATGTTTCCTGGTCGGCCTAAGGTCAGGAAAATCAGTCTATCAGCCCTAATTGACAAGTATATAAACTACATTTCCTCTCCCATTTGAGGAGGTCGAAAAAAAGAAATAAGCAAGAGCAAGAGGCGAAAGCGATATTCAAACATTCAAACATTCAAGCATTCAAGCATTCCTTCAAGCAATTGAGCATTCTAAGTCTCCATTCAAGGCTAAGTGTTGCATTCAAGACAAGGATTCAACCATTGAAGAGGAGATCACATACAACATACAACATACTACATACATTACACCTTCGCATGTAAGAATACAAACATTCTTACAACAAGGTATCAGTACTTGTTTACATTACAAACATTTACATTTACAACATTCTCATTTCTTGGTTAATTCCAAAACCGGGGTTTGACCTAAAGGCAAACCCCTCATCCCTAACCCCCCAATCGTCCTCTCTTTTCTGTGTGTAGGTTGCAGGTACACGGCTGTAATTGAAGATCTGGAATCCTTGTGCAGAGACGAACAGATCCACCTTCGTTTCGTGGATTTTTCGGAGGACCGTGTGCACGCCGGGCGCCATCGTCCCGTCAACTTTCGCTCAAATTTGCAGAACAGCACTGTCTCGACATTTTACTGCTAATTCCAGGTCCGCAGCTTCATCCCGTATCCCTATCTCTATTTATAAGCGAATCTTTTCTATTTTACATGCATTCTTAGTTCAATCTTTCTATCTACATTCTTTACAAAAGAGGGTATCCTTGCTATCACAACCCTTGAAACTCATTTAGAATCCAATCTTGCATTGTGTGGGATTGGATCTTGTGGGTTTCAACCCCTCTTTTGAATGTAAAGTCTCTCCCAAGTGAAAACCATCAACCCTAGTGACTCTCCCTTCTCTCTCCTTGGAGTTGGGGAGGGGAGAACGACTAGGGTTCGATTTTTCCGCTTTACATATATATATAATCATATTCTTTGATTTAAGAAATAAGCAAAACACATTAATTTTTGTAATGGAGACTAATTAGGATAGAATAGAAATCAAAGTGCTTATGGCCAATAGGCCAATTAAACATTTGGTTTCATCGATCAGAATTATCTGACCGAAGCTACACAACATTAACAATACTCACTGCCCAACCTTGTCTTAGTAATTTCCCATTAATTAATTAATTATTATTCTTGTAATTTGCCACTTTATCATTTTCGTTACCCTATATCATTAATTTCAAGTTCTTCCATGAGGTTAATTAATTAAAACAATAAAATCAATTATCCTTAGTTCCCAATTATACAAACTAAATCAATTAATTGATTAATACCTACTTAATTAATTGATTTAGGCTAGTTAATCTCTATTACCATTTTCTCTAATATTTAAATCTACATCATCATTGATCCTTGTCCTTTTAATTATAACCATTAAATCCATCTATGTGGATTAAAATTTAAATTCACCATCATTTGCCATGTATCTACCCTCTTCATGCTCTCACATGTGTGAGCATGCCACCTTAGCTCTTACTCCTACATGTGTGCACATGTACTCTTGGAAGTATCTTTGACTTCCTTCTCAACCTACCTTGTGCTATCACATGTGTGAGCATGCTAACCTTATCCCACACCTTGCTCACACGTGTGAGCATACTATATTGAAGTCATGTTAAGCCTCCACATCACTATTTGACCTTTTGACTCATCTCCACTCCTTTGCTCACATATGTGTGAGCATATCTCCCACACATGCCATCTTTCTCACGTGTGCGCATTCCTAGCTCCTACACCTTACATGACACTTGTCTCTCTTGTAACATTTGTCACCAGGATAAGATTTCTATCCATGTCTCCATCTTCTTAAAATTCCAACCCTCCATTAATTATTGCATTTTGGCCCTTTATTTTACTCATGAAAAATCTATGAATTGGAGACCTCCTTTTCCATTTTCATATCATTGATTCTCATGCTAATCCCATACTGCCATTTTCATATCATCTACTTCCATAGTATCATGTTGTTTGTTTGATCTATCATCTCAATCTTAAAGCCATGTTGTTAGTTCACCAATCAATCGTACTCCACCTTCACTAGATCATATCAAGTACAAGTAGTGGAGAATTGGGTGCATCTACTTTGGTTCAATTGGAGGAAAAGAGGAAAAAAGGTATAAGGGTCTATTTGTTGCATTTGAATCCTTGTGTTTGTAGCCTTGCTTTTCCCTTGTCTTCACCAAGTTAATGAGCACTCCTTATGAGTGACCATAATGATTTTATTACATTATTTTAATTTTTAACATGAAACAATGTGTCTATAATTGACCTTGAAATTGGACCATATTATCCAAGAACAAGAGGCATAGTTAATAGAAACCCAACCTTGTGTGAACCCAATTGATTAAAGCTTGAAGGCTTTACTAATAAGGGTTTTGTAAGAGGGTTACCATAGTGGGTGATAACAAAGAACAACCAAAGCATTGTTAATTGATAGAAGAAGGATGCTTGCATTAATCTCCAACTTGAAGAAGCCATGGGTTTATAACACACAATGCTTTTCAAATGCGTTTGGTCATAAAAGTGATAATTATTTTAGTTTGCACATGAAAAATTATGGAATGTAGATCCTAACCTTGCTAGGCCTATGTTGGGTGAGAAACCTAAATAAATACTTTATCAAAGGATATATGTCCTTTCATAATTGTCTTTGGGGCACAAATAAGCTACTTAGATCATGTGTTGTTGACTAGTTTCCCCTTTTCATGCACTAGGAACTTGTTGGTCAACAATGAGAAGCTTGCACATCTACTTGCCAATCTATGATTATAAGCAACCCTAATGGGTTGTCTAATCAAAGGTGCACACAATTGGATAATTTATTTCCAATGTAACTGCTATAGAGATACAAATTGTAAACAATAGATTAGAACATACGTGCAATAACAATAACATATAAATTCATGAACCTATTAATTACACAACACTTGAAGCTTCTTGATTCACATCACAATCCACATTACATATTAGTTATGTAGTCCTTGCCCAAAGGGACAAGGGGCAATTGTAAACTCTCTGCCTCCTTTAGTTTCTCACTTCAATTTGTTATGACATATGAAATACTTCTCTCAACTCATTGTGCGCCCATATGTATATGAGGAATTCTTTTACAAATACAAGCCCTTCCTATTTTTACAAGAAGAGATTAACAACAGTTATCTCAAATTCACATTGATTCATTTGCAAGAAAACACATACATAATTTTTCTTTAAACATAGAACACTACATCACTTTATATGCAAGCAACCTATTGCACATGCATCTGTTAATTAATGGACTTCAATATATGATTAACAATTATTATTCTAAAGTTTTGATGAGAGATCTTTTCGAATTAGTCTATTTTTGTCACCTTCTTAATACAAATAATATGTACTTATCCTTGGAACTCTACAATAGTAGCAAGCAATTAATTAAATATATATGGGGCAAGCATAGCTTCAACTAATGCACTTGCTTTTGCAATACATCTAGTGTGTTGCATTTCTATTTGCATATAATACGTTTTAGATAGTACAAACCTCCTCAAATAATGTGTATTTCTCTATCCCCTTAGTCTAAACCATGTAGTAGAAAGTAACTATAGCTCCCATAAATAGCCATGTATGGTATTCAATACAACACAACCGATATCTAAAAAGAACTAAATGCACCACATCACAACAATGTAACACACATAATGGGTGTCATTGCCACATGCATTGCCAATTAATATTGATGATGCATGGAAGATGTGGTGATGAGTGTGCAAGATGGATAAGAGAAGATGATCACGAAAATAGGATGAGTGACACATCCCCACATGGCATATGCTACACTATGGAAGTGTTTTGATGGAAAATAGGGTTTACAAGTTTATGCATGTAAACAAGGATTTACATCTACTTTCCATGCATTACATTGAAGGGAGTGAATTTAATTGATCCAATCTCACTTTAATTATGAAATGGATTTAATGCAAATTAAATTCACTTCCTTTTGTGGAATTGAGTTGAATGTGTATAAGGGGATTGAAATTGAATGTTAGATCTAGGGCCAAAGATGCAAAATTGACATAAATTAACAAGAACAATAAGTTTCAAATGTAGTTCGCAGACATAAAGCTAGATTTGAAGTAAGGAAACACAAAGGAACTTGTGTCTAAAAATCTAGCTTGAAAGTACTAGACAAGGTGGCTTGGGGTGATCCTATCCTCCACCTGTTATATATGGACAAATGAGAAACTTGTAGAATTAGAATGTCGATCAGAATCTTCTCCTAGAAATTCGTAAAAAAATTGTTGAGCAAGGTGGTGTGGGGCGACCTGTCCTTTGCTTTTTGCTCCTGCAAAAGTTAGACATGATTGTCATTGTCTCTGTCGAAATATTCGTTTGTAGCTTTTGGATCTATCACCCGTTCACAGAAAGAGGGGAAAAGATGTTGTTGAAAAGGGTTTGCCTAGGTCAAATCCCGGGTTTAAAATTAACCCTTGAATTGAAATTGAACTTGAAATGGAATTGAATTGGAATGTAAAGCTTTCCTTTTAAGGGGAGCGCTAGATCTGAATTGAAATGTTTGAATTGGAACTTAATACCTTGATGAATCTTGCTTTGAAGTCTTCATGTCAAGGTTGGTGTTGTCATGTGGAATGTCTTCATAATGTTTTGATCATGGATGGCATCATGAATGATTGAAATCTGAACTTGACCTCTCCTTCACTTTCTTGAATATGCTTGATTGCTTGATCACTTGAATTTTATTAATAGGGATTGAATTCAAACTTGAGAGATCTTACAAAATGAGGGGGCAAGACATTCTTTTATACCTAATAATATCAAACGTGTTTGGAATTTCGAAGTGGGTCGACATGGAGAAAGTTTTCCCACCTCCAAAATATGACTGTTAAGGGGTCCAAATTTGTGCCCCTTTTGGGAGGACAAGGGTGCCCAGTGCATCCTTGCCCAAGGACAAGGGCGTCGATGGCATCCCTGTATTGCTCATTAGGGCTAAAGTTTGGATGGGTCCCCAAAAAGGTGCCAAAGAAGCTACTTTTTGGGTTGTGTGTGTAGAATCAAAACAGGGTTAGGGCACAGAAAGTTAGAACGTTGAAGTGAGGCTTAGATGAGGACAAAATTGTATACGGATACAATTTACACTACTACTTTTAATCCCCACTTTAGTGAGAGTATGAGCCTACATTCATACTCTAGTACAAAGTAGCATTGAAAGACTTTCATCAAGATATTAAAGAGGCAAGACACACCAAACCCCCAAGGAATTACGATCTTATCAATCTAATATCAAGATAAAAGGAGCAAGACATGAAGAGAAAAGAGAGATTGACTATGCTAGCTTAGTAAGGCTTTTGCTTAATATGAGTCATATTGATTTGAAACATTTGAAATGAAAAATTGGTGCAATAGATCACAAAGAAAAAGGCTTAGTTTACAAAGTGACCTGAATAAGTGAGTTGAATCGATTGCAAAATGGGTATTGCAACATGTACCAAACATGTCATGAACCAAGTCTCATGGTGTGTGTACAAAGTGTAATAATGAGCAAAGTGTATGGCCCCATGTTAAAGTGTTTGTGTACACCTTAATTGGAGAGATAACTTTAAGGTAGCATACATGCATCCAAAGACAAGCACGTTGCCATAATGATATGCCTCTGAGAAAGGACAAATCAAGGATAATGGTCACAAAACATAATTTGAAAGCACATTAGGGTTCCACTAATTGGGTTTAGTATGTGCATTTGATAAATCATGCATATCAAGTATGTTTGCATTGAATTGACCTCAGATCCCCAAAGGTATTGGAACTACAAGAACAATGAAAGAAGAGCACATAAGATGAACAAACAAAAGTCTTTTAGGGTCAACATGGTAGAGACCAAAAAGAGATATCTTAATTCTTTGCATCGTCCCCAAATAGACAACACATGTACAACATAACATAGATACACCACATAGAAGAATTGAGATACAAATAGAAGAATTCCATGATAGATTTGACCTTTTTATTACCTTATGCCAACAAAGCAACAAGGGTCATCCAAAGATAGCCTAACATAAAACTAGGACATATCAAGTAACACATCGTGAGGAAAGCACATTACATACAAGAAAACATGCATAAGAGTCTACTACACAAGTGAAGCTAGTCAAGCAAGTCGTCTGCCCCCCAATATTGCTTAACATCACTTAGGGATGGTGGACAAGATGCAAGATGATAAACAATGAGGACGGTAGATGGATCTACTACAAGTTCCAAACAAGGACCATGCTCTAATGATGAGTTGCTTTGTTTGTCACTAGGAGCTAGGGTTAATGCTTTTGAAAATTGTGAAGATATTTCATGATTAATGTCAATAACCTCATACATATCACCAGAATCATTAGGATCAACATTGTTAGCATGAGCATCAACATCAATATCATCATCTAAATTAATCACAATAGGATGTTTAACACACAAAGGACATGAGCCATCATTTTGCATATACATCTTTAACTTTTCATGTGGTGGATTAAGTCGAACTTCCTCCCTAGGGTTAGGCGAAGGTTGGACAAATGGGACCCAATCAACATTTGGCATATTTGGGGAGGAATTAGTTTGGGAAGCAAGTTCACAAGCCTTTGCATGGCATCTTTGTCGGCATTCTCTTGCACTACGATATCTCTTAGTTAGACTCAACTTGCAAAGGTTGAGGATCAATCAACATAGGCTTCTTTTCTTCCCTTTTAGGGAGAGGAATATAAGAAACCTCAATAGGTTTATAGGTATAGGACGCTGAGCATTTTCCTTTATAAGATGTAGGAGGTGGGAGCACAACATATATAGGAGGAATGGAAGATGTAGGTATAACTCTAGGTCCAAGAAGAGGAGGAGAAATATCCATGCGTGAAGGATCTTTCAAGGATGATATCATCTCATTTTCCCATTTTTTATAAGATAGGAACCAAACATCATTTCAAGGTTTCAAAAGGTTTAGGTTGTTGAGGCCAAAAGTAATCAAGGGTGAAATTTTCACGTCTTACTGTTGGTTGGAAAAGGTTATGATTGATTGTGATAATACACCCATTATGAGGGAAATTCAAACACTTATGAAAGGCAGAAGAGATTGCTTTCATGGAAGAGAGCCAAGGATGTCCCAACTTCACATGAAATTGATTGGAGGTAGGGATAATTGTGAAGATAACATTTAAGCACTTAGTGCCAAACTCAACTAGAAGAGTGATAGAGCCTAGAGTAGGAAAAGTGATACCATCGTGCACCTTAACCATAACATCAGATTTATCATATGTTTCTTGATGAAATTGTTGTGTAAATAGATGTTTTTCAATCATAACATTCACCATACATACTAGATCAATGAGCACTCCTCATGAGACCTTTCCTTCAATCTTTGTAGTAATGTACAAAAGTCCATCAGGTGCATCAATAGTCTCCCTAGAATCAAAGTTGATGCAAGGTTCAGGTTTAGGTTTGGATTCTTCAAAAAGATTCACAATAGTGCTTGATTCTATGCCCATATAATTATGAGAAATTTTAAGTCTCTTAGACTCAACAACTTTAGTAGAATGAGAAGGCAAAGGATTAGTAAAGATTTGCAAATTCTGATTAGGAGGTGCCACAAATTTGTTTCCTTTATCATTCACACCTTCAATGGATATGGAATTTGAATCAAAAGGTCTTGGATCTTATGCCCCAATTTATAACACTTTTCGATATCATGGCCGACTTGATGATGGTATTAGCAAAAGGATTTATGATCAAAAGAAGTTGGTAAAGGCTTAGAAGTATCTATAGGTTTAATGGGAGGAAGTTGCAACACATTAGCATTCATCAACTCAAGCATTATACTATGTAATGATTTAGAAAGTGGAGTAAATTCTCTTCTAAAGATTGATGATCAAAGGGCCACACTTGGTAATGTGGCTACCACTTGTGTATTAATATGAATGGAAGAATTATCATCGATCTTGATGAATCCTTTGTTTTGTTTTTGGAACTTTTGGAATGATTGTTGAGCGCTCTCATTCTTATCAACCAAAACCACTAAAGAACAAGATTCAAGCCATCTTTCTTGAAGTCGATAGTTATGAAGCACTACACACAATCGTGTGAAAGATGAAAATTCAGAAAATAAAAGCTTATCTCTAATATCCTTTTGCAAATTAGTAATGAAAATTCTTTGAACATCACCATCAGGCACATGAGAAGCAATTTGTGAATGCAAATATTTATATCTACCAATGAAATCAATCACCTTTTCCTTAACTCATTTCTTACAATGAATCAAATCAATTAAAGTAATTTGAAGACTAGTGTTATTTTGAAATTGTTGAATGAATGCATTAGCCAATTATTGAAAAGAAGTGATGGAATAAGGAGGCAAAGAGCAATACCAAATGTGCGTGTCTTTATCTCTAAAAGTGCAAGCAAATATTTTTGCCATGGGTTTATGATCGTGAGAGAAATCACTAGACAAGGTTTGAAATGTTTTCACGAGTCAAGGGGTCACCATTTCCATTATGTAACTCCAATTAGGGAATTGCCACATTCTTAGGAGCAACCACATGAACCACATAATCAAATAGTGGGCATGAATAACTACATATGATGCAGCCAAGAATTTCCACATTCTTAGGAGCAACCACATGAACTTAGATTGGATTGAAGAAACCAATTGTTGTTGTAAAGATGACAAACTTTGAGTTAGGTTATTGATAGTAGTTTTAGTGGATAAGTTGGAATTTGACATGTTGGATTGAGATGGAAGTGCACCATTGTGATAGGTAGGTGGAGGTTGAGAATAAGGAGGTGGAACATCATGGTATGTTGGTAAAGGAGATGATTAGGAAACAAATGGAAATCTAACGAAGGAGGTATGTAAGAGTATTGATTAATATGATTTCCCCATGACTAACATGTGTAGGATTAGCATTTTGTGTAGATGTAGTCACGATAGAAGATGTATATTTAGACACATTAGGCAAGGATGCAGACATAGGTATAGAATTATCAATTTGATCTGTAGGATTAGCATAACCAAGAGCTTCGACACAACTTTTTATTGGTATAACATTGGTATCAACAATATGAGCAATGCCACACAATACTTCCACACCAATTTCATCACTTTGAACCATTCTCCTCAAGCCTTCAATAGGGTGTTGCCTCACTATTCTAGTGTTCTTGTCCCACATATTGCTGAAGTTTGTCCAATTATTTGTCAGGCTTCCCCAATTGGTGAATTGTTACTTGAATTAGGAGTCATCTTCATCATGAAAGTTATGAGGTGAATGGTTCTCCATAATGTTAGGTATGTCTTGTCTAGGGATAGAAGATTCACCCAAGTTCCCATGGAATAGGTTATTCAACCCTAGCTCACACCCCTTGGTACTTAACCTTTGGTAAGCCATAAGTCTATAACTTCTTCTTATTGGGATATTGTATGTAGGACTACGGGCAACAAAACTCATGCGCAAAGAAGGAAAACTTGTATGGATAGACTTGAAATCACAATGCTTTTGATATAGCAATATAAATAAATGATTAAACAATATAATTTCTTTTTAAAATGATTGATTAACCAATGAATTAAGCAAACAGATTCTTCTAAATCTGAAAATAACATGCAATGTAAATTAGATTTGAGCAAATAAACCATAAATTATGCAACCCACAAGTCGAGTTTTAATAAAATATTTAGGGTTTTTGTGAATTGAACCTCCAAATATTTGTATTTTAATTGCATGAATGATGTATGATTGTAGATGTGAATTGAATTAAATGTATAAACATCAGGTCTGGAATCAAAACTAGAAGAAATGCAAGAAATATGTTGGGTTCAACAAACATGTTTTGGTGGAAAATAGGGTTTAAAACTAGGTTACTGGTTCGGGTTCGAAGAACTGGTATGCCAGTATGGCAAAATTTTGAAAAGGGGTTTGGGTTCGTTAGTGTATATATATAAGCATGAATTAAGATTAGCATGTCACATAGCATCATATAAACAACAAAACCAACATAAACTTGTAATCATAGCATCATGATCATACCATAACAGTATCATATACATCAAGTTTAATATCAAAATGATAAAATATTCAAGTATCATTGTTTCAAGTTTCAATAGTTTAAAGTTTGATCATCAAATGGATTCTCTAATTCATCATCCTCTTTCTTCTCCTCCTCATCATTGACATTGACATTAGATGAATCAATGGCAATACCAATGTCACTTGCACTTTAAGTTTGCTTGCTATTTGAGTCATCAAATGCAACAAGCTGAGAAGTGAAATCATCTAAATCAATATGTTTTGGCTCCATATCCCACATCTTCGTTTCCCCTTGCTTGTAGTTATGTTGCTTGTGTGAAATGAGCCAAGTTGATGTTTTAAAACTCACTTTTAGGGTCATATTTTAATATTTTATGTGGTGGAATTAAAAACAATTAAATTTTGCAAAAACAAAATCCATTTTTGGACTGTCAGACCCCTGGGTTCGACCTAGATCCTCTTTGGTTCGACCTGGGTCCTCTTGGGTTCGCCCTGGTTCGAACCACGTCTGTGAATCACGAACCCTATCCGAACCGGACCAGAACCTCGAACCAGGACCGGACCGGACCAATACCAGGGGTCTGGTGGGCCAAAACCGGTAACCCAGGTTTAAAAGTTTAAGCATGTAAACAAGGAATTAAGCCCAATTTTCCCACATTACATTGAAGGGATAGTGAACTTAATTGATTTAATCTCACTTTAAGTATGAATGGATTGAATGCAGATCAAATTCTTTTCCCTTTGGGGAATTGAGTTGAATGTGTTTAAGGAGATTGAAATCGAATGCTAGCTAGGGCCAAATATGCAAAATTGACATAAAATAATTAGATGTAGTATGTAAACACAAAGCTAGATCTGAAGTAAGGGAACAAAGAGGAACCTGCATCTAAAAATTTGGCTCAAAATTACAGGGCAAGGTGGCTCGGGGCATCCTTGTCCTCTAGTTGTCAGATGTGGACGAATAGAAAGCTTTCAAAATTAGAATGCCACTCAGTATCTTCTCCCATAAATTCATCAAAAAATTGTTGGACAAGGTGGTGTGCGGCGATCTTGTCCACTTTTCGCTCTTGCAAAATTCAAACTTGATTGTTGTCATCTCCTCTACCAAAATCTTTGTTCGTAGCTTCTAGATTTGTTGCCTACACACAGAAAGGGGGGAAAAGATGTTGTTGATATGGGTTTGACTAAGTCAAACCTCAAGTTTGGAATTAACTAAAGAAAAAAGAAATTGCTAAAGCTATTGTAGAAAAAGAGGAAATGAGGAGAAAGCATGAAGAAGAAATGAAGAATGTGTCAAAACAATTGACATAGACGAAGGAAGCAATTATCTCAAGCCAATCAACAAGCTTATGAAATGCAGAAGAAAAGAGCAAGTTGAGAGAGGAATTGGCTAGGGCTAGGGAAATGGCTGCTCGACCTCCTCTTAGGCCTCATGATCATGAAGCATCTACTTCTTCAGCTCCACCTAGGTATTTGTCGTTAGCCACAATGAAGTGTAAACAAGAAGCTGATAAATTGAGAGAAGAATTGCAGATAGCAAGCAAAGAAAAACAAGAGGCAAAGCAAAGGGTAGAACAAGTGATGGAAAATGCCTTTATTTTGGTGGCTACATAAAAACTAGTGGATATGTACCTCTTGTTCTTGATAGAATAGTTCCTTAAATGAAAGTTAAATCAATTATATTTAAAATGATGTTTGGATTTTGATAGTGATATGGAATTTGTAGGCAATTTTGTGCATAGTGACCCCATAATTCAAGATCAATTGTGTGATTATTTCCCACATGGTTTCCTAATGGGACATTGTCTTGAGTCACTATTGAATATTTATGTGGGAGAATCATAGATTAGGTCATTTGTCTCCTTGTTGAGCAATGAAACTGAATGGTCAAATTGGTTGGAAGAGTATAGGGAAGCTTAAATAGACTAGGGTTACCAATGAGAGATGAGTGGCCTAGGACAACAACCCTTAAAGGGAATTTAAGGCTATAACTCAACTAAACAGGATAGTTGTAATCTATAGAAGAAATCTCCAAGCAAGTATAGACACATACGCAGATAATGAATTAAAATTGGTAAGGAGGGCTCCCCAAGCTTGTAGAGAAAGGTATAATACTATCCCCTTACCATTAAGAAGACGAGAACCCATTTCTCCTACCAACATCAACTGGATTATTAAAAGGGTAAGGGCAGTTATCTTGTTGGTGTGAGAACACTAGGAGAGATGA
The DNA here is from genome assembly GCF_030272615.1 of Cryptomeria japonica. Classification (NCBI taxonomy): domain Eukaryota; kingdom Viridiplantae; phylum Streptophyta; class Pinopsida; order Cupressales; family Cupressaceae; genus Cryptomeria; species Cryptomeria japonica. Next base: position 177,702,045 of record NC_081408.1, on the reverse strand, counting down.
TTTGGAATGAGGTTTAGGCCATCTCTAATAATTATGCCAACACACAGATTGAATGCACCAGATCAGCTACCAAATAATATGCTTGAAACATGGATTAATAAAGTGAAGGAATACTTGGGTTACGCAACACCAAGACAATAATCAAAATATAGGCAACAAAGATTTGATCTAGTTATTTACATGGAGCAAATGAACAAGGACCTGCTGGATCCTCAACCATGAGGTCATGGTTGACAACAGGAGGGGGAGAAATGATTGGGCATAAATAATGCCATTTTTAATCTCATGTTTTAACAAAAGACTTCTATTATATTTTGATATTTCGATACTATTTGGCACATAGAACTAATAAATTTTGATAACTTCTTATACTTACTGTAATTGTGAAATTATTTAGAAATAATATTATGACATAAATGTTTACTTTTTGAATGGTTATCTTGATAATAAATGCTTCAAATACTTCAAGTAATTTTGGCAATCAATTTCAAATACTTCCAGTAATTTCTCTGAATGTCTCCAAGTGCATACGGTGCACAAGTAGTGGTAGCTCTAGTTAGACTCGGTTCTTCTAAGTTTTGCAACAGTTTCATATATTATTTCTATTTTCAAAATAAGGTCATATTCAGTGATCGGATAGATCAGAGATTAGTTGCACAATTGTAATTTTGAATTCCATTTTCTGTAATTTCCCTCTTTTCAAGAAACTATGTAATTCACCCTCCTTTTGGGCCAGTTGGAATGAAAATTTGATGTTTTGATCCATTAGAGGTTTAAGTAGATCTCCCCAAGAGGAAGAGCTCCCCAAGAGGAAGAGCAAGGTCTGCTTGACTAAAGGGAGGTGATTTGAGTTGTTTGTCTGCGTAGTAGTTTAGTTCTTTCTTATGTTGTTAAATTTATTAGAGTTATGATTGTTTCATTTTCATTAGTATTCATTGTTTAGATCCTTTTAAATTGTTGCTAGTCTTAAATCATTTTCTTTTCTGCAAAATGCATTTCCACTTTGCGAGGATTAGTCTTGTTTTATCTGTTAGATGATTAAGAATTTCAAGTTTTGGTTTACCTTACTGGAATCTGAACGAATGCTAGGAAGAATGGAGTATTTTTGTTTCTGTCGATGTGATTTCCTGTCTGCAACATTTGTTTAAAATTCATTTTCAACAAGTGTAATTAGAATCTTTTTATTCCTGCAAGTGTAAATGGATTCAATGTTAGCAATCATAGAGTAGGTTCACTTTCTACAGATAGAATAAGATTTTGATTTTCTGCAATTTCACAAAACTCCATTATTTCCAGTATGAATTTTGATTTGAGTAAGGGTAATCAATATAAGGATTAGTTTCATTCAATCCAATTTTAGTTGAGATAGTAATTATAATCGATAGGTAATTCATAAGATAGTTGAACATTAGTTTTGAGGATTTCTTCAAGTAGCTTCAAGCCAAGAATGCTCAAAGAAACACTAGTCAAAGAGTAAACCCCCCAAACAACCTTCTTACCACATATAGCCTCAAACACACCCCAAATTGGTATTTTGAGTAAATGATGCATGAATTGTGACATGCAGCGACCCTGCCCATCACCCAGGGTGTCACTGTCCTGCCCATCAAGGTTGAAATTCAGATAAAGCCCTAGATAAAGCCCTGGAAAGATGGTGAAGATGTTGATTTTAGTGCTGTGCGAGTAGAATCAAAATAGGGCCAGGGCATGAAAGGTTGGAACGCTGAAGTGAGATCTAGGTGAAGACAAAATTGTATAGGGATACAATTTACTACACTACAAGAAGGTAAGTATAAAGAGAGAAGAAGACACTAATGAATGTGAAAACTAATTGAGCATTAATCCAAGGGTATCCCAACTCTAAAAGGTTTTATACGAGGGAATCACCCTCAAAACTCTAACTAAAAGAAACATGAGAAAGTAATCTAATTAAACATAAAACATCTAAAACTCTCCCTTAATCCACAAGACCCGCACCTAAGATGAAGATCCATTTGCCTAGATTGACGTTTTGGAAATAATGTAGGAGATGAGAGAGAGAGAGAGAGAGTATATGTAGTGAATTAAGTGATTTTATAGGAACACATTTTTCTTTCTATTTAACATTTCAACATAGATTTAGTAATGAAACATTCTCATTTTTCTAATTTTAATCGCATCAATTTGGTTCTATTGCTGTCTAGAACATGTCAACCAAGTGATCCTATGAAAACAAATATGAGAAAGAATCAACTCAATGCTACGATTCTAAAGCCTCTTTTCTACTCCACATTACTTTCTTTGGTAAAATACAAATACAAGTCAAGCATAGAAAGACAAGTATATGTGATACAACTATTAGATCATATTTTCTACCGCAAATTAGGAGAGAGAGAGGGGGTCAATACATGACAACAATATTAAAAAATTAAATAGTAGGATAAATAAACTTATCTTTGGGCATAACGATGATGAGATACTACTAATTTGAAGCTAGAATCGTTTGGAAGAATAGAATTGATGCTCTCCATTTGCACAATGACTCAAGCTCTATGCAATCACAAAATTTCTTGTGGTTCATATTTGAGTCTCTTGGGTTTGAACTCAAGCATTGTAAAGAAATCACTATTCAGTATTTTCATTTTTTTTTTGAATTTTTACTTTGAGAAATATAATTTAAATAATATTTATTCATATTATATTTTAATAATTTCATTTTCTAGGTATTAATATATATTTTAAAATTTTGATGTTAGTAGTATTAGAATGAGTGATCATCTAAGAAGTTTTAATGCTTTACCCTTATAAGCATCAACTAAATGTAGGGAAATCTTTTTAATTATCATTCATGCTCATTAAAAATATACAAATCAAATAGATATCTTAGACCCATCTTTCTAAAAAAAGTGAGAAATATGAATTTCTAACTTTAAGTTGTAATTAAAAATTGTTTTATTTTATTTGCACTATTCAATTTATTTTTAATTGTGTGTAATTTTTAATTTTATTTTTGAAGAAATCACTATTCACTATTTTCATAATTTTCTTTTAAAATTTTTTTTTGAAAAATATATAATAAACATCATATATTCATATGTGTTTTGTGCAGCTTGATATATTTTGTGATTACTACATTTTCCAATTCATACTTAGCTTCATTTGACTTATATAACTTAATTATTTGATCCTAAACCTCTTCATTTCTTTAAACTTACTAAATAGAAAATAAAATTACCACAATTTAAAAAATATTGGAATAAAGTTTTGCCTTCCTTTACCCACCACTTACCATTCAAATGTTCATCTTGTTCAACAAAAGATGCCACTGGGAGGGAGGTGAATTAGTGGTTTCCAAATTCTTAACCCTTTTAGACCTAAGAGAGATTACTGGTTATCAATCCTAATGCCAAGTTAACCTATTGCTAAGATAAAGCAAGACAACACACTACAACCATACAAAGACACATCACATTACACCAGTATATATGAGCAAAACCCAAGATGGGAAAAACCTCGGTGAGAAATGCTGCTGAAGTCTATTGCTCCAATCTAGCTTCACAATAAAAACAATGGTTACAACATTTAGGACACCAACCCAAGGAGTACCACCCCTGCTGATTTAGGGCACCAACCCAAGGAGCAACAACCCAAGGAGCACCAACCCCTGCATCGATCTCCAACTTAGTGATCTACAATGAACATTATCAATTACAAAGGTAATAATCCAGTCACAAGTGAATTTTGTAACCACTGCATACACTTCAACTTGCCGGTTTCACTCCTCCTTTGCCTTACCGGTCAACTGCTCCTCTTCCTTTTGTCACTCTGCCTTTGTTGTGTTCTCTGCCGGTTTACTATCCTCTCCTTTCTTCTACTCACTTTCTCTCTCTCTGTTAACTGCCTTACCGATTTATTGACCTCTCAACCTCTCGACCTAATTGCTGGTTACTCTGCTCATTGCCGTATCTTTTCTCACTCAGATCTTTCTCTCCTTTACTCTCTGCTGCAACCTTACTGGTTCAGTCTATACCTCTTCTCTATTAGTACTCTTCTCTTCAACATCCGACATCTAATCTTTTGGCAGCATCATAATTTATCGACTGCCTTACCCTTGTCGGTTGAATATTCTCACCGGTTCCTCTTCCAACACACAGTCACTCTGATATTCTTTTGATTACTTCGACTTCTCTTCTGCTCACTCCTTGTTCTCCTGCATCCGACATACAACGACATACCAAACGGATTTAGTTTTCCATCTACCTATTTATAACCAAGTTTTCCTGCCAAAACATGAGTTAAAAAATTTGCATGCTAGGGTTTCTTCCACCACCCTCGAGGCGTATCGAATCAGCTCAGATCTTGTGTCAGGGGTGACAGTCTGCACATCACCGCCATTATCATGCCTTCCAGTGCATGTTTACTAAACTTAGCAAGCTACTACCTGTTTGTCGGCTTGACATTTTGGTCAATTCACCATAAATGATATCTTTGGTTTCTTCACCAAATCCGATCTGCAACATGTCATCCTTCATCAATCCTTGCATCACCAATCTTGATCTCAATCTATCGTTCTGCTTCGAGCTGCAAGCCTCTATCATCAACTCGTGATTTACGTAATCAAAATTTAATGTCGACCAACCACCAATTGCCTCACTGATAGGAACTTCATCGACCTCTGCATGCTTGCCACTTCAACTCCACGTGGCATTTTTGTCAGTATCCACCTCAGCTTAGACCTCTGTGTTGGTCCAGACATGGTCACCGACTATCATGCACTACCGGTGCTCATCTGCCAGTTTACTAACCCTGCTTGTACATTTTGCCTTACCGGTTATCCTTCATGCCTGCTATCCTTCTCTGTTCAGCCGGTGTATCATGTTAGCCCAGTCATCACACATGCCGGTCCTCAACAAGTATCCAGGGTGAGCTATCTGAAGAGAGGCTTTCTCCTTTGTCTGCATACCGGTAACCCTGTTTACTGGTTATCATACTTATCGGTAGACATTAACATGTCAACAGTTCTCCAAGGCACAACTTCTAGCATAGCGGTGGCATGACTACTCCATCTATCTGCATCTGCATTCCGGATGCACTCTCTATTTGCAACTGCTCAACCTTTCTTTCTTCTTCATTATTAGACCTGTTCTCTTATCAATTGGTTTGTCAAAGTGACAAAATTATCCTTCCTTTTTTGTCCCGACAACTCATCATGCCCACCCTTGCTGATCCGGTGCATTTCTTTGATTTCATGCACCTGATGCATCTTAGTGATTTACTGGTAGATCCAGTGTGAGCCATCAATCACTTGCCTTCAACTTCTTGGCTAACTTATCCCTGAGAGTTATAGTGCATTCCATGTAGGTTAGGGAATAAGCTCCACTTACTGGTGGGAATGGATCCTTGACATCTGCTTCCAGCATTGCATTGATATGAGATTGTTGTCATTGAGCAGATATATCTTCAGTCAGGCACATACGATCTGGTTGGGCACACACACTGCCAGTCATATCTTCAACCTATGATATCATCTTCATCCGGTGGGAGTCTTGCTGTATGACCTCAACCTATATGCTGGTTCAACACATCTTCATTAACTGACCCTTTGCCAACTTACCGAGCACATGCTTACTTGCTAGTTGGCAACAATGCACTACCAACATATTACTTACCAGTCATCATACCATACCGGTTTCCAGTACTTGTCTTCAACATAAGCCAACACTAACTTGTGTACTGGTGACTCCAATGATCAATATGCTTGATGGCATTCTCTTCCTTACTAGTGACCTGCTATGCTAGTTGACATCAATGACACCATTACCAATATACATCAATGCCAACATTGCTCATCACTCCCATACTGGTTGCCATCCTATATCGATTGACATCAATGACAACACAATGCCAACAATCTCCCCCTTTGGCATTGATGTCAACACATGTAGTATCCGGCATACTACAGATTCTTTCTCCCCCTTTGTCAACAATGACAAAGGACAGTGATAGGATTTATCTCCTCATCTCTACCAATCCCCTTTTTCTCTACTAGATGCTTCTCCTCCTTTGACCATCATACTTTGTATCCTCTCAATCCGCAACACTTGAGTTGGAGGTCTCAGACACCAACTGACGGTCAAACTGCATCATCTCCCCTTGATATGCAAAAGCTATTTTGACCCCAAGTGTTGAAGCTGACACTAATACCAATTGCATCTTCTCTGATACCAAATGCATGTTGTCCTATGCAGGTAACTCTCCCTCTTTGCAGGCAACACTCCCGATGGTCCAATTGTGATTTCAATTAACTATAAATTGGATAGACATTGAAATACCTCACAACTCCAGAATGATGAGCACATCCCAAAGTCTCATTCATACCGATACAACCATAGACACATGCACTCTCCCTGTGTCCAACATGTCGAATAACAATCAGAAGATATGGCTATCAACTCCCCCTAAGTCATAGATCTCAAGTCCTCATTGCCTATCAGGTTCTTAACCGGAGCCAAACTGCCTCTTATACCGGTTGAGCTGTGAATGTGTGATCAACTGATGATCTTTCAGCTCCATTATATCTACCATAGCTTATGACATGATCCTAGATGTACACAATGCCATACCACATCACTATCATGCCATATATCAAACCGGTTAGTCCAAAAAGGATGCATGCATACAAGATCAACTACCAGGCCAACATATGTCATTCAGGTTATTTCCATTACCACCTGAGACATAAACACCTCAATCCATGCAACCGGAGTTATTGCAATGATCTCGGACCTCATTGACTTACATAACATGTGATACCGGTTAGTATCCATACTGGTAACATACTGCACATATCAGTTTCCTATCCCAATTCATCATCTCTACCAGAGCACCTTCCTCTAACTCCTATCTTCTTGTGTCAAGTACCTATGATTCCAAATGTAAATCGACCATTCGTTGACACATGCAACAATGATCCATCTCTCATCTTGTAGGTGTGTAGCCAAGCCAGCCACTACACACACTTGCCATCTCATTTCCTTCCTTTATACCGGAAACAACTTGTCCTTCCACTTGTCCTCTTCCACTAAGGGGGTGAATGATATGGTCAATATGTAACTCCCCCTAAGGTCATACATCTCCTTTAGGCCTTAGGAGATATCACCTGTGCATTGAATGCACAGTGCCGGTTCATAGTCCTACTCTCTTCTTTCTTCCTCCATACCTGCTTGATCTTCCTTTTCTTCTCGTTTGCAATCTTGGGAGCAGGTCTTACCTTCTTTTGCTGATTGGTCCTTTCTCTAACAGATTCTGCCTCATGATGGAAAGAATTGCTGTAGAAGCAAACGGTGTTCATGCCATACGCATGATTGGGGGACCTTCTATCATACCGGTTTGACCATCTTCTTCTGGTCATGCTATTGTAACCGGCTACCAGAACCAGTGGACCTCTTGATCCTGCAGGGGCATTTCTCCTTTTGTTCCATGCAACCCTTTGTCTCTCACATGCTCTATAACCATTTTCATATTGAGCATAACTGCTATACCGGTTGCCATATGACTGCAAGTTCTTCTTCCTGCATTGATATTCTCTATGGCCAAATCCATTGCATTGATAACATATAACATTTGCATAACCGGGAGAGGGGATATGCATGTATCCACATTTTGACATCTTATGCACATATGCATTACATCTATTCCCAACAAAATTACTATTCCTAGAGAACTTTTTACATTCATCTGCCTTATGACCATAATCTTTACAAGCAAGGCAATAACCAGAGAATGAAGACATTACTTACAAATTTGTTTTGCCAAGCATGAGGTGATCTAAACGGTTTCGTATCTCCACTTCATCTTCTCTGAGGATGGATCTTGGATTGTCCATGCTCTACAATTCTTCTATCTGATCCCTTCTTTTCCCGCACTTGCTTTGTCTTGTGGGTGGTAGCATTTCCTTGTCTTCTACCGGTTGGAGGTCTTCTATGCTATCTCCTTCTCAAGTTCTTGCTTCCGGTGAAGCTATCTTCTTTCAGATTCCCTTTTCCTTTTGAATTTGCATTGTTCCTCCTTGCAACATTGGTCTTCATCCTCATCATGTCTTCACCGATAGTAGTTAGATCAACCTTCTTCCTGGGAGTATTTCAGATAGTGAAATTTTGTCCCTTGTTATCTCCATTAGAGGAGACAAACAAAATGTGTTTGTAGGGGACATTCTTGCTGGTGGAGCATTCACCAACACCACTTCCTAATCCTCCGATATCTTTGAAATGATTTTGCTTCTTCAACATTTTGTCCAAAGCATCACTGCTGCCATCATACTGGATTCTTACTTTAAGCTCATCCTGAGACTTCTCAAGGTCACTTCAAAGATTCTCCATATCTCCTTCTAGCTGCTGATACTCTTTATCCTTGGCCTCTAGCTCGGACTTTAAATCTTTGCACTTGCACTCCTTGTTGTCTTCTTGTTGAGTCTTTAACTTTGAGATACATTTCTCAGATTCTTCAAGGCATCTGATCAAACGGTTTTGTTCCACAACCACAAAATTCTTGAACAACTTGTATTCATTCCTCACTCTACTAAGTTCTTCGAGTGCACTTACAAGTTCACCTTCAAGATCAACTTTTGCTTCATCTTCTTCTTCACCTTCACTATCATTGCCGAACACATCTTGCCGGTAGGAATGATCTGCATGATCACTCTCTGATGTGTCCCTCATCTTCTGATTCTTGAGCCATGAAGAGGTGGGTTCCTTCTTCATCGTTGTTGTTGTTGCTAATAGTTCTACCTTCATTTGCAGACTCATGTGTTACATTTTCCTTCTTGCTTCCACAAACCGGTTCTGTAGTGCTAGGCCCATTTCCATAGAGCTTCTTTAATCTGTCCCATAAGCTCTTTGCTGATTTGCATCTGTCCACCTATGAGGAAACATCATCTGAGAGCCCACAGAGTATAGCATTCATGGCTTCAACATTGGATTCATTTTTTCTTTCTGCTTCAGGATCGGTGGGGGGACTGATCGGTCTAGAGAGATCATTAACAACCGACATCCATACATCATTCCCTAAAGAGGATAGGTAGACTTCCATCCTATAACTCCAAGTAGAATAGTTTGAACCATCAAATACCAAAGTAGGGGTTGACACTAAAGAAACCATTATGTTCTTATACCAGAATCTACCCAAGCTAGAGAATGCTTATCAACCGGGAACCTAGGCTTTGATACCAATTTTTGAACACAAGATGCCACTAAGAGGGGGGTGAATTAATGGTTTCCAAATTCTTAACCCTTTTAGACCTAAGAGAGATTATCGGTTATCAATCCTAATGCCAAGTTAACCTACCAGTAAGATAAAGCAAGACAACACAATGCAACCATACAAAGGCACATCACATTACCCTACTATATATGAGGAAAAACCAAGATGAGAAAAACCTCAGTAAGAAATGTTGTTGAAGTCTATTGCTCCAATCCAGCCTCACAATAAAAACAATGGTTACAACATTTAGGGCACCAACCCAAGGAGTACCACCCCTGTTGATTTAGGGCACCAACCCAAGGAGCACCAACCCTTGCACCGAGCTCCAACTCAGTGATCTACAATGAACATTATCAATTACAAAGGTAATAATCCAGTTACAAGTGAATCTTGTAACCACTGAATACACTTCACCCTGCCGGTATCACTCCTCTGCCTTATCGGTCAACTTCTCCTCTTCCTTTTGTCACTTTGCCTCTGTTATGTTCTCTGTCGGTTTACTGTCCTCTCCTTTCTTCTACTCACTTTCTCTCTCTTTGTTCACCTTCATGCTACTACTTCTGCCTTACCAGTTTATGCTCTACCAGTTTGTTGACCTCTTAACCTCTCCACCTGATTGCCAGTTACTCTACTCACTGCTGGATCTTTTCTCACTCTGATCTTTCTCTCCTTCACTCTCTGCTACAACCTTACTAGTTGAGCCTCTACCTCTTCTCTGCCGGTACTCCGCTCTTCAACATCTGACATCTAATCTTCTGGCATCATCATCACTCATTGGTTGCCTTACCCTTGTCGGTTGAATATTCTCACCGGTTCATCTTCCAACACATAGTCACTCTGATATTCTTTTGATTACTTCAACAACTCTTATGCTCACTCGTTGTTCTCCTGCATTCGACATACAACGACATACCAAACGGATTTAGTTTTCCATCTACCTATTTATAACCAAGTTTTCCTGCCAAAACATGAGTTCAAACATTTGTGTGCTAGGGTTTCTTCCACCATCCTTGAGGCATATTGAATCAGCTCATATCTTGTCTCAGGGATGATAGTCTGCACATCATCGCCATTATCGTGCCTTCCAGTGCACGTTTACTAAACTCAGCAAGCTACTACATGTCTCTCGGCTTGATGTTTTGGTCAATTCACCATAAATGATATCTTTGGTTTCTCCACCAAATCCGATCTGCAACATGGCGTCCTTCATTGATCCTTGCATCACCAATCTTGATCTCAATCTGTCATTTTGCTTCGAGTTGCAAACCTCTGTCATCAACCCGTGATTTACGCAGTCGACATTTAGTGTCGACCAACCGCCAACTACCTCACGGACAGGCACTTGATCGACCTCTATATGCTTGCCACTTCAACTCCATGTGGCATCTTTGTCGGTATCCACCTCAACTTAGACCTCTATGTCGGTCCAGACATGGTCACTGACCATCATGCACTACCAGTTCTCATCTGCCAGTCTACTAACCCTGCTTGTACATTTTTCCCTACTGGTTATCCTTCATGCCCCCTATCCTTCTTTGTTCAGTCGGTGTATCATGTCAGCCCAGCCATCACACATGTCGGTCCTCAACAGGTATCCAGGGTGAGCCATCTGAAGAGAGGCTTTCTCCTTTGTTTGCATATCGATAACCCCGTTAACCGGTTATCATACTTACCGATTGACATTAACATGTCAACAGTTCTCCAAGGCACAACTTCTAGCACACCGGTGGCATGACTACTTCATCTTTCTGCATCTGCATTTCGGATGCACTCTTTGTTTGCAGTTGCTCAACCTTTCTTTCTTCTTCACTATTAGGCCGATTCTCTTATCAACTGGTTTTTCAAAGTGACAAACTTATCCCTCCTTTTCTGTCCTAGCAACTCATCATGCATACCCTTGCTGATGCGGTGCATATCTTTGGTTTCATGCACTTGAGGCATCTTAGTGATTTACCGGTAGATCCAGTGTGAGCCATCAATCACTTGCCTGCAACTTCTTGGCTAACTTATCCCTGAGAGTTATAGTGCATTCCATGAAGGTTAGGGGATAATCTCCACTTACCAGTGGGAGTGGATCCTTGACATCTGCTTCCGACATTGAATTGATATGACATTGTTCTTTTGAGCAGATAAATCTTCAGTCAGGCACATAAGATCCGGTTGGTCACACTCACTGTTAGTCATATCTTCAACCTGTGATATCATCTTCATCCGGTGGGAGTCCTGTTGTATGACCTCAACCTATATGCCAGTTTAACGCATCTTCATTAGCTGACCCTTTGCTAACTTATCAGGCGCATGCTTACTTGCTAGTTGGCAACAATGCACTACCAACATATTACTTACCTATCATCATACCATACCGGTCTCCAGTACTTGTCTTCAACACAAGCCAACACTAACTTGTGTACTAGTGACTCCAATGATCAGTATATTTGATGACATTCTCTTCCTTACCGATGACTTGCTATGCTAGTTGACATCAATGACACCATTACCGATATGCATCAATGACAACACTGCTCATCAATCTCACATACCGGTTGCCATCCTATAATGGTTGACATCAATGACAACACAATGCCAACACGTCTTGGATAGGCTTAATTTTAGTGCAATCGCAAGGCATGTTAGGCCGTTCACAAACAATTCAATGAAAATAACCTACCTTCATTTATATAACATGTAAAAAATGTATCGTTCTTATTTAGGTAGGACTACAAAAAATATCCGATAAAAAAGAGGAAGGCTACTTATTAGTTGTTACTCTGGTTGAAGTTTTCATTTGTTTTCTAGATAAATATTTCCTAATTAAAGATTATTGTCACTATCACCGAACTCTGTGAGAAGTGCAGTTTATGTATGGTCGGAAGAGGATTTCCGTATAATTTTCTCAATTATATTGCATTGCTTTGGCATATCATTAATGTGAATAGTGATGTCATAGTAATAAATGATGTACTCCATGCATATTAAGTTTTTTTTTGGGGAAATTAAAAATTTTCACCCACACAAACCAATAAGAATGCTAAAAAATGATATTGTTATAATTATATAAAATAAAAATTAAATTTAAACTATAGAGTTCTTGATGAAATTTTTTAGTTCTTTGCATTCATTCGTCAAACTAATTGGAAATAAAAATTCAATGAATGCAATAATATCCCACCTTTTGCAGGAACACATAAGTAATGGTGATATCGATTAAAATATCAAACTGTACCACCTATTATGTTGAAATAACTTTTTTTTTTTGACCGATAATGAAATTACTACTTTAAATATATAATGAACACTTAAATTTACTATGACAAACATATAATCATTATAATATGCATAAATTTTATAATAATAAAAGAAACACCAACAAATATCAAATCCTATTCTAAAAATAACGCAAACATTTGATTGAGCACTTTCTCATTTGAGAAGAAGATTTGCCTAAGAAAAGAAAATAGCCATTGGCCTCAATAAACTCTTCCTACAATGCTGGGCATAAATTTCTCTTATTTAAATTCATGACATTGCTTGGGTATATGCATAGAAAAGGGTGTGTCATGGAGGTGTATACCATTTTTAGCCTTTGTTTGTTCTTAATTTTTTTTATTACATTTTACCAATCGAATCTGAATATATTATTTAATCAAAATATACATTTTTTAGGTGATGTGGTAATTTATTAATTTAATTTAAATTTGTAAGAGATAATGTAATATAAATTAAAAATTTAGGAATAAAAATATTTAATTAATTTTGATAATCAAATATTCATTTTTGCCTTTGGATATTTAGTGTCATGGTAGAAACATTTCATTGGTGAGTCAACTACCAAGATTCAAATTTCTATTGGGCCACTAAGCCTGAGTTTCTCCAAATTTTAAAAAAAATGTTCATAATTTTTTAGCTATAATTTAGCATAACTTTTTTGAATATGTGTTGAAAAGTGAATGATTGATTTTCCCCAAAGAAAAAAAATGACCATAATTTTTGAACTATAGTTTAGATAAGTTTTTTGAAGATGTGTTGAATGCTGAATGATAAAGTTTCCCCAAATAAAACAAAGGTTATAATTTTTGAACTAAATAAAATAACTTTTTTGAAGAAGTGTTGAAAGTTGAATGATAACGTATAAATTAGGTAATTATTGATTAGATTAAATCATGTACAGAAAATCAATGGTTGTATTAGATTCACCTCAATTTTCTCGTGTATGAACTTAAGGACAGATGGTGTTTTATTGATTAGATTAAATCATGTGCAGAAAATCAATGGTTGTATTAGATTCAGCTCAATTTTCTCGTGTATGAACTTAAGGACAGATGTTGTTTACAAACATCTTCAAATAATTAGCTGATAGGCTTCTATTGCGAGAAAGCTCACGTACAAATGTTCAAAAACCTGTCTCACGCTTGAATACTTGTCTCAGTTATCGGAAAATAGGTCACATGAAAAAGAAAAGTTTTTCAACTAGCTAAACTCAATGTGACTTGCAAACAATTTATCTGTGGTTGTAGATGAGCCTACAAAAATCTTGTCTCTTGCTGTAGATGAGTTGTCGTAGACTATCTTTTCAGAATATAAAATCTGCTTTAAAATTGGGTTGATGAAATAGATAATAGATTTATTTTTTTGCATTGGCTATTAATATATGTGGTGGAGCTGAAAAATTCATTTATGACTGAACCAAACACATTATTCGCTATTACTATATCTCAATGTCTTACCACCAAACCTCCCTACAAATATTATAAAATAAACCAAATGTTTAACACTTGAATTTGTGTGTTTCTTTTGGTAACGATGTCTTCAATCTTATGTGCTGGATTATCGACATGTATAAGAACTGGAGTGTCCTAAATTATGCCTAGCACATTTATGAAACTTATGCATTGCACTTGATGCATTTATGACAAGGTCCATGATCAAGATTTCACTACTTTGATATCACGGACATAAAAGACAAAATGTCCCCAATCGCCCTAAAAGCCCATTTGGGACTATCTTAGTTTGGATGGTAGTGTGACGTGCATACATCCGTTCATCGCACAAACATCTCGACAAATTCTCGAAGCCAGAATTGCATATTCCACAGATCAGGCCTTCCTTGACGCATGTTCCTTCACTTGAGTGCATCTATAATGGCTATTCCCACCCGTTTCTTTGCACTAAAACCCCATCTTTTTGCTCATTGCAAACTCTAGACACTCTCGGGGAAAACACTCTCTAAGGAATTACTCTCTCATGTTTTTGGCTCTCATGCTTTGGCTCTCATTGTGATTATTTGGCTACTACCTTACAACAACAAGACTATCTTGAGCTTCGTCATGCTCTCATCTCAAGAGAGGGGTTTGCCTTGAATGCTTTGTCTTCTCTCTTATCTCTTCATCTCTAACATTGCATGCTTTGCATTGTTGTATCTTTGAATGTATCTATTGTCTAGGTGCATTTAGCCTATCATTTATCTTGTATCTATTGCAATAGAGGTTTTCCTCCATTAAGTGGGGTTTGTTCCTATTACATTTATCAATTATCTTGCACCTTATCTAGTAGAGGTTTTCCTCCATTAAGTGAGGTTAGTTTCTATTACAATTATCTCTTTTATCCACTTTATCTATCTGGCTATCCGTGGTGGTGGAGACACCAAAGCCAACCCCTATACAACCCCAACATTTTTTCCCATTTCTATGTGTGCAAGTGACAGACAGGTCCTGGCATTGTATCCTTGTGTAATTTTAGGTTCTTTGTTTGTACATATGATAGTGCGGTGTGCAGAAGTTCACACAACGTGCAAACGCCCTAAACCTGAGGCCAAATCTACTCCGTGGTAATCTCTGCCTTTCCTGTTTATACATCTCTATCATAACCGAAACTTTATTTATGTACTATAAGTTTCTGGTATTCAGTAGTTATTAGTTTACATGTGATAATTTGGTAGTTGTTTTATCTTGTATTTGTTCATCCCCTGACTCACCTTTAGCGCCATTTTAAATGAATTAACAATGGCTAGTTTGATCTCTAAGATTCATCATCTTACAGATAACAAATCCCATCCTCTACAAGAACATATACTTCTACAACTAGAAAGTTAAGCTTTTGAAAGCTCAGAGATTGATGTGGAAAAGCTGAGCTGTTTGGGGTGCCTATTTGTTTCTCTTTTTTTCTCAAAGTTTCAGTCTCTTTTCTATTTGACTAGCTTGAGCAGATGGCATCCTAAAATTTGGAAGTGATTTTTGATTCGTGTAATAATAATTACCTAAGATTAGACATCAAACACAAATGTTTTTGGCAACAAGATTGTTCATTGTCCTTTCCTCCACCATATCCCTAAGCCCTATTATAATCTACTGCAAATAAATTTTTGTATACTGTAGGTGGTCTATCATTGCCTTGTGACTACTTGGCAGAACAAATAATGAGATAAAAAAATGTGTGGAGAACTCACTTGCAGTTATCAATCACTGTCTTGCGTTGCTACCTTTTTATTGAGCCAATGAAGAAGAATGTATTTGCTGACAATTCAGTTCTATCACAAAGAAAAGCATGGGTTAATTCTCCTACCACACTCTCTTACTCGTCTGGATCATTCTCTGACTCACAAAATCTGTCAAGCAAAGTTCTTTCATCTATGAGTAGTATACATAGTGAATCTATCGATGCCATTTCAGGTTCAAACATTAGGTTGGATTCACTCCAACTTGGGTACAATCAACAACCACCAACTATTGAAGATGATTCAAAACTTGAGGAGTTGCTACTGGATGATAAATTTATCCAGGGAAAAACAAAAATTCAAAGAAGAAAAAATGTGATTGCTGAGGAAAAGGGAGAATGCAACTGCTATAATGACATCTGAAGTGAAATGTGAGCACAGTTGAACCTTGAAGGTTTGAAATTATTGTCTTCCTATCCAAAAGATGATTACCTGAATAGCAGAGAGATAAATCGTCTTGTTGTGTCAATGCATGTGCAGTTGCACAACATTATCAACACTGTCATGACTCATCTTTCTACCAAGGGAGATAATAGCAAATTATGTTTGTGCACTCCAAGAATTAACCCCATGAACGAAATGGTCTACTCTAGCATGAGAAGCAAATGAAGCATCTCTACCTTCTTCTTTGGGCAACTCTAAATGTGCAATCTGCATGTGTGTGAATATTGTGAAATGTTTCTTATTGACTGAGTCTTGTAAGAAAGTGACATTCTTTGATAGGTTTGTGCTCTTTGGAAGAGCCAATTTCATATATAACTCATATTTCCATTGCCATTTTAATATGATTGGATGATACATGAGAAGAAGTCCATTATCATTAGTTCAAAATTAGGTTGGTTAATGAAAATAAAATCTTTACAACATTGAGGATTGGTAATGTTAGCTAACAACATGTAGGTGTAAATGTATCAAGTGTGATTTTTTAAAATTTATTAAGATATTTCAAATAAAATATATTGATTTGTGTGTCAATATGTCCGGATTCTTTCATGTGCTTGAACTGTTCTATCCATCTATAACAATGATAGTTTCTAAAATGATAAACATATATTCAAATTCAATTAAGACTTACGGATAATTGGGAAAAATAAAATTCAATCAAATTAAAAGGATTGTTGACTCATTTGACATTAAAAATTCATATAAATTTGTCTAAGTTTTTTACAAAGTGTAATCCATGTCCCAAATGACATTCAAACTTCACAATGGACATACTACAAATTTAAAATCTTATTCAACAACAATATACAACAATTAGTTTGTGCCTTAAAACATATAAAATAACAAATAATGCATATCAGATTTTATAAACATGTATTATTTTATAAACATATATCCCTCTTGGATTTTTACCAATCTCATTTTTCTATTCTGATTATAAACGTTTCTTACTAAAATTTCATTGTCTTATTTGAGAAGTTTCTAAAACATTCAAAAATAACATTAAAAAAGAAATAGTATTTATTTTGAATAAAATATCGTGATTTTTATATATTAATATTAGCTAGGCCACGAAATATTAAAAATATTCTAATGCAAGAAATTGAGATGTGTATTCTAAACAAGTTGTCTAAAATAACTTCGATGATGATTTATATTATTCAATTTAAATACCTTTTAAAAATGACATGGCACACATTGAGACTACTTTGGGTGTACATGGATTGATTTTATATACGAAGCTTAGTCATGAGATCAAAACTTAAGATTCAAAATGATATATCCTTTCAAAATAAAGTGAGTGTACATCTAAAGTGTTCTGGATGTGTTGGTGGGTTGAATTGATTAACTGATCATAGTCATGAAATCAAAACCTGAAAGTACCAATTTTTAATAACATACAAACCAAATTAACCCAACTATAATCCCTTTTTTTGGAAGGGATATTATACAACAAATTTTGGTGTTTGTGATGACTTAGAAAAATTACTTTTTTTTGATGTGTATAACAAATGTTGTGGACACATTATTTTTAGACTATATGAATGTATGCTAAACCTAAATTATTGTCTTTTCAAAATAACATATTATTTTGAAGGGTGTTTATTGTTGTCTAAATACTATAAAAAAATTGCCATCTAGCTTAGCTATGAGCTGGAATATCAAAGTGCATAGACTACATACCTACTCAACTATATCGAATGAGGATAAAGATGATGATTTAAGTGCTCTAAGAAGGGCCTCCTAGAATAGGGCATCACTTTTGACAAAGAGATCATGTCCTTGATTCAACTATATTTGATGTCTCCATTTAGATAGTTCGACAAGTTTGGTGAAGAGGGTATTAACAAATTTAGTTAGCTTGGCACTATGAATATTTGGATCATGAGATAGTGAGTGCTAGTGAGGGAATCGAGCATCACTTTTTTTTGGGTGAAATGTGTGAAAACCTTCTTATAGAGATTGGATCTAGGTTACCTACTATTTAATGTTTTTGTTAACCTCTCATATTTTTCCCTTTATTGACACGGCTTCTATACTTTAGACAAATAACATATATATTTAGTTAAATAATTAGTACAAATCTTCTCTTTGGACATGAATTGTCCTTGGGAACTATACAAAACATCTAGAGGAGAAACAAACTTCACTACCATCTCCATTTTAGTCAAGTCTAAGTTTTTATTAGCTTCACAACTTTCATTAGTTTTTTCTTCTTCTTCTTCTTCTTCTTTGTGTTGATAGGATAGATATCTTGAATTTTCTTTTAGCAATATCTTGGTATTGGAAGGTTGGATCTAAGTCCTGAAATTATAGCCAATAAGTTATAATATTAAAAATAAATATCATATTGTAATACTAAATAACACATTAGCTAAAAATTGAAGTCCAATTAAAATTTGTAAGAATATTTTTAGTAATTTAATATAGTTAAAAGGTTGATTTGAAAGTGAACTAGAACTGAAGGCTTTTATAGAACCTTTGGTCACATGTTTTTTTTTTATGTTTCTATTAAGATCTACCTATAATCACAAATGGGGCTTTATATATATATATATATATATATAGAGAGAGAGAGAGAGAGAGAGAGAGAGAGAGAGAGAGAGAGAGAGAGAGAGAGAGAGAGAGAGAGAGAGAGAGAGAGATGAGAGAGAGAGAGAGAGAGAGAGAGAGAGAGAGAGAGAGAGAGAGAGAGAGAGAGAGAGGAGAGAGAGAGAGAGAGAGAGAGAGAGAGAGAGAGAGAGAGAGAGAGAGAGTTTACTTTAGTGGCGAATATTCGCCAATGACAAATATTTCACGTCGAGGACCTGGAAAATAGCGAATATATTGTATTGATTGAGGGTGGCCATGTCGCCCAGACTTTATAAATACCCATCAAATGCACAACCCAATCGCCCATTGTTTTATGTAATTAATTGTATCTCTATCAAGATTTCGATAATAGAATCTATGTTTTCCACATGCTAAATTCAATATTTTCGCCTACACTTTCCGTGGTTGTATGAGTAGATGGCCATAATTTGCCAATAGCCATATAAAGATTTATTGGCCAGGAGGACCCAATTCACCTGGAATTTTGGGGAAGTGTGACTCAATTCACCCCAATTTTTGCCAACTCTATTATAATTGTCAATTAATTGGGCGACCCATAATCACCTCGAAAATTACATAAGATGTGTTATAGTTAAGTGTGATTCACCAAATATTTGTATACCGTATAAAATTCCCGCCGAAATCACCAAATAAGGATTGGTATAAATACAGTCAAAGATCAAATTTATCTCTACACAATTTGGCCGATTCTGAGCTCTCGATTCGGATCACTAGAGAAGTTTCATACCAGGAACAACCATTGATGCTGACTACATTGGTGGTTGCTAGTGACCTAAAGGTAAGTGATCATATTTTTGAAGTGTTATAATATTATTCTAAATTCATCTCTATCTATTTGTATTGTTGAGTTCATTATGTATTTCTCTCAGGAACTTACCCGAATATTTGAATTTGGGACGACTTTCTTGCACCCTCGAATCTGGATTCATCTCTTCCAAATTGCCCATAATCAACTTTGTGATACAACTGTCAAAACCAACAAAGGCCACATTGGTGTTAATATTCCTTATCTGCCTAAATCCCCTGTCCAACTCCTACACATGCTTGATCATCTTTGCTCGACTTCCACCAATCCTATTCTCTAGATGATCCTCCCATTTCCACATGATATCTCAAGTTTGAACCAGGGCATATCCTCCAAGGAAAACAACTATGCATGGTTGATGCTAACAAATCCCTTGCCTTGGAAGTGGAGACGAATCTCCACCCTCCATGACACCTATCTCCCTTAATTTCAATAGCTTCCTAAAGGGAAAAACTGTGGTTAAAATTTCTTTCTTTTTCTTTCTTTCTTTTATTAAAAACATTCATTTATTAAAACCTTTCATTCCTCACAGTGCTCACACGTGTCTCCAAGTCTATTCCGGGGATTTTTTGAAGAAACCCGTGTCGTTCACAACTTCAGCTTGGAATAGAGCTTATGTCGTCGATTAAAATTAATTAAGTATATAAAAAGTTAATTAAGTATACAATTTATAATAGTTAATTAATTATTAGACAATGCTTAAACTTGTCTCTGTTTCAGCGACTTTTTGAAGAAACCTTTGTCCTTTAGAGCTTTGGGCCGAAATAGAGCTTATGCTGTTGATTTGCGATCATCCAACAATCATTAGGTTGATTGATTAATTTAATATTTAAATCTAAGTAATGAATAAATTTATATTTTGTTTATTTCATTTTATTTGCATGTATTTTTAGTTCTTTATTGGTTAATTATTGAATTAGTTTGTAGATCTAGGGTTAGTGGTTGGATCTTTAGGGT
Source organism: Cryptomeria japonica (assembly GCF_030272615.1). Taxonomy (NCBI): domain Eukaryota; kingdom Viridiplantae; phylum Streptophyta; class Pinopsida; order Cupressales; family Cupressaceae; genus Cryptomeria; species Cryptomeria japonica. The sequence goes on along the minus strand of NC_081408.1, from coordinate 177,681,499 downwards.
TTACAAATAGGTCAATATTGAGCATACATTGATGTATGTACCTATTATGTGATATATATATATATATACACACACACACACATTTTTATACTATGATGTTATACATGATTATGTATGTATTTATGATGCCTATATGTAATAATTTTAATACATATTCTTGTGAATATGATGCTATAGATTGTGACCTAACCTTTATGTTGAAAACGCCAAAAGATTGAGAGGGGGGTGAGTTAGTCTAAACCAAAACATAAACTTCTTTAATCACAAGTACTTATCAATTATCATTAGCAAATTAAACTTCCATGCAAGATGAAACAAAAAAAACACCAAACACATTAAAACCATAATTTTTACCTAGAAAACCCAGTGTGGGAAAAACCATGGTGAGAATCACACTCACAATATAAATATAATAAAAATTAAAATTAATGACTTTCATATTTTACCCTATCGTGCACTTCCTTTGTTATCAACGGTTTAGATCTCCGTGCAACTACACATTTTGATCAAGATGCTCTTTCACCTTAACTCCACAACCCCGTTGCACACATGGCACATGGGCCCTACTGACATTAGCCTCTTCTTAAGTGGACCAATAAGATTATGCATGCTGAAGGTCAAAGGACACGTCAGAAAGGGTTGGCCTAATCTATCCTCCTCGTTAATTAAGTATAAAATTTATAAGTTAATTAGACAATGCTTATACCCATCTCTATTCTAGAGACTTTTTGAAGAAACCTTTGTCCTTCAGAACTTTGGGCCAAAATAGAGCTTATGTCGTTGATTTGCGATCATCCAATAGTCAATAAGTTGAATGATTAATTAATTACAGACTTATAACTAACTAGCACTTGCAACTCATTGTATGTATAGCTGAAAGAAAATTAAAGATAAAATTTAATGTAGTTAAATATTACAAGTGAATAAATTAATCAAGTATTTAAATCCAAGTAATGAATAAATTTAAAATAAAAAGTGTATCATTCACACTTATAGAGGTGAAATTAATGTCGAATCATGCAGATTGATTGTAGAAAAAAGCTTAGACAACACATTGATGGCAGAGAATGGGGATTAGAATTTGAAGAGGACGCAGACAAGGTGAAGAGGGCCTTGCAAGCTTTAATTGCTACAAAATACCTAGGAGGGATGGATTCAATTTGGGAGTGGGTTGTTCAAAGAGTGGGTTTCATCATTTTTGAAGGCTCGGTGGAGCTTGTCAACACAATACCCTTTGTTCACTGGCAAGAGGATGAATTGAAGGCAAGATGTAGAGAGCTCACAAGAAGAGGATGGGAGGTGGGTATTAGGGTTTGTTTCAGAGTTGGCTTCGATGGTGGTGGGTATAGATAGATGGATTGGATGGAAGTTATTTGATGACTCCAATCTTTTTCTAATCTTTTTTTAAGCTTTGAATCAATAAAATATCATATTACCTACTAGTAGGTCCACAAAAGTGACAATCTGATAAACCCTAACAGTAAATAGTTGTGCAAGGCCAACACCCATTATAATATATTCCAGTTCCCCCAAAATAATGAAAGATTCACCAAAATAAATTATTTGAATATTTTTTATATATAAGTGAATAGCTAGTTAGGGCCAACACCCATTATATTAAGATTTAAAAAGAAGATACAACAGTATTTGGCTTTTAGCCGAAAATACATTCCTAGTAGCATTTCCAATGATCACCCATAACAACCCATAACCCACAATAGAAAATTCAAGCATCAAAATAGAATGAAGCATATGCACCATACTTAAGGGCCAAGAGACATTCCCAGTCGACCTTGCCACCTCCGTAGGTTCACGTTCCTCTCTAACTTTCTTATCTTGTAAGATGAGTGGGCAATCATGTCTGCAGTTAGCATGAGCTTCACCTGCTGCAATTTCCTCCACACCATATTTGTCATCCTCAATCCATTCCTCTCCACTCCCCAACTCCAACGCCCCTACAATCTCAGCCGCATCATCCTCATAAATTTCATCTTCATCTACCAACCCTTAAGTGGTTAGTTAGTCCCAATGCCAATCATCCTCCCCGGGTTCCTTGATTTTGGCTACATACATGAGGAAATTGATACTGCATAGTATATCACTCCTTCATGCCTGCAACAACTACGCATCTTGTGTTTTCACAATAAAAAAATTAAAAGCCCTTCCAATGTAATATTTTTGTGGGAGGGGAATAGGGAGGTTCTTATCCACATTGTCAATGACCGCATCAATGTCACGCAAATATGCATGCTCGAACACTATCTGGGTGAGTTTTTTCACCCACTCCTTGTAAACCTTGACATATAACAACATGGAAAGAAAAATATTGGAATGTCTGTACTAACCCTATGCCTGTGATATGCCATCAGAAACTCCAACCCTAGCACTGTCTTGACCGCATGCATTATTTACGGGTGGCCATTCACCAAGATCCCCCCTAACCGTTTATCTATGACTTCACCCACAAACACTATTTGTGGTTTTGTTGCACTAAGCATAATTGGCATGTCCATAACTTCCACCTCAATGTTTCCAACTCAAACATGTAATGTGAATATATGGTAATACCCCAATGCCCAATTTAAAGGCATTCGATTAACTTCAACATAAATGTCTCATTAAATGCACACTTACCATAAGTTGCCTTGCGCGATATAAATTAATAGTATATATACCTTTTTTTTTCCTAATTTTTGATACAAGTACATAAACCCACAAACAAAATTTCACTTTCACAAGAGATTTGCAGAGACAAATAACAAAACCATTGATATTATTATTCATGTGAGATCAAGAGGTACATTCTATAGACTATATCTGTAGTAATTGTCATGACAGATCATAAACTAATCAATATTGTTGAAGGAGTATATACATACTTCACTGTGGAAGACTCCACATTCTAACTTAGACACTACTACTATACCCTTTTCCAAAGAGACCAAGATTCCCTCCAAAAAAATCTCTTAATTACAGCCTTGGAATTCCTTTTATAAGAGTAAGGAATGCAATAAGCTTCAGGCTGTATACAACTGCCATGTTCTCATTTGACATATGTTTGTTTTATACGCATGGAAATGGTATATTCCCAATATGAAACCTAAAATAGAACAGGATAACTTATCAAACCATATAACTAAAACTACCTTATGAGCCATACCACTATCACACATTTGTGGTTATTGATGTAGAGAATACTAGGATACAAGATTCTCATTACATTTCTTGGTAGGGGAGAACTTTGAGATTTTTGATCAAGCAGGGATGCTTGAATCCAAAACTGCATCTCTAGTGTCTTCACCCAACTTTCTCTCTACATTCTACCCATTATAAGCGGGACATGGTGGTTTCCAAAGAGATCAAAATTATTTGTAACTATAGCCAAAGCTTGCAGTTGCACTCAAGCCTTTTAATAACCCTTTGGTTATTCACCCAACTTTATCTACGCATTCTACCCATTATAAGGGGGACATGGAGGTTGCTAGAGAGATCAGAATTATTTGCAACTGCATCCGAAGCCTGCTCGAGTGCAACTGCAGGCTTCGGTTGCAGTTGCAAATAATTCTGATCTCTCTGGCAACCGCCATGTCCCCCTTATAATGGGTAGAATGTAGAGAGAAAGTTGTGTGAAGACACGAGAGATGCATTTTAGAGTCAAGCATCCCTGCTTGATCCAAAGCTTGCAGTTGCACTCGAGCCTTTTAAGTCATTAATTTTCTTTACTTCATGGCATCTACAAACCTTCAGCCATATCTCCTTATGCCAGAATTCAGCTACACCTTCTATGCACTTCATTTTAAAACCTCAGCAAGCAAAACAACAACGCTTCCTAAAAAACTTATCTCTAGAAAATGTCTATCTTCTACATTCTAAAATGCAACATGCGAATGATATAACTTCTATCTTCTACATTCTGAAATGTAGTATGCAAATAATGATCCTATTTCTCGATTTGCGAAGTGGCGACAATTGATTGTCAAGTCTATACTTTGGATTATTCTATATACTATATTAATCTATGTGAGATGTACTTTTCTACCATTCCACAAGAAAGCTTTCATTCCAATAGTCCTAACACCTATTCATGATTCACAAACCTCAACACAGATTAATACTGATAGCTTCTCATTGAATATTAAATATGTGCTATCCTCCGTATTTTTCTTCCTCTGACACACATAGTGTTTTGAGTTTTCTATGCAAAAGGATAGCAGAGAATCCTCGATCAAGATTTCATCCGTGTCAAAAAGTAGTTTTCTAAAATATTTCATATGGATATGCAGGGCACTTACAACTAAGATGTGATATGTTTTCTATATTAGTTTTTTTCTCCAATTAGTAATGGAAGATTAGCCTTAATTATTCTATAATTTTTATGTGATTGAAAAACATTCGCCAATGTAATTATTATTTTCCCTAAAAAATAATGGATGATTTGCCTTAATTTTTCCATATTTTTCATGCAATATGAATAAAATCGCCAATGTAATTATTATTTTCCCCCAAAATAATGAAATATTCGCCTTAATTTTTCAACAAATTTCATGCAAAAGAAAAAGATTCGCCAATAAAATTAATATTTTCTCCCAAGAAGAATGAAAAATTTGCCTTAATTTTCATACAATTCTTACGCAACTGAGAAAAATTCGCCAACTAAATTTAATATTTTCCCCCTATTTAAAAAACAAAATCACCAAAAAATATTTATATTTTCCCCCAAAACATTGAAAGATTCACCAGGATTTTACACCTTTACCCAAGGGGTGGTATATATATTGACAAAGAAACATAAACTAAAATTATATTTAGTTACATCAAAACATATATTTACAATATAAAATAAATGTTTACCGAAGGCTTTGATGGTTCTGTTGTTGTCCTTGGAGGGGTCATCATTGATGAAACATGTATGGGTGTTTCCTATATGAAAAATGATAAGAATGTAATACAATGAATGTACACATGTGCATATAATCATGAAATCGAGAAAAAAACAAAAACAAAAAAAACATATACCTCTTGCCTCTCCTCTTCCAATGTATCATCAAGTGCATTCATCAATATTTTAAATGATCCTAATTGTCATTGTATGTAGAAGACAAAAAATGTTAGACTAGATCAATCTAGATGTATGTATATAATCATAATACATTTGAAACAACTAAATCTAAGTCATGTTAGAATAATTGATATCAACTCTTGAAACTCTAATATCTCAATTAAAATTATCTTCAATTACCTTTTCTAGATTAGGTGTCCTTGAGAATGACCTTGGCAAAGGAGGCAACTTAGCCACACATGACATAGCCTAAAAGAGTAACATAATAGATAACAACATATAATTTAATTAATCACAATTCAAATGTATGCATATTCAATAAAAATTATAAACAAGAGGTGTGAAAAAAAATACCGTATAGCTTTCTAGGCCAAATGAAATGGCCGTAAGGGTGGCATCATCAACTTGTGAAATTTGGTCCATTATCAATAGTTTCCGAACTCCACATAAATATATATTATTAAGTTAATAAATATTAAAAAATATTATTTAAATAAATTCAAGGTCTTATTCTATTTTGACATGCTATAAAGTGTTTACCTTTGGTGAAGATGTAGGTGCACCAATTGTGGCAGGAATGGTTAGTGGCGTACCAAAATTTGTTGCTACATCCTAAAATACATAATGTTTTCATCAATTTAATTTGATCTATAATCTAAAATTTATTTACGTTTGCAAATTTAAAGTATTTAATAAATAAAATGTTATAAATTCAATTCAACATACTTGTGTCTGAGTGACGAAGACCTGATCCATCAAGTCATTTGTGAACAACATATCATTCATTGTGCTAACTTAACAACCATCCCTATGACATGTACATTGATGGGAGGTCTAACCATCTCCATGTGCAATGGTATCTACCCCAAATCATACATGGTAACGGGTGGGATACTAGTAAGAGATAGGCACCCTGGACGTAGATGGTCTATCTAGTATGTTATCGTCTGTTGCTATACCATTGTCTGCTACTACACCATTGTCTATTGCTTCACCATTGTCTGTTGTTGCACCATCATTTGGGCCAAGAGGCTAGTATAATTGAGTTCCATGTTGGATGATGGTATCAGTTAGTTCGGCAGTTGCCTGAAGAGTCTCTATATCCATAGCTCCTTTGGGATTACAAGGGCCATGTCGTGAACAAGTTTCTCAACTAGTGGTATATGATTAGGACAGTTTTTTACCCATCGAGGCCCTTGTTTATCTTGGATAGAGCTTCCACCTCTACCCTGGAACTCCCCCATAACAAAATAATTGGGCATTTGATTAAGGATGAACTCACAGTATAGTTTTCTCAAAAAATATAAAGGTAACTCATAATTATTGCAAGGAGATTGGTTGAATACAATCCACCACCTATCCCAAAAAATTGTATTCATGGGCAATGCGATTACACCAATGCATAGGAAACCTCTTTGGATTAAGAGCTAGGGTCTCATTGGTTTGGGGATCAGTGAAAAAAGCACATATTTGTGCTTTGCTTAAGTCTTTATTTTACACTTCATCATATGTTAGACCATTTTTGTAATAGTTGCGACATGAATCCTGATATGTTTTCCAATCAGTTACATGGTTGAAAATTTTATCTACATGTGTCATCATTGTTTCAAAGGATGAGGCAAGGTATGGATGATGTTGCTGTTTTAAGATATGGTAAATCTAATTTGTGCCAGACAACCTCATAATTCCTGTTGTGTGTTTTGAGAAGGGTGTATCAAAGGATTTGGAGGGTTGCCCATCTAAGAGACATCATCAGGGTTTTCTACAAGGTTATCAGGCATCATATTTTATTTAGGGACATTGTTTTGAGCTTTTGATAAAAAAATTTAAAAATGAAACAAAATTAATCAAAAACACCGAAATTCAATAAAATTTTAAATAAAAACAACTAAAAATGTGAAAAGGAATGATGAGTTTTTAAAAAAAAATTTAAGAAATTTTTCAATTGGGTTACTTTTGTTTTAAAAATCCAATCATGATTTTATTATAATTTTAACATGTATAGGGTTTTAATTTTAAAACATCGTACATATTAAGGCTTAGATTTTGTGAATTGTAATGCATTTGGCTTATTTGAAAAATCAAATAATGAGAATGCGTTACTTATATTTTTGGGTTTTTTTCAACGAGTGGCCACTTTTTTGTTCACCATCTTGGTGCACATACCTAGTACTTAATATATTATCAAAATCATCGTATTTAAATGTACTATTATAGAATACACTCCTTTAATTCTACATCCCTAAAATTTATTAAATCAATCAAACCCAAAAATAGATATCATAAATGGTTTCCAAAATATGTGCATATGAACAAATATGTTCACCCAAATCCTAGGGCATACATTTCATTGCCCAAATTAGGATGGGTCAACAATATTAATAAGGAATATAACTATAATTTGATGAGTCCATCTACCAAATGAGATGCTATGTTTTAGAGATATTCCTCATTTAAAAAGTTTCTCTTAGGCATCATAAGTTGGTAAAAGATATTTTGTGACCTTTTTAATCCACTAAATTCTTACATGTTTCTATGTTTATATAACCTCTTATGCATGTTACAATGTCATAGTTACTCTTACACATCTTACATGACATATAATTTCTTTCATGATGCCATATTATATTTTGCAAGTGGCATAGAGTTCCACTCCAAGTAGAACACCCATGTTCCATGTGAACATATTAAATTCTAAGTCAAATAATAAAATAAAGTTTATGAAGAGCAAGGTGTACAACACCTACTCTTCACAAGTAGTAATAGTTGGAGCAGTGGGATTGAGAGCTTTTAGAGGTATTTTAGATTTGTATCAATTATTAGGAGGCTTTGTCATTAGGCCTAATGATAATAATTCCATTGGAAGTACCATTTGAAGCATTGTTGTCAGGGTATATGTGCATACCTATTTGGGGTTGCTCTATGTTTTGTTCTATTTCCTTGCCCAAATTATTTGATTTTAATAACATTTTCTCTCTTATAGTAATAACTATAATGCATAGGTTAATTACTAGTGTGTGGAATTATCCATCTTATTTATAGATTCTATGTGCTATGATTCTCTCTAAGTGATAATGCAATAAGTGGAAACAAAGAGCTTGATAGATCTTTGATGCTAAAAGTGAATGATTCAAGGTTTTTTTCTTTATATATCTTAGCATACAAATGACACATTTCACATGTAATTTAGCAAGTGATGACTATTACGAAGGGAGTAAGTTTGGACCTATGAATGAATTTGAACTTAAAAGTTTAGGGTTCTAATGACACCTACAAAAATAGCCTAGGTTTGTGAAATGAAAGATACAAAGATCAAATTTTATTCATTGGGATGAGGTTTGATCAAGGCTTTACCAACATTTTTCAAAGAAATGCATCACTTGGACACTAATAATTGCATGTTGAAAAAAAAAAGTCAAAGTGAGTCTGAAATGAAGGAAAATATACAATGTATGCATTTTTCATTATTCTAACGCTACATCTTTGTTTCATGCATGCTCATACGTTGAATGACTATCAATATAATTAATAATCAAATAAAAGTCTTGCTTAAATTCAAATTCTAAAATTGTAATTCTTCTGTTTAATAATTTGTGAAAAATATGAATATTTAAATTAGTTATTTATCTCTTGTAATTTTTTTATCATGGTGAAATACATCATACAATGGTGGCATTGGGAATTGAAAGTGGATGTCAAGAAAATTCACCTTTTTTTTCCCTCAAACATAAGGATGAGGACTAGAATTATATAAAATAAAAATCTAATGACATAATAAAATAATAATAATTTAATCTTAATAGTTTTTTTGCTTTTGTAAAAAGTTCAATAAGAATATTAAATATAGAAGTACAATAAAAAAATAATAATATAACAATTTAACAATCATAATTAAAAATAATAATATTAATTACAATATAACTAGCAATTGCATTAGTGTGCAACAAATACATTGAAGAGGTGTAGAAGGCCTTTTGCATGCATGGGATCAATTGGTAGGAAATTTAGAAAATGATGTTGTTTCTGCAACAAAGGTAGAGAGAGAGAGAGAGAGAGAGAGAGAGAGAGAGAGAGAGAGAGAGAGAGAGAGAGAGAGAGAGAGATGATGTGTAACCATATTCTTATTCTACACTTATTAAAATGTTTTTGATTAAAAAAGCAGTGTTAACTAGGGCACCGACCCTTAACATAGTCATAGACTATCAAGAAGATAAAACAAACCAAGGGAGCAAGCTCCCTTACAACAAAGACAAAAAAAAAAAAAACAAGACCCAACTCAAGGAAGGGAAGAGACACCCAAGCCTTGAGAGGGAGAGGTTAGGACAAGGGGGTGGGGGGACCTCCCCTTCCACCCACGATGAACCATAGTCCAGATAATAAAATCATTAGAACCAAGAGAGAGATCCAGTGGAAGCGATTCAACAGAGTTGTGAATAGAAGTAGCTTCAAAGTGTTGCTATAGGACCCCAACAGGAAGTTGAGAAACAATGGTAGATTGCTGCAGGGGAGCAGAAATAGGCTGTCGAAGTAGTGCAGCACCAGAAGCGGGCTCAACAGTATTAGAACAAGGTTGCTGAATAACAGTGAGAGGATTAGTAGAAGGTTCAACAATAGTGAGAGGCTCTTCATCATAGGAGGAAACATCATCCTCATGAGAGGAGCAAGTAGAATTCAACGCATTGACAGTCAAATGTTCAATAGTGGCATCTTTCCACCAAGTAGCAGCACCCTTGTGGCGAGGAAGAGAACAATCTTAAGCAAGATGTCCCATTGAGAAACATTTTCGACAATGGAAGGGAAGACCCTCATAATCCAACGGCTGAGACCAAGGCCTATCCCCAACCATAAGAACAACATCCTTGGGGAGAGGCGAGGAGATGTCGATGTCAACTAACAAGCGAGCAAAGGTAGAGTGCCCCATAGACAAATGATTATGAATTAAATTACCCTTATAACTTTTGGTTATTGTTTGTAATTTAGAAGCCAAATAATTAAAATAAATTTAAAACTTAAATCTAAATAAAAATTAAAATAGAATAACCTAAATGTAGAGTTAAAATATAAAATATAAATATATATTCAAAAAAATTATTTAAAATGTTAATAATAAATAATAAACTTATTAAGTTAATAAATGCATAAATATAAAACTAATTTTTTGTGTGTTGATAGTGAGATAAAGATATAGATATATGTAGAGAGAGGGGATGGCGGAGAGAAATAGTCAAGGGATAGTCATGGGTGGGCCTGAGGAATCAAGATTGGCAAAATAGAGCTTTGGGAGAGAATTGGTTTGGAAAATGCATGAGGAACCTAACTTGAAATGGGATAAGATCCTAAGAGAACAATATATAAATGGGAACAATTATACAAACATTTTGAGGGTTAAAAATTCCTCCTAGATGATCAAGAGTTTGGAACTTCATGCTTGGCTGTGGATCGGTAACCATTGACTACTTAATGGAATGTGTTTGATGGTAACTCAACCCTATTCTGAGAAAACTCTTGCAGGGGGTATCCAAGCTTAGACAATATTTTGGGTATGGGATAAAGACTATTTAAAGAGAATTGGGTCTCCTAACTGAAAGACTATTTGGTAGTCTTTAACCACAATTCAGACTTTGAGCGGAAATGGAAAGACTTTTCTCATCTACCTCTCCCCAGAGATGAGATGGATAGGTTAAAGGAAACTCTTCATAGTAGGAAAATTACCCTCAAAATTAGAAAGTATAGATTGGCCTGGGTTGTGGATAAGTTTGGACAGTTCATTACAAAATATGAATACAAAATTTTGGCTAACGAAGAGTTACAAGGGAATCTAGAGACCCAAGTCCAACTTTGCTAGAGTAAGTGTTGTCTTCCCATCCAAAAGAAAATTTTGACTGTAGATAGATTCAAGAAAATGGAGTATGAGGGACCTTCTAGATGTGTGTTGAGTAATAATCAAGAAGAAACAATTAATCACTTATTCTTGGGATTTCCCATCTCTCAAGCTTGTTGGAGATGGCTATGTGCCAAATTGGGCTAGGTGACTACGCTCCCTAATGATATTACAAGTTTTTTTAAAGAATGGTCTATCAGTACTAATGTAGGGTTTCTAGGTAGTATGTGGATTACTTGCCCCTTGTTATCCCCATTTTTAGCTATGGTGAAAACATGGGATAACCCCTTTGTCTACTTTTTGTCTTTATGAAAATTTCACAATTTGAGTCAATTAAAAAATTGACAAAGTTCTCTTCATAACTATTACTTTTTATTTTTAAGTGAATTTTTGGGGTTTAACTTTGATTTTACACTTTTTATTATTTATAAGGTGTATTTTGGGGTTATAAACCCAAAATACATATCTCAAGTGGATTTCAAGTTTATAACCCTAAAATGCACATTAATGTGGCACGAATTGCATTTAATGTCAAGTGTTTGTATTACGATCAGTTTCTACTTTCTTTGATTTTTATCTCTTTTTGCTTTTCATTTCTTTCATTTGAAGTCATGTTGTTTCAACAATTTATGCTCTGCTCTACCCATATGATTTAGAGAAAGATTGGACTTTTGCAAAAATGATTTTTCTTTGCATCACATTTGTTAGGTAAGTCATTTTTCCCTTTGTCTCATTGTCTTTTAAATTTTTGAAAATCTAAATTGTACCCTTATTTCTGTTTAGGGTTTTTGCATTAAGTATTTTTCTTAATTGATTGTATGTACCCATGATGTTGTTTGGGTTTGTAAGACCGAATAACATCACTTCATTTTTATTGTTGATGTTATTATAAGTGTTGTTTGGACTTATGAAATCAAACAACATTAATTTTTCATACTACCCATATTACTTGTAGTTTGATGTTGCCCAAACTACATAGTGATCAAAATGTAGTTCAAACTTATTAACACTGAACTACATGTTCGTGCTCATGTCTTTGTTTTTTAGCTATACCTAGCCATATATTACTTGGTCTAATTTAAAATCACAATCGTGACTTACACCGAGGACCATTCCTTTGGTGTAAGTTGAGTTGTGGTCTTGAATTACACTGAACCCCATGCTATCATTAAACTACTTATTAGTGTCATTCAGAGCCATGATTCTGAACGACACCTCTAAATCAAAGCACCGCCAGTTGGTGTTGTTTGGAGTCATCACTCAGAACTATACAACTAAATTGAGACACTGCTAACACTAAGTATAGATGTAATTCGGAATTAAAACTCCAAACCACACTGGGTCATAAACTCTTCCAATGCATAGTTTAGAGTTTTAACTTTGAACTACACCGATTCTCCAAACCAAAATACACCATCTATTTTCCCCTTATAATAAGTGTAATTCAAGTTTATAAACCTGAATTACATCATGTTTTTTATTTAGTCACAAGTGTAAATTGGATTTATAAACCCGAATTACACATTTGTACATTGAGATTCCAAAAAAGGGCTAAGTGTAAATCAAGGTTATAAACCTGATTTACACCAAAGCATTTCAAAAGTCAGATTGGGGTTTTTGAACCCAATTTTGCTATAAATAATACCTTCCAAGACAAATGTTTCAAAGTGAAGAATGTTTCTCATGGAGTTCCTTTTCAAGGTGTGATGATGATTTTCTTCTAACTCTATAAGACTTATTCTACCCAGTGTTGTAGTTCCAATTCCTTAGCAAATGATGAAGCCATCTGTTGCAGTCACCGGTAGGAGAAACCTCAAGGAGATATGTCCTAACTAGTCAGCAAGAGTAGACACAACAAAAACATAAGGAGATGATGGAGGCAATATGAAACAAATAGAATTATATCATGAAATCTGAATACAATCAATCAGTAATCATTTGGGTTATATAAATTGGCACACAAGCCTACTAGAACATACAAAATAGTTCGCAACTGAGACCTTGAAACTAAAGATCTATCTTCTAAGTTCTATCTCTAAACTTCATGTTGCCTTCTAATGCCCAATTACAATGATATATACGATCCAAGGGAATCCGATTGACCCAAAAAGGGATCAAAACCCAAAGAACAAGACCTAATGTGTAAAACCACAAGATCAACCTCCACCAAGAGAATCCTCTAGAAAATTCAAAGGATGAAGTGTAGATCATGGGAAAAGGTCGGCCACATACCAAGGAACATCGTAATCAACACTCAAGGCTTCGCAATCTTCAAAAGGGGTTCCGGTAGATCACCCAAAATAGGTCCAAGCAACCGGTAACAAGAAAATGACATGGAAAACTGGTAGCGATACCTTTCCTAAAAATGATCCAAAAGTGATGTGGTCTAGAAATAAGAAGGATGATCAAGTCTTCAACTATAATCCAACCCAATAGATTTCGGCGAGCCAAAACCGGTACACATAGAAAGAAATGCTGAAACTGTAAACATAAAGCCAAAACAAAAGGAAATATTTTTTGGTTGATGAAATATTTCCATGAACCGAGGATGCTCCTACATCAGACATCTGAAGTTGTTGAAAAAAGTGAGTCCCTCACTTTTTTGGGGTCAGAGGAAAAACAAGGTCGTGTACCCCTGACTAATAAATCCAAGATGAATCTTCCACTAGTCTTCCTTTCCACTTCACCAGGTACTCTTGATACTGACTGCTCCGGGTACTATGCCCAATCCTATTGTCCAAAATGTCTTCAATCTAATCTGGTTCCTTCCAGGGAAACTGTTTCTCCAAGTCTGCTATGCTATCTTCATTGAATTCCGGTTCATGATACTCATGAAGATCTTCAATATTGAATACTAGTGAAATACTTAGACTATCCGGTAACTCCACTTCATATGCATTTCTAGAGCTGGATTTCCTCAAGATCTTACAGGGTCCAAACTTCTTCATTTGCAACTTGTTATAGGTTCCAACCAAGAATCTCTCTTTTTTCAGATACACCATCACTTCATCACCAAATTCAAATTCCTTATGTCTCCTTTTCGCATCCACATTTTCATTATATTTGTTATCCATGTCCTCCAAATGTTGTTTAACCTGAATATGCAAGGCTGCCATATGATCTGCAAAATCCTCTGCCTTTGAACTTCTCTGGTCATCACTGCTAATATCCCTTAATTTTGATATACCTCTAGGATGTACTCCGGTAACTATTTCAAAACCTGTGTTTTTCCGGTACTCCTATTTACTGAATTATTGTAGGCAAGCTCTTCCTGTGCTAAAATCAAATCCCAACTTCTGGTCTTATCTCCAACTAGACATCTCAGTAAATTTCCCAAGCTCCGGTTCACTACCTCTGCCTGTCCATCATTCTGTGGATGAAAAGTAGAACTGATATGCAAATGTCTTCATCTTCTTCCAAAGTGTTCTACAAAAGTAACCAACAAACTTAGTGTCTCTATCTGAAACTATGCTCTTAGGTAATCCATGCAATCTCACTATTTCCTTGAAAAATAGGTCTTCTACATGCACTGCATCTGATGTCTTCTTACAAGGTATGAAATGAGATATCTTAGAGAATCTATCTACCACCAAAAATATTGAATCATTCCATCTTTGTGTCTTAGGCAATCCTAGTATGAAATCCATGGTTATATCCTCCCAAGGTCTAATCGGTACTATCAAAGGTTTATACAATCCCATATTCTTACTACTACCCTTTGCAACTTGACAAACTCTACAACTTTGCACATATTTCTTAACATCCTTATGAATTTAGGGCCAAAAGTATTTCTCACTCACCAAGGCTGTTGTTTTGTCAACACCAAAGTGTCCAGCTAACCCTCCACTATGTTTCACCTTAATCAGGTTATCCCTCACATAACTCTTAGGTTTGCACAACTAAACTCCTTTGAATAACATCCCATCCTGCATGAAATAGTCCAACCACTTAATCCTATCTGCCATAACCGGTTCTCTACATGCTTTCCAAGGTTCTCCAAAATCCGAGTCATCATCATACAAGGTCTTCAATTCTTCAAATCCCAACACTATCACTCTCATCTCAGTCAGAAGATTCCTTCTCCTACTCAATGCATCAACAACATTGTTAGATTTACCACTCCTATGATTCAACACAAAGGTGTAACTCTACAAAATTCTACTGATCTCATATGTCTTTGATTCAACTTACTCTGACTATTCAAATACTATAGGGCTTGATGATCTGTATACAATACAAACTCCTTAGGAAACAAGTAGTATCTCCACTTCTTCAAGGCTTGAATTATGGAATAGAGTTCCTGATCATATACTGGATATCTCCTCCTAGCATCATTCAATTTCTCACTAATATAGGCTACTGCTCTCCCTTCTTGACTTAAGACTACTCCTATTGGTGTTCCACTTGCATCACAATCAACTTGAAATACCTTATTGAAATCCGGTAAAACCAACACAGGCTGCTTAGTCACTTTCTGCTTTAATAACTCAAAACTTTTGTTTGCTCTAGTGGTCCATTTGAATTCCTTCTTATCTCTTGTCATGGTATTGGTCATAGGGTTACAAACTGAACTGAAATTTCTAATGAACTTCTGGTAGAAACTAGCCAATCCATGAAATGATCTTACCTCTCCAATGCTTTCCAGTGTAGGCCACCCAAAAATTGCTTTCACTTTCTCAGGGTTCATCTTCAATCCATCAACAGATATCACAAATCCAAAATAGACTAACTTTTCCTTCATAAAAGTACACTTCTTAAGATTCATCAGCAAATTTTCTTCTCTCAACCTCTGCAAAAGTTGTCTAAAATGCAACAAATGCTTCTCTTTTGTCTTAGTGAAAATCAGAATGTCATCCAAGTAAACAATGACAAACTTGCCCAAGAATTTCTTCAATACCTCATTCATCAACCTCATGAAAATACTAGGTGCATTAGTTAACCCAAAAGGCATCACCAACCACTCATACAATCTTTCATTTGTCTTGAATGTTGTCTTCCACTCATCTCCTTCTCTGATCCTAATATGATGATATCCACTCTTCAAATCTATCTTTGTAAAATATCTTGCTCCACTCAAACAATCAATTATGTCATCCATCCTAGGCAAAGGAAACTGATATTTTAATGTGATCTTGTTTATTGCTCGGGGAACAATACACATTCTCCATTCTCCATTCTTCTTAGGTGCTAATACTGCTGGTACTGCACAAGGACTCAAACTCTCTCTGATCAGACCTTTCAATAGCTCCTGCACTTGTCTGTTTAACTCATCATTCTTTGTCAGTGTCAACCAGTGTGCAACTTTGTTAGGCAAACTAGATCCGAGAATCAGGTCCATGCAATGACTGATACTTCTAATCGGTGGTAATCCATCTAACACATTATCTGAAATGATGTCTCCATACTCTGTCAGCAAATATTTTATCTCCTCCAGTTCTTCTTCTTCCAGTTCCAGTCTCTCACTCTTCTTAGGAACCAAGGCAAAACACACATTCTCATGTCTCATTATTGTTGTATATTGATTTAGACTTTATGTAATGTTATTTCATGCTTTATCTGGATGTATATAGTGTATGCTTTCATGCCGTATTTCATTACTTATGTTAAATGATATTTTTATGGATTACTGACATGGACCGATATTTACTTTATATGTGCGATGTGGTATTTTTATGTTGCACGTTTGCAAATGTATGGGATGTGAGGGGATGATTTTCCTTCACTCACTCCGATGAGACAGGGAATGTCACAATTCTCCTTCATCAGTGTGTGTGTTGTGTCTACTATATACTTATCTATATGCATGTGTGGTTCGTTGGTGTAGGACATTGCAGGTACTAGTACCGGGTAGGTACGAGGTATTGACTCCACCTAGTTTCATAGGTCTAAGCGTACCTTATTTGTCTGATGGGAGTGGAGGAGATAGTTGTGGACCCTAACTTGACCTGCAGTTACACTCATGTGAGTGTTGTCAGTCGTGTCTTTTCCGTTTGACCGGTATGTGAGTCAGAGTGCTTTGGTGTGGTTGTTTGCGATTCGTCATTTGATCATTCCTCGTTTTGCATGTTTTTGATTATTTGAATAGCTATATAATTGAGTGAATGATGTTATTGCATTGGCGTAATTAGTTAATTATTATGCTCTTGAGTTTATTGATTTAATTAAATAAATGAGTTTCTAGAATTGAATGGTTAATTCACTTATTTTATTGTGTTAAAGTTGTATTAAATATTGGGAAAAGAAATAAGTAAACTCCTTACCATTTAAATTGTAAATGCTTATGTTGAAATAAAGTATCATGGGAAATTAAAAAAAAAGCATTTCCCTTTTACATTTCTATTTAACTTTTGGATTTTATTTGTTGAAAAAGAATTGTTCATGGAAAAGGTAAATCTGATTTCTTTAACTTTTTAAAATAGTTTATTCTGATTGGTGGAGCAAACTTTTAACCTAGAAAGTTTAGGTTGAAAATATTTTTGTTTCCCATATATCCCCGGAAGTTCACGGGAAGAGGAGGCAAATTTTTGAATGCAAAATTTGGAAAACCATTTGGAAGGAGGAACCTGGAGTTGAAATTTGTTTGCAAGGTTGGAAATCTTCCACGAGTTTGCTTCTTGGATTGCTTTGAAGGTTGGATAGTCTTCTTCTTGTTTTGCAGTTAAATTTTGAATGTTTGAATTTTCTTCCTATGTGTTTGAAAAATTGTAAAATCTCTTTGAAGATTCTTGTTGAAGGTTGGAATTAAAAGGAAGAGTAGTTGTTGTTGTATTTTGTTGAATTCAAATCAAATGTGTGCATATTGAAAAGGAAATGGTTCAAATTTCTATTTGTTGTTTGTTATTGTTCTTGCAAAATCTAGTTCTTGGTTTAGTTCCTCTATTTGGTATACAAATAAATAGATTTAGTTTTCTGTGTGTTTACTAGTTTCTATTTGCCCAAGATTTGGGATTTATGTTGGCAAAATTGTTAAAATTGCCTCTTGCGTGATGCAAGGATTCTTCCTGTGTGAGAAGAAATGAAGAAATTTGTCAAATCCCTCTTATCTTTTTCTAATCCTTCTAATCTTGCCCAAGATCCTTATGTATTTGGGGGTGTTGTGTTTAATTAGTTTCCAAATTTCCTTATCAAAAATATCTTGCCAAAGATTTGGAAATGTTGTGTACTCAGTCTTTTTACCAGTAAATGGATATTGGGAATGATTTTATTTTTAAATTGAATGTTGAAAGAATATATATATATATAAACCTAGCCCACGTGGTAGGCTAATCCCATCACGTGGGACGGTAGTGTCTTGCTATTGCAGGTAGCAGCACTACTAGTCGGTAGTGATTGCTACACGGGTAGCAACACTATTGGTCGGTATGATTGCTACCGATCGGTAGCAACGCTACCGACAAGTAGTGACTGCGACCATCCGACAGCAGCACCACCCACGGGTAGCGCTTTGCCCACTGCCAGGATTTATTCCCTCTTCATGGTGCATGTTTTAACATGCCACTATTGTTATTAAAACACGATTTAAAATTTATTTAGTTTTTAAATTTTAGTTTGTGAAAGTTAATTGTTAATATATATATACAAGAAATGGCTTTGCGAGCGAAACATCATTGCAAAGCATTGACATCCACTTCTATGCATTTGAGACCGCCGTTGGGCACCTATTGGGGCTTCGCAAACCGTTTCTCTATTCTAGCTAACAACTTTTGGGCCGAGGTACCTGGTATGGCTGCTTCACGGACTCATGAACAAGAAGTTTTCTTTGCAAAAACAAAATATGCTTTGACTAAAATGGATAGGGCTTCCCCTCTCCCCTACGAAGGCTAGGATCAAAACTGGCAGATGGTTAGATGCAAAAATAAAGGAGTATTAGGTCAACCAAATTGCTACAGTTGAAATTCCAAGCACTGCTGGGAGGAGGGTTATGTAAAACCTAACCATCCAGAAAGCTCCAGTGATCGAAATATCACTCCTACATGAAATTCCTCTATAATATGGACAAAGGGTAAGGAAACCCTAGGCAGCCATTCTATTATGAATCATCAGAATGCAAAGGACGTCAAGCATCCTAAGGTGGACTCACCAATGAATCCTCCAGCTACTTCGAGAGGGTCGGTGATTGAAATCGATACTCAAACCTAGTCCAAGTATCAAATGCACTACAAAGAACACATGATATTTGCCCGATGGAAGGGTTGGGGGATCCCGTCCAAGCAAATCGCTAACTGGTTGTCTTCTTCTTTCAATAACCAGGTAAAAATTGACTTCCTTCCTGATAATTTCCTTTCTATTGAATGCGGTAATCAGGGTTTGAGAAATAGACTACTGTATGGGGACATATTAACATACAAGGGTTTCTATTTAGAATGTTGGGAATGGCAGCCCCTTTTTCTCCCATCCCGATCAAAATCTTGCATGGTTAATAGAGCAATTTCAATTGAAAAATTACCAGTAGAATTGCGAAATAATGATTTCTTAAGAATAATAGGCAATAAAATTGGGAAATTTGTAGGGGTTAAAAAATATCTCTTAGCTTCTTTAACCAGATTCTTATCGTTAACATGAATATCAACATTAAAAATTTAGAGCCCATTACGCTAAAAAGTGATAACTGTAGTTTAACCCTAGAATTATCCTTTTATAATAGCCCCATCGAAGAAAATATCCCAAGGAAATTCTCTCCTGAGGTGCCTCACCCTGGGTCAGTTCTCAAGTGGGAGGGTGCCTCACTCAAATTTTTGGAAGGGGGGGTTTTACTATGGAAGGCCTTGATGCTAAAATAAATCCTAAATATCATCCCTCTGACCCTTCAGATAACTCATGTCCTAAAGCCTCTCCCTATGGCTCCCTCTTCAAGATCCCATGTCTCTTTCTCCCTCCATCGTTGGCTATGGGCATGCCACCAATAGTTGATTCAAAGATCAGTGATCTGGACTTTGAAGAAGGTGAGATTAGTGAGCTGCCTCCTCAGAAGGATGAGCCAGGACTAGTTAAAAATACATATTCTAGTTTTCACATTCAACCAAAGGTGTTGAGTCCCTTAGGGTCTTCCCTAACCATTAAACTTACCCACTCTGAGTAATCAGTGGAGAAGGAAAGCTGTTCCCTGTTTATGGGAATGGATTCTAGGTAGGGTCAACCAACCTTTCAAGTCTCAAATGGAGACACCATTAAGGAGGAAGAGGAATGCCCTCCACCCCTGAAGAATGATTCTGAAGTGAATGTAGAATCTGAGAATGAAAAAGTAGCTAAGGAAATTAACATCATTGCCAATTTTGTAGGGGAAGAATTAGTGAATGACCTAATGGAATAATTTGTAGATGAGGTTTGTAATTCTGAGGAATTGGAGAGACAAAGGGAACTCTATGTTAAAAATCTATTGGAAAATGCTAGAGTAAATTTAGAAACAGAAGAACTCTTTATAACACTGGACAATCTAGAAAATGATAATCCAAACACTCTAGGCATTTGTATCTCTGAAGAGAGAAAGGTCTCTCCTGACTGCACCAAACTCTTTAAGAGAAGAGGCAGAAGATCCCTTGATGAACTAAGAGCTAAGGATGAGGTAGCGAGGGGTCAACCTAAAATTTCATCTCTTTTTAATGCAGGGGAGGGGAGGTTCCTCCCCACAAAGCTATGAAAATCATAACATGGAATGTTAGGGGTTTGA
The DNA here is from genome assembly GCF_030272615.1 of Cryptomeria japonica. Taxonomy (NCBI): domain Eukaryota; kingdom Viridiplantae; phylum Streptophyta; class Pinopsida; order Cupressales; family Cupressaceae; genus Cryptomeria; species Cryptomeria japonica. The sequence continues at coordinate 177,660,892 of NC_081408.1, read as the reverse complement.
ACGCCCCTAACAAAAAATGCATCTTAAAGCGATGTATCTCTGAATCAAAATTAGACATAATTTTAATCCAAGAAACTAAAATGAACTCCTCTGAGATCGACCTTTTTGAGAAGAAACTAGGCTTTCGAAAGCTGAACCATTCCCCAGCTTTGGGGGCCTCAGGAGGCTTAGCAATCATATGGGATTCTAGATTTATCTCATTTTCACCATTAGAGATTAAACAAAATTGGACAGGAGGAATAGTAGCAAGCTATAGCAACAAGCTAAGATTTAATTTGATCAATGTTTACGGTCCTATCCAGAATAGGGACAAGGCTAGGGTCTGGTTGGAACTTGAGGCTTTCCTTAGAAATCACCTGAACGAAGTCTGTATCATTGGTGGAGACTTCAATGCCGTCACTAAGGTAGAAGACAAAAGGGGAGGCAGTATCAAGCTCCCCCCAGCGACTGTGGACTTCAATCATTGGATCAATAGGAATTCTCTGCTAGAAATCTAGACGGTAGAGAATGCCTTTACATGGAACAATAGAAGGATAGGTTTCTGCAACATTGCAGAGAAACTTGAAAGGTTCTTTATCCATGGGGGACTCTTGGAGCTCAATTACACCATGGAAGAAGAGCCTCTTCCTATATCAGGCTCTGACCAGTTTCCACTTCAACTTAACATATTGTCAGATCACTCTCCTAGAAACTACCCCTTCAAATTTGAAAGCATGTGGTTCAGAGATGATAACATCATAAACCTAATTGAAAAATGGTGGAGTGGCTCAGTGTTCTCAGGATCAAAAATGTTTATTGTGGAAAACAAGTTAAAGCTAATCAAGAGGAAGCTCTTGGATGGGAATAGGATAAAATTTGGTAATATTTTTGATAAGAAACTCTTAATAGAAAAAGATCTTAAGGATGTTAGCATTGAATTTCTGGAGAAGGGGATGGATGAAAATCTCTTCCTTAAGGAAAAATCATTACTATCTGAGTATGAAAAGAGACCTGGTTGAATGATGGGGACCGCAACACCAAGTTCTTCCACAATAGTACCAAGTAGAGGAGATGGGTTAATCGAATCTCTAGTATAAAGAATTGTCAAGGCACCATCTTGTCTGAATCGATCGACGTTGCCTTAGAAGCTATAAGGTTCTTTGTTAATATCCTAAACAATACTGATGGCTCCAACCTAAAGGCCAACTCAATATTATCAAGAATCTTCCAAAACTCATTAATGATGACCATAATAAATGCTTTCTAAAGAAATTATCTGAGGAGGAGGTTAAATCCGCCCTTATGAAGATGAATCCGGATAAGGCCCCGGGCCTAGATGGCTTCCCCACTAGCTTTTTACAAAAATGTTGGGGTTTTATAGGGACGGAGATCATAGAAGCCTTAGAGGGTGTTAGGAACTCAAGGAAGACTCTCAAGGAGATCAACAATACCTTCCTATCTCTAATTCCCAAAAAAGAGGAACTAGATAGCTTCAATGACTTCAGACCTATAGCCCTATGCAACACCCTTTATAAACTCCTAACCAAAACTCTAGCAGCTAGATTTCAGAATCTTCTCCCTCTCATCATTAGCGAAGAAAAAAATAGCTTTGTAGTAGACAGATCAATCTATGATGGGGTAATAATTGCCCAAGAAGCTATCCATTCGGTCTAGCTTAATGATGCCCCTAGCATGCTAGTCAAATTGGATATAAGTAAAGCTTATGACAAAGTTGATTGGCGCTTCTTATGTAAATGCTTGGAGGCATTTGGCTTCTCCAAATCTTGGATCAACCTAATTTTTGAATGTATCTCCACCCCTAAATTCTCTGTTATGGTTAATGGCACTCCGGAGGGTTTCTTTAGTAGCTCGAGAGGGCTTAGGCAAGGTGATCCCATGTCCCCTTTCCTCTTCATCATCATGGTAGAAGCCTTAGGGAGGTCCATCTCAAAGGCTAAAGAGGAGGGCGGGATCCAAGGTATTCCCATTACTAGTGGTCTCCCCTCCTTTACCCACCAGCAATTTGTTGATGATATGATGCTTTTTGGTCAAGGTAGCACCAGGGAGGCAAGTGCCTTCAAAAGCATCCTCAACTCCTATATGATAGCATCAGGTCAAGAGGTCAATTTGGAGAAATCAACAGTTTTTATGTTCAACATAGACCCTACATTAGGGGAGTAGATCTGTAAAGTCCTAGAGATCAAGTAGGGGATCCTCCCTTGCAAATATCTAGGCATCCCCCTTGATATGGGAAGGATATCTTCAAAATTGTGGGACAAATTGGTGGATAAAATCAAATCTAGGATTAACACCTGGAAAGGAAGATGGCTATCATCTACAGGCAGGGCAACCTTGGTTAAATCGATTCTATCAGCTATGCCCATTTACCTACTTTCCTGTCAAAATCTATCTTCTAACAAATAGGCTGAACTTAACAAGCATCTCAGAACATTCTTTTGGCAAGGTGCCAATGAAGACATGAAAATATCACTCCTGTCTTGTGACAAGATATGCAGACCTAAAGAGGAAGGAGGGGCTGGCATTAAAAACCTCCATGACCAAGGTAGAGCCCTGGGAGCTAAGTGGGTTTGGAGAATGTTCAGAAACCCCCACCTCAAATGGGCAAGGCTACTGCACCATAAATACCTTAATGGAGGCAACCCTATCCAAATCTTCAGAGAAATCAACCCCCCTAGAGGTTCTCGCTTATGGAATTTCTTGCTGGAATGTAGCAGAAGTATTATTTCAGACAAACTTACTTGGAGCCTAGGGTATGGGGATGAAGCCCTTTTTTGGTTTGATTCATGGAGTGGGTATAAGGCCATCAAGAATATTTATGACTTTGGAGCTACCTGTATCCTCCTTGAATCATATAGAGGCTCCCTGTTAAAAAACTATATCTCCCCTTCATTGGAAGGGGTTGGGTGGCAATGGATCGATAGGGATAATGAGGATATTCCTGCAGGGGATAAAAGTAAACTCATGGCGATTCTTAGGTCAAGGAACATAGCCTTTGGCCATCATAAGGATAAGCTTGTATGGGATGGCTCCTTAAGTGGGTAATATAACTCCAAGGATGGGTAATCTCATATCTCCAAAGCTCATATAAGACCCAAGTCCGAGTTACCCTTGAAACTATGCTGGGATAGGTACTGCCTACCTAAGGCTGGAGTCTTCTTCTGGCTTTCTATCCAGAACAAGCTCTTAACAGTGGATAAATTTAAGAGAATGGGGTATGAAGAAGACACCAACCATCTCCTCCTCAATTGCCCCTTTTCTCACCAATGCTGGATCTGGTTCACCAAGAAACTAGAGTGGTCTGCTGCCTTCCCCCATACCATTTCTAGGATGCTTAAAGCTTGGCCTCTCCTTAGACAAGGCTGTCTCTTTGAAGGATTATGGATATCTCTCCCATCTTCCATAATGTGGGAGCTGTGGAAGGAAAGAAATAGATGTCTGCTACCATTGAGCTCATAAATAATCAGATATTATCTGGCATGAAAAATAATGCCACAGTAACCTTCTGGGATGAAAAGATGAAAAGATGTTGGGGGGGCTTATCTTTCCCTCCCTTTGTGGGGGATGGCCCTGAAGAAAGTCTCCAGAAAAGAGCTGAATGCAAGTGGCTTCCTCCAGGTGAAGGATGGTTTAAGTTAAACTTTGATGGGGCATCCCAAGGCAATCCAGGAAAAGCAGGTAGAGGATGCTCTGTCCACAACTGGGAAAGCAAAGAAATTGCCATCCTAGCTTCCCCTGTAGGTATCAAAACCAACAACTAGGCAGAGATGATGGGCCTGGTGGATGGGCTGCACCTGTGTAGGAAATTAGGAGTAAAAAATCTAGATATTGAAGGGGATTCGACTATTATTGTCAATACTCTCAGAAAAGGCAGCATGCCCAACTGGAGGCTAAACACTATGCTGTTGAGGGCTATTGATTTATGCAGAGGGTTTGAAAGGTTCATGGTCAATCATATCTATAGGGAAGGTAACAAAAGAGCGGATGAGTTGGCCAACATGGGAGTGGATGCCATCCACCTCTCCTTAGACCCCATCTAAGGCCATAACTCCCAATATGATATCTTGTTATTCTCGCTCAGAGCTCGCTAGCATGTCACTCTCCCTTCCATCCCTTTAAAATGATCATCGTCTAAATTCTAGTCCCTCCTTATTTTCCCCCTCAATAGACCCTTTTACAGTCATACATACATATATATATATATACATATATTTATATACTCATATATATACATTTACACTCATATACTCATATATATATTTAAAATCTTAGAGATATATATACATATACATACATATACAAATATATTTATATATGTATATATATATACATCCAAACTCTCATTCTCACTCATATTGACATACCATCAATTAGGTCTATTTATAAGATCAACTTTGAATATATTCACATATATATATTCGTGTATATATATATATATATAAACATATATAGATATATATGTGTATATACATATATATATATATATATACCCATATATATTTATATAAATAAATATATATACCCATATATATATATATAGGTTTATTTATAGGATTAACTTTGAATATATGTGCATATATATATTGATGTATAATTATAGGATTAACTTTGAATATATACGCATGTATAAATATACTCCTGTATATATATATATATATATATATTTATTTAGAGGATTAATTATGAATTTTTTCGTATATATATATTCATGTATTTATATACATAAATATACTCGTGGGTATATATACACACACACATATATGTGTATATATATGTATGTATATTCATATATATATATATATATTTATTTGAGATTCATGTATAAAGTCATTCTCCTCTTTGATTCAGTCGTCCTTTTGTGGCGTACTTTGTATCTTTTGACCAAGTGATGTCGGATGACCTCGTTGTCTCAACCATGTAGTGTTTTTCCTTATGGTTAGCCAAGAGTTAGTGTGTCTTTGTTTTGGCCACTTGTATTTGGATAGTGGTGTTATGGTTGTCTACTTCACCATAGGGTCCTCATGGAGTGACCATGCTTTTTTAGTGTCCTATGAGAGAGTGGCTTTTGAGTGGGGCCGCACTTGAAGTGGATGTCAGGATAACCCCTCGAAAGTCAGATAATAAGTGATAACCTAATAATTGATTAGGGCGTGGGTATTTTATAGCATTATATAAGATATTGTACCCCATGCAGGGTTGAGTGCTCGTATAGGCTCAAGATGTAATGGGAAGGCCTGGAATGGCAAATCGACCATCTTCTCTTCATGAAAGGTTGGTAGGGTCCGCATGAGAAATAAATGGAGCCAGAGGTTCATGAAAGGTTACTAGGATAACCCAGGATGGGGGTCGGGACCTATGGAGGCCTACCTAGGGTAACCATCTTAAGCTATGCAATGACACTCTCTCTTTAGGGTCACTTGAGTATTGTGTTGTTGAGTCACCTGAAATATTGTGGAGTCATATTGTACTATCATGGAGTCATTTGTTCTATCGTCCATGTCTTGCTTATGCTTGCTTGAGGGTCCTCTGCTATCTCCTAGCATGGTGGGGTGACTCCATTTTGGGATCACATGGTCGGGTGGTAGTGCCACTTCCCATCGGATGTTCTTGTTTGTACCTTCATGCGAGGATTGGCTTTGCAGGTGTTCTTGTTGTTCATGACTCATGCTCTACCTCTTGTTGGAGATTATTGTTCTTTGGAGACCTATGTGGTCAATTGTATTAATGATTTATGTAACCTTGTAAGTTGGTTAAGATGTTAACTTTATATGTATTATTGGAAGCCATGTATTTTATGATCAATGTAATCCTAAGTTTTGGATGTTATTTATCAGCTATCTTTATGATTTGTGTAAATGCTTTATTGAAGAGAAAATTATATTGTATCCTTTGAATCTTCAAATGATGTAATCTTTTTATGTATATGGCTTATTATGTTGTAAGAGTAATTGATGGTTAATTAGAATAATCGTAATTATGGAATTTAATTTTTAGTTTTATTCTTCATTGGTAACCCTTTAGGAAATCTAGTGTTAGTCTTCCGCTTGTGTTATTATTGTGCAATGTTTTAATTAATGCACTTAATGTTATTTATACTTAAAAAAATAAAATTATTTCACCCTTAGTTGTTGGTTTTCCTTTGGGGTTCCTGGCAGGGCATTACATTTGGTATCAGAGCCCATGTTTCAACACTGGGTACTCTGGTTTATATGGAGCCCATTCAGCTTGAACTTTTGTGTAGGTCTTAGTGGTTGTGTTTCCCTTGTTAGTATCCTTATCATTGAGATAAATCTTTTTCTCTTTTGAAGTGTTAGGTCATGGCTAGGAAAGCCAAGGGAAGTGGCTGTGTTGGTGGCCACAATAGAGGAAGAGATGGGGGATGGGGTCGAGGTTCTAACCACCATAGTCTTTTGCCACCACCCACTCATGTGAGTGCAGATCAGGATCAGTCTATTCATCAGGATGAACAACATTCAAGAGAGCAGGTTCCTGAAAGGGAAGAGTTGCAACAGATGTTTCGGGAGGTTCTAGCCAGACTAGGCCCCAGACTTGAGGCTGATCAACCCATCCATGCTCAGGTAGAGGAGTCACATCAATAGGTTCTGGAGAGAGAGAGAGAGGTCTCCTAGAAGGAGAGAAGTCCTAGTAGACCTAAACTTAGCTACCATGGGGCACATGAGGGAATTGATGAGGTCCAATCCTCCTTTCTTTGACGGTAAAGGTACCGGTCTTGAGGCAGAGACCTGACTGATTATCTTAGATCGGTGTTTTGCCATGTATCCATATGGTAGAAACACCAAGGGGAGATGCACTATCATGCATCTTGAGGGTTTTGCATCTATCTGGTGGCAGCTAGAGGAGGAGAGGATCAATGTGAGCATTAACACCATATCATGGGAGATCTTCCCGGAGAGATTCTAGGCATGATTTCTCTCACCATAGTGGAGGCAGTCTCGAGTAGATGAGTTCTATGCTTTGCACTAGTTTGGTATGACAATAGATCAGTTTGCACATAGGTTGTATGAGCTCAAACAGTATGTTGGTATCAGTAATGATGAGGCGATGCTAGTTCAACACTTCTTAAGGGGTCTAAATGACTGCATCAATGGAGTGAGAGTGTTTAAGCCTGCTTCAGTAGAAGTAGGCATGGCAAAAGCTAGGTTGGTGGAGTAGAATCTTAGTCATTCTCATGGCAATTAGTTTGGAGTGCAGATCGGGAATGTACCTTTCAGTTGGTCTAGAGTTAGAGGGAATCAGTCCTAGACTGCTGCACCTTTTAGGGGTTCTCAGGCACCTGCTAAGGGTGGACAGCAGCAACAACAACAGCTGCTGAGGCCGAAATAGTTTAAGGGCCAGCAGGGTGGCAACTCTCAACATAGGAAGAGAAGGAACTAGTAGAGGAGCAAGCAGAGTTTCCCAGAGCAGTCCTCTTAGGGTGCATCTCAGGCCCCTAGTAGGGGAATCTTTCAACAGTCCAGTAGCTTGTCTAGAGGTAGAGGACCTAGTAGAGGAGATTACTTCACCTGTGGTCATTTTGGCCACATAGCCACTTAGTTCCCTCAACATTGTCACCTGATTGAGGCTGGAGGTGTGTTGTGTGGTATCCCTATCTCTGTACTTTTTGACTCTAGTGCTTCAGATTCTTTCATTTTTTCATCCATTGTGGAGCGGTGCGGGTTCACATCTGCTAAGCAAGCAGATGGGTGGCAAGTAGAGTTGGCTACCGGTGTGCATGTGTCCGTCGATGCCTTCATTCCTAGTTGTGAGTTGGACCTAGGACCCTTTGTTACTGCAGTTGACCTTCGAGTCATTCCTTTGGGGTCTTATGGAGTTGTGTTGGGAATAGATTGGCTATCATCTCATAGTGCTCGTGTAGACTGTCACCTGAAGACAGTAGAGTGTTTAGGTGACCAGGGCAAGAAAGTGGGGATTGTTTGAGTTCAGAGATCAATATCCTTATGTATGATTTTGTCTAAGCAACTTAAGCGGTGTATGTGTCAAGGGTGTCAACATTTTGCAGTTGTTCTTGAGGATGTGGATGAGGAAGAGAGTCGAGAAATCGCTATTGATGGTCACCCTATTCTTTGAGAGTATGCTGATGTGTTTCCTTTGGATATTCCCGGTATGTCTTCAAAGAGAGACAGATTTTCACATTGACTTGGTTCCTGGTGCGGAACCTATTTTGAGAGCACCATATCGGATGATTACTCAAGGGTTGAGTGAGTTGAAGTTGCAGATGGAGGAATTATTGGCCAAGGGGTTCATTTGTCCTAGTGTTTCTCCTTGGGGTGCACCTGTTATCTTTGTTAAGAAGAAGGATGGTTCTATTTGGTTATGCATTGATTACCAACAATTGAATAAAGTAACCATTAGGAATCAATATCCATTGCCTCAGATTGATGATCTTTTTGATTAGGTAAAGGGAGCCAAGGTGTTCTCTAAGATTGATCTGAAATCTGGGTATCATTAGTTGCACATTCATGATGCAGACATTCATAGAATGACGTTTCATACTCGTTATGATCACTATGAGTTCACAGTGGTGCCATTTAGGTTGATGAACGCGCCTTCGGTTTTCATGAGCCTCATGAATGGGGTTTTTTGCACCTACCTTGATCATTTTTTCCTTGTGTTCTTGGATGACATATTGATTTATTCTAGATCTATGGAAGAGCATGAGGGCCATTGCGATAGGTATTGCAGTGCTTAAGGGTGAATTATCTTTATGCCAACTTGGTGAAGTGTGATTTCTTCCAGTCAGAGGTGAACTATCTTGGTCATATAGTTTCAAGAGAAGGTGTATTCATAGATCCTTCTAAGATCCAAGCCATTTTAGATTGGCTAGCACTGACCAATGTTTTAGAGGTTCGAAGTTTTATGGGTTTGGTCAGATATTATCGTCGCTTTGTTAAGAGTTTTTCCCAGACAGGTCACCCAATCATTTCTCTTCAGAGGAAAGGGAATAAGTTTGTTTGGTTAGAGCAGTGTGAGTTAGCTTTTTGTACCTTGAAGGAACTACTTTTTAGTGCTCTAATTTTTGCAGTCCCTGATCCATCCAGAGATTTATGGTATGCACAGATGCCTCTCTAGAATGTATAGGTGCAGTGCTTATGTAGGATGGACGTGTGGTTGCTTATGAGTTTCACAAACTCAAGGACCACGAGTTGAACTATCTAGTTCATGATTTGGAGTTGGCAGTTGTGGTGCATGTGTTGGTTAGATGGTGACATTTTCTATTGGGCCGTTGATTTGAGCTGCATAGTGATCACCGTAGTTTGCAGTTTATTTTCACGCAGCCGAACTTGAATGCTCGATAGAGAAGATGGATGGATTTCCTCTGTGAGTATGACTTTGAGGTTTGATATATTTAGGGTAAAGAAAATGTAGTGGTAGATGCTTTGAGTCGTAGGAGACATGAGGTTGCAACATTGTCCCTTGGAGTGGACTTGAGGGAGAGAATTCTTGGAGTTCTTCCTTAGGACACCTGGTATCAGGATGTTAGAGTCGTGATGGAGTCCGGAAGACCATTAGAGGATAGATATTTTGGTTATACTCTTGAGGCAGATGGTCTTCTTCAACATCTTGGACGGATCTATGTACCTCCTTTGGAGGGTCTTCGCATTTTGATCATGACTGAGGCCCATCGTGCACCTTATTCAGCACACCCTGGTGTCAAGAAGATGCACACTAATCTTAGAAAAATATATCATTGGGCTAGTATGAAATGTGACATTGTTTATTTTGTGTCGAAGTGTTTAGAATGTCAGCGGGTGAAGGCAGAGCATCAACACCCTGCAGGGCTTTTACAACCTAATTTGGTACCGGATTGGAAATGGGATATCATTTCCATGGATTTCATAGTGGGGTTGCCAATTTCTTTGCGTCTTAATGATGCCATCATGGTCATTGTTGATAGATTGACCAAAGTTGCTCATTTTGTTCCTTTTTGATCCTCTTATACAACAATAGTGGTGGCACGAGTTTTCTTGGATGATGTGGTGAGGTTGCATGGGATCCTAAGGTGGATCATTTCTGATAGAGATCATGTTTTTACTTCAGCATTGTGGACCTCACATCAGCATGCTTTGGGGACCCATTTGAACTTTAGTTCAACTTATCACCTAGAGACCAATGATTAGAGTGTGCGTGTGAATCAGGTCTTGGAGGACATGATTCACATGTATGTTATGGACCAATAGTCGCGTTGGGAGGAATATCTTTGCCTTATGGAGTTTTCTTATAATAATGGATATCAAAACTCTATAGGCATGTCTCCCTTCCAGGCATTGTATGGTCATCCTTTTTATACTCCTTTGAGTTGGGATCAGTTAGAGGATAGGATTCATTTAGGACTGGATATGCTTCGAGAGATGGAGCAACAGGTTGAGCAGATTTGTGGGCATTTGGTTGCTGCTCAGGACAGGTAGAAGAAGTATGCCAATGCTCATAGAGTGGATCATCAATTTTTCAGTTGGTGACTGTGCATTCTTGAGAGCGCATCCACAGAAGAGCCTGATCCATTATGGAAAGGGTTCTAAGTTGGTGCCTCTTTTTGTTGGCCCTTTTGAGATCCTTGAGAGGATAGGACATGTTGCCTACCATCTTGCCTTGCCACCGAGTCTATCCCGCATCCACGATTTCTTTCATGTTTCAATTCTTCGACCTTATCACCCTGATGTGACTCATGTTCTTTATTGGAATGCTTTGCAGGTCGAGGATGAGAAACTTTCCATGGAGCCCATGCGCATTCTTCAGCATTAGGATTTGACCCTCAGGGGTCATACCATCGACCAGGTAAGGGTCCTATGAGACCCAAGTGATGAGACCTCAATGACATGGGAGGATGCAGTGAAGATGAGAGATCTTTATTCCTATCCATTTTAGGCTTCCAGGAGTAAGCCTAGTTTTGGGGGGGAGGATGTAGTACCCCTCCTCGATCTGACTCTTTTTGGACTTATTTTAGATGAGATTTTTATGGATTACTGACATGGACTGACATTTACTTTATATGTGTGATGTGTTATTTTTATGTTGCGTGTTTGCAAATGTATGGGATGCGAGGGGATGATTTTACTTCACTCACTCTGGTGAGACAAGGAACGTCATGATTCTCCTTCATCGGTGTGTGTGTCATGTCTACTATATACTTGTCTATATGCATGTGTGGTTCTTTAGTGGAGGACATTGCAGGTACTAGTACCGGGTAGGTACAGGGTATTGAATCCACCTGGTTTCATAGGTCTAAGCATACCTTATTTGTCCAATGGGAGTGTAGGAGATAGTTGTGGACCTTAACTTGACCCACAGTTACACTTGTGTGAGTGTTGTCACTCGGTATCTTTTCCGTTTGACCGGTATGTGAGTCAGAGTGCTTTGGTGTGGTCGTTTGTGAGTCATCGTTTGACCATTCCTCGTTTTGCATGCTTTCGATTATTTGAAAAGTTATTTAATTGAGTGAATGATGTTATTCCTTTGGCATAATTAGTTAATTATTATACTCTTGAGTTTATTTATTTAATTAAATAAATGAGTTGCTATAATTAAATGGTTAATTCACTTATTTTATTGTGTTAAAGTTGTATTAAATATTGGGAAAAGAAATAAGTAAATGCCTTACCATTTAAATTGTAAATGCTTATGTTGAAATAAAGTATCATGGGAAATAGAAAATAAATAAGTAAAAGCATTTCCCTTTTACCTTTCTATTTAACTTTTGGATTTTATTTGTTGAAAAAGAATTGTTTATGGAAAAGGTAAATCTGATTTCTTTGACTTTTTAAAATAGTTTATTTTGATTGGTGGAGCAAACTTTTAACCTAGAAAGTTTAGGTTGAAAATATATTTTTTTCCCATATATTCCTGGAAGTTCACGGGAAGAGGAGGCAAATTTTTGAATGCAAAATTTGGAAAACCATTTGGAAGGAGGAACCTGGAGTTGAAATTTGTTTGCAAGGTTGGAAATCTTCCACAAGTTTTCTTCCTGGATTGCTTTCAGGGTTGGATAGTCTTCTTCTTGTTTTGCAATTAAATTTTGAATGTTTGAGTTTTCTTCTTGTGTGTTTGAAAAATTGTAAAATCTCTTTGAAGATTCTTGTTGAATATTGGATTAAAAGGAAGAGTAGTAGTTGTTGTATTTTGTTGAATTCAAATCAAATGTGTGCATATTGAAAACGAAATGGTTCAAATTTATATTTGTTGTTTGTTATTGTTCTTGAAAAATCTAGTTCTTGGTTTAGTTCCTCTATTTGGTATACAAAGAAATAGATTTAGTTTTCTATGTGTTTACTAGTTTCTATTTGCCCAAGATTTGGGATTTATGCTGGCAAAATTGTTAAAATTGCCTCTTGCGTGATGCAAGGATTCTTCCTGTGTGAGAAGAAATGAAGAAATTGATCAAATCCCTCTTATCTTTTTTCTAATCCTTCTAATCTTTCCCAAGATCCTTATGTATTTGGGGCTGTTGTGTTTAATTAATTTCCAGATTTTCTTATCGAAAATATCTTGCCAAAGATTTGGAAATGCTGTGTACTGGGTCTTTTTACCAGTAAATGGATACTAGGAATGATTTAATTTTTAAATTGAATGTTAAAATAAAATAAAAAATAAAAAAATTAACCTAGCCCACGTGGCGGGATAATCCCACCACGTGGGACGGTAGTGTCTTGCTACCATGAGTAGTAGAACTACCGGTTGGTAGTGACTGCTACGTGGGTAGCAGCACTACCGGTCAGTAGGACTACTATCGGTCAGTACCAGCACTACAGGTCGGTAGTGCCTGCTACCAGTCAGTAGCAACACTATCGATAGGTAGTGATTGTGGCCGTCTGACAATAGCACTACCTGCGGGTAGGGCTTTGCCCACCACCGGGATTTATTCCCCCTTCGCGGTGCATGTTTTAACATGCTGCTATTGTTATTAAAACGTGATTTAAAATTTATATGTTAGTTTTTAAATTTTAGTTTATTAAAGTTAATTGTTTATATATATATATATATATATGGATTTATTTTTATTTGCTTGTAAATCGGGAATTGGTTATTAAATCAAATTGATAAATTGAGATTTAATCTTAGAAATGGATAATGTGTTCAATATAATTCATATTTTTATTTTAAATATTTAATATGGATTTTATTACTTTGTTGGAATATTGAATTGGAAATTATATAGAAATGAATGACATTTTTGAACGATGCATTAAATGTAGGGTGTTTTTATTTAATCTTCAATCAATGAAATTGTGTGTTTATGATGCTGATTTTCTCAAAGATTGTTTGAGTTCGGACTTAGTGAAATTAGCTTTCCTTGCAAAGGGTATTATTGTGGTTATTTCTCATCTTTGATTTAATCGTCCTATTGTGGCATACTTTGTATCTTTTGACCAAGTGATGTATGATGACCTCATTGTCTTAACCATGTAGTGTTTTTCCTTATGGTTAACCAAGAGTTAGTACGTCTTTGTTTTGGCCACTTGTATTTGGATAGTGGTGTTATGGCTGTCTGCTTCATCATAGGGTCCTCGTGGAGTGACCATGTTTTTTTAGTGTCCTATGAAGGAGTGGCTTTTGAGTGGGGGTTGCGCCCAAAGTGGATGGAAGGATAACCCCTCGAAAGTCAGATAATAATGATAACCTAATAATTGATTAGGGGTTGGGTAGTTTATAACATTATATAAGATATTGTACCTTGTGCATGGTTGAGTGCTCGTATAGGCTCAAGATGTAATTGGAAGGCCTGGAATGGTAAACTGACCACCTTGTCTTCACGGAAGGTTGGTAGGGTCCGCATGAGACTTAGATGGAGCTAGAGGTTCGGGAAAGGTTACCATGATAACCCAGGATGGGGGCCGAGACCTATGGAGTCCTACCTAGGGTAACCATCTTAAGCTATGTGATGACACTCTCTCTTTAGGGTCACTTGAGTATTGTGATGTTGAGTCACTTGGAATATTGTGGAGTCGTATTGTACTCTCATGGAGTCATTATTTCTATCGTCCATGTCTTGCTTATGCTTACTTGAGGGTCCTTTGCTATCTCCTAGCATGGTGGGGTGATTCCATTTTGGGATCACATGGTCGGGTGGTAGTGTCACTTCCCATCAGATGTTCTTGTTCATACCTTCATGTGAGGATTGGCTTCGGAGGTTTTCTTGTGGTTCGTGACTCATGCTCTACCTCTTGTTGGAGATTATTGTTCTTTGGAGACCTATGTGGTCAATTGTATTAATGATTTATGTAACCTTGTAAGTTGGTTAAGATGTTAACTTTATATGTATTATTGGAAGCCATGTATTTTATGATCAATGTAATCCTAAGTTTTGGATGTTATTTATCAGCTATCTTTATGATTTGTGTAAATGCTTTATTGAAGAGGAAATTATATTGTATCCTTTCAATCTTCAAATGATGTAATCTGTTTATGTACATGGCTTATTATGTTGTAAGAGTAATTGATGGTTAATTGGATTAATCGTAATTGTGTAATTTAACTTTTGGTTTTATTCTTCATTGGTAACTCTTTAGGAATTTTGGTGTTATTCTTCCGCTTGTGTTATTATTGTACAATATTATAATTAATGCACTTAATGTGATTTATACTTAAAAAAATAAATAAATTATTTCACCCTTAGTTGTTGGTTTTTCTTTGGGGTTCCTGGCGGGGCATTACATTCCATCCACCAAACAGATCCTAGCATTCATACAAACTTCACTCTTTAAAGGCTCCTCCAAAGGTAACAGGGTTTGCTTCATCCCATTTGCCCCAATAGTGTATATATTCTTCCTCCCATCATGTATTTCCTGTCTATCAAATTGCTAAGGTCTATCCAACAAAAGGTGACAAATATCCATAGGCATAATATCACACAAGAGTTCATCATGATAATTCCCACTTTTTAATTTCACCAAGCATTTCTCACTTACCAACAATTTATGTTCATCTTGAATCCATGCTATCTGATAAGGCTTAAGGTGTTTCAATCTTTCCAAATTCAACTTATTCACCATCTCTTCTGAAACAAGATTATTTGAACTACCGCTATCAATAACAACTTTACAACACTTCCCAGATACTAATTTACATTTGGTCTTGAACAAATTCCTCCTCTACAAGGGTTCTTCATCTTCTCCGGTATGACACAAAACTCTCCTCATCATTAGCAATTCTCCATCTTCTTCTTTGTTAGATGATCCAGTGGGGATTTCTTCCACCACTGCTGCTCTTTAGGTATGCTATATCTTCTTACATTCAAATGCACGATGTCCTTCTCCTCCATACTTAAAGCAAGTTCCTCTAAACATTCTCTTATCCTGTTTTCTATCATCTTTTCCAGCATTCTCATTCCGATAGCCATCTGATTCTCTCCTCCAGTAGAAATTTCTACCATCTTTCTGGTATGAATTAACTTCCTTGCTTACTCCTTTATCCTTGCTCTAATCTGAATTGGTACCTCTTCCTCCAGTATATCCTCTTCCTCCTTGAAATATACCTTCAGTAAACCTTCCACCTCTAACTCTCTGCCTCTGCTCATGTCTCTTGTTTAACTTCTCTTTTAGTTTCAGGGCATACTGGTAGGCTTCTTCAAAACTCTCCAATTTGATCAAACTGAGTTCATTTTGTATAGACATCCACAATCCATTCAAATATCTAGCAACTTGTTCAACTTCATCATCAACATGCCCAGATCTGATATTCAATTTGTAAAATGCTTTGGTGTACTCCTTCACACTAGATTCCATTTGTCTCAAATTCTGCAATTTTCAAAATAGATTCACTTGATAATCAACCAGTATAAACTTTGATTCAACTTCACAACCATCTGATCCCAAGTCTTGATCTTCTCTTTACCACTTCTCTATCTATCAATTTGCAAATGCTCCCACCAAAGAGATGCATGACCTTTGAACTGGGTACAGACATATTTCACTTTCCTTTCCTCCGCGGTGTTCTCAAAATCAAAATACTTCTCCATTTCCAAGATCCAATCCATCAATTTATCGGAATATATCTTTCCATCATATTCCAGTGGGGTAAAATGGGGTTTGGTATTAGCCCTACCTAAAACTCTCAAGAACCTCTCTTTGTCTGGATCAACCACCGGTGGGTTGGCTTGTTCCACGGGGACTCCTTCTGCTTCATCTTCACTTAAATCTTCAATATGTCAGCCTCTTCTTTGTGTTTTCTCCATGAGTTCCAACCGGGCTGCTATACCTCTCAACATTTCCATAACTACTGGGTCTGCATTCCCACACACTCTACCATTCCTAGTTCCTCTTCATGCCATCTTCACCAATCCTCTGCAGCTGGAGGTCAGATCCATAGTCCACCCTACAACAAAATTCTCAGGACAACCGAGATGAAAAACTCACTTTGATACCACTTGGTGCAGTCACCGGTAGGAGAAACCTCAAGGAGATCTGTCCTAACTAGTCAGCGAGAGTAAACACACCATAAATATAAGGAGATGATGGAGGCAATACAAAATAGATATAATTATATCATGAAATCTGAATTCAATCAACCAGTAATCATCTGGGTTACATAAATTGGTACACAGACTTGATAGAACATAAGAAGTAGGTCGCCACTGAGACCTTGAAACTAAAGATCTATCTTATAAGTTATATCTATAAACTTTTTGTTGCCTTCTAATGCCTAGTTACAATGATATATACGATCCAAGGGAATCCAGTCGGCCCAAAACGGGATCAAAACTTAGAGAACAAGACCTAGCATGTAAAACCACAAGGTCGGCCTCCGCCAAGAGAATCCTCCAGAAAATTCAAAGGATGAAGTGTAGGTCATGGGAAAAGGTCGGAAACACATCAAGGAAGATCGTAATCAATGCAAGGATCCACAAGCTTCTGAAAAGGTTCATTCCGATAGATTGCCCAAAATAGGTCCAAGCAACCGGTAACAAGAAACTGACATGAAAAACTGGTAGCGATACCTTGCCAAAAAATGATCCAAAAGTGACATGGTCGGGAAATAAGAGCGATGATCAAGTATTCAAGTAGAATCCAACTCCATAGGTTCTAGTGAGCCAGAACTAGTACATAGAAAAAAAATGTTGAAACTGCAAACAAAAAGCCAAAACAAAAGGAATTTTTTTTTTGGTTGATGCAAGATTGCCATGAACCAAGGATGCTCCTGCATCACCATCTCTTGGAAAGAAGACCATGAAGTTTAAAAAGTGTTGGTTAATAGATTTTTTTCTCTTAAAAAATATGACAATATTGATTCCTAGCCCGGACAAGAGAACAAACTATTAACAATAGTTGGATAAGTTGTAATTATTTTTGCAACTTTGCTCATGAATTTGAGAGGTACAACTCCCTCTTATGATATAAGTTTAGATTTTCACCAGGTATTCTTTTTGTCATGCCTGTGAAGTGTGTACTTGTTATACCTGTAGCTGCAACACAAAATACTGAATAAATCATTACAAGCAATGGTTAGAAAATTTTTCAACGAAAGATAAAACCATAGCTAAGCGATCTATTGCCTCCTAGTAAATGCGAGTATGAATTTTGCTCTCAGATTTGGTTAGGGAAATTCTAGTGACTTGACTGCACTTAAATGGAGGATTTAAATGACGAAGATGCATAAGCTAGCAATGATAGCATGATTAAGCTACATGATTTTTCTAGAAAATAAGATAGAATGAAGATGCAAATAAGCTAAAATTGAACATGATAGCAATGCTAAGAATGATTTGCTAAGAGATATATGCCTATAGTAACAATTCTTGAATGCAAATGAGATGGGATGAATCAGGGGTGAATGAGATGAATGAATTAGGGACCCTTTGTGCTCCAAAATGAGGTCTATTTATAGGATTTCCAAGGCTAGGGGTGAGGTGGCAGGAATCAATGGTTAAGATTAAGTCTGAAGATATCAATGGTGAAATTGGAGGAGGTTGGCAAAGAGGTTGGATTAAAGGGAACATCTGTCATCTCTATGGTGACAAGTGTCAAGAGGCTTCTAGAAGAGGTTGGATGAAAGGGAACACTTAGTGACAAGTGTCACAAAGCTTGGCTCATGAGAGGGTAAAGTGTTCAAGGAAAGGGGACTTTGGGGTAAATGGAATGGGTTAGGTTTAGGAATGGTTGGGTTAGGTGGTTAAAAGTTAGGAGAATTGAATTTAAAAATTCAAATAATAAGAACATGCTAGTTAATTTCAACAACTCATAATTGATTTGTTTTAATTAATTATAAGATTAGAAGAAATGAATTTGATGGGGAAGAATTAATTAATTTGAATTAATTAATCAAAGGGGATTATTGAAATGAACCTATTAAATAAATCCTTAGATTTATTAATAAGTAGATGAAAAGGGGGGATTTAATCAAATTGTCGATGAATTTAATTAAATTGGGGAGGGAGATTAATTGGATAATTGTTTATTCAATTAATTATCTTCAGACTATTTTTAGGTGTATACATTTTGCCCCTCTTTGGAGCGAGGTGTGATGACGCGTTGATTCAAAGAATAATCTCATTTTGATGATGATATTGGTTCGATAGGATGCCCCAACTCTTGATTGATAAATTGCGGTATGATGATGCCCCCTCGGGAGATCAATTGAGATAATTGATCTTTGGAGTGAAATTGATATCCTGATAGATTTGATTTGATTTCTGCAACTTTGTTTGATGAAAATGCGAGTTCATCGATTAGCTTGATTGATTAGATTGATAAGATCGAGATTCAGTCTAGTTTCAGGAATAACACCTCTAGTATAAGACAAAGATGATCAAAGCGTCTGGTTTCATGAAGGATACATCCTGTATAAGACATGATCAGAACATCTGGTTTCGGGAAGGATACATCTTGTATAAGACATGAATTAGATTGTCTGGTTTCAGGAAAGATACATCCTATATAAGACATGATAGAATCAATTAGGTTTGATTGATTGATTAAATTGATAAGATTGATTAGATAAAGAACTGACAGTTTGTTGATATCAAGTTGCAAAAATATTTGGCTATGTTGATGTTGATTCTAGTGAGGGAGATAGCATAAGAGTTTTGATGGGTCAATAATATCTGAAGAGATATGAGTTGTTATTTTGATTGTGTATACACTTGTGATGATACTTTAATGATTCCTACGATAGATTTAACCTTGGGTGAAAGGAGCATGCGGGATCCCATGTGAGAATGAAATGCAAGCTAAATGCAAATGCAAATGCTAAGCTACAACCATATCAGTCACTGGATTATTGTGTTTTGTCATCATTGAGCTTTTGAAATGTGGGAAGTGAGTGCAAACATCGATGGTATAATTAAACCATGATGACCTGAGCACTTCTTTCCTGGATTGTGATAGAGCAAGTTAGCACAAGCATCGAGGTATAATTGAACCGAGATGACCTGAGTGTTGCTTGCATAAAACAGGCAGTATTAATCATTTTAATATGCAAATCGGAAATGTCTTCAATGATACTCCAATGATCATATCCCAAGACAAATTTGTACATATTAATGATTAATTTTCAGATAGTAGACAAGAAAAATATCATGTTCCTTCCTTGTTCCTCTAGTCAAAAACATCCTGGAGTCACTTAGAAATCATGATAGCGAAAAGCAATATAGAAAAGTTGAACAATCATGTTAAAATCATTATCCAAAAGATATTATCCACTGAAAAGTGTGTGATGTGTTAAGTTCTGATATGTGATAGCTTGATAGTTTGATCTCATGTTCAATGTTGGATGTGTCTCAGTTTTTGCTTGATAAGAGTTGTCTAGCTGTTGTTCTACCTATTTGATTTAGCTCAAAATGATCAAGAGTTTGCCCCTAGCTAGGTGTAGGATTTTGTGCCAAGCCTAGAACCAAATTCGTTATGATATATCCAATGATCCAAACCATGGCAAGAAGCCACCAAGATGTATGCGTATGTAGAAAGGCTTCATGATGATCAGCGTTGATGGAAAATGAACGAATGCAAGCAGAAAGATGCATGAACTAATAGATGGAAGAGCTAGAAGACATATAGCGCCTGTTTGCCAGGTTTTCACGGCCTGTTTTTTATTGCACTTTTTCTCATTTTTGATTTTTCTTCTTTTTCACTTTTTTTTAATTTTTCTGTTTTTTCACTGTTTTGTTTTTTCTAATTTTTTCACTATTTTTCATTTTTTTGATTTTTCATTATTTTTGATTTTTTTGATTTTTCACTATTTTTGATTTTTCTGATTTTTCACTGTTTTTTATTTTTCTGATTTTTCACTGTTTTTGATTTTTCTGATTTTTCACATTTTTAAAAAAAAAATTTCTTTTTTTTTAGACATAGAATTTCTTTAGGTGCATGCTATTGATGGGTTTGTCGAGCTGATCTTCATCCTGTGTTGATAGTTGATATGCTCGTGATCCAAATACTCTTGTGACCACAAATGGACCTAACCAGTTTGGTTCAAACTTTTATTTCTTTTCTTGATCTGCCTAGTTGTGCGGATTTTCCTTTAGCACTAGTTCTCCAGCTTGAAAGACTCATGATTTAACCTGATGATTATAACTCTGACACATTCTTTTCTAATATACCTTTAAATGATCAAAGATATTTTGTCTTCGTTCATGGATTAATTCTAACTCTTGCAGTCTAGATACTTGTTGTTCTTCATCTGGGATGAGACCTTTTAGTGATACACGTAGAGAGGGTATCTCTACTTCGATTGGCAATATTGCTTCTAATTCGTATACACGAGAGAAATGTGTGGCACCTTTTGGTGTGCGAATAGTGGTACGGTAGACCCATAGAGCAGGGTTCAGTTGAATATGCCAATCTCTTCCAGCATCGTTCACTGTCTTTTTGAGGATTTTTAGAATAGTTTTGTTAGATACTTTTGCCTACCCATTCCCTTGTGGATAATAGGGTGTGGAGAATCTGTGCTGGATTTTGAACTTCTCACATAGCTCTTGTACATCTTGATTATTGAATGGTCGCCCATTATCAGTGATAATGGTCTTTGGTATTCCATAGCGATAAATGATGTAATTCAAGATAAATGCAACAATTTGTTTTCATGTGATATTTATGAGAGGTGCGACCTCTATCCCTTTTGTAAAATATTTTGTAGCTACCAGGATGAATTTGTGTCCGTTAGATGAAGAAGGATTTATCTTTCCTACTAGATCGATACCTCATTGAAAGAAAGGCCAAGATGTTGCTAAAGCATGAAGTTCTTGTGCTGGTGCATGAATCAAATTCCCATGGATCTAACATTGTTTGTATGTTCTTGCTATCTGAAAGAATCTTGTTCCATAGTCGGCCAATAATAGCCCAAGCGTATGAGTATTTTGAAAGGGTAAGACCACTTGAATGAGTGCCACAAACGTCATTATGGACTTCATGTAAGGCCTTCTTAGATTCTTCTTGTTCGAGACATCTTAAGAGAGTACAGTCAAGATCTCATTTAAACAGGGTATCCGCGACAAGAGTAAAATGGGAGGATTGGTGAATAAAGTTTCTCTTTTGATTTTTTGATAAGTTGGGAGGTAAGGTGTTATCTTTTAGGTATGTGTAAGTTTGGTCATAGCGGGAGGAATCATGTCCGACAAGGTGATAGATAGTTTGGGAATCAGGACAATTATGAGTAGGGTAAAACAATTCTTCCACTAGGAATTCATAACGCAGTTGATTTTCCTGTGTCTGAAGGAGAGAAGCAAGTGTAGCCATGGCATCTACTACTTTGTTGTCATTTCTTGGAATCTGTTGAAAATTAATTTCTACAAAGTATTTCTTGATATCATCAACCATCTTTTTGTAAGGCATCAATTTTTCATCCTTTGTTTGATAATCGTCTTTGATTTGATTGATGACGAGCTAGGAGTCTCCAAAGACTTGAAGTTGTGTAATGTTCCATTCTATAGCCATTTTGATACCTGTTGTATATGGTGAAAATGGATAACAAGAACAACAATATTGAAAGGCTAAAATGAATCCAACCACAAAACCCTAGCCTAACAATCAACAAAGATCCACCATAACATATGAAGATAACCTAAGACAATGCAAAATAACTCAAAATCACAAAGATTATACCATCACATATCCAATAGGGTTTTGATCTCCATTCTTCCTATCTCCATTGATCTTGCTTGATATATTTGCTCTCAGATTTTTATATGCACAAGAGCTCAACAAAGAACGGAATGTGGTTGCAAGTAGGATCGTAGTGTAGTCAATTGCATAAAAGATCATTAGCATGAGTCATTAGGGTTTGACAATGAAGAAAGCATCTCCTTAAATAGAAGACACAATATGAAATGGAGGGTTAAGATTGAGAGGTGTAAAAAGAGAGGTCGGCTAGGATTAGAGGGTAGGTATAAGAAATACCAAAATAATGAAAGAGGTAGGTAGTGTATGAATTAAGAGATGAATGACATGTGTCATGGGTAGAAAAAGCTAATGAATTAATTAAATAAATAAATATTTATTTAATTAATAGAAGAAGTAGGATAATTAAATAAATAAAAATATTTATTTAATTTAGGAAAAAGATAATTTAAATAAATAAATGTATTTATTTAAATGAGAAATAAGGCTAGAAGAGGATAAATGAATTAATTAAATAAATAAGGATTTATTTAATTAATAGAAGAATTAGACTTAGATAATTAAATAAATAAAATATTTATTTAATTAGACATGACAATTTTAGGTGTCTACATTTTGCCCCTCTTTGAGACAATGCGGCTTGTCGCGTTGTTTCAAAGAAGATAAGATGAACTGATACAGAGTTGCCCCAGAATGGGAATGATATGCCCCCTCGAGAGATTGGATGAAAATGTCTGAAAAGATTGCAAACAATCTCTTGATAAGAAAGACGGGATAGAATGGGTTGACCAAATAAAGTGACAAAGTCACAGGAAGAAGAATACTGACTCGGGAAATGAGGGCGAGGGCTAGGGTAGGCTATAAGATAGACCACGGGCAAAAGACATCCTCATTGTCATCCACACCCTTACAAGATCACAGTGCAGAGCGAGAAAAGAGCAGCAGCAGTCAGCAGCGATGGCTTTGGTTCATAGATTTGACCGCGTTCGCCAATTTCAGCGACCAGCAGATGCAGGAGAGCCGGTAAGTACCCGAAAACCTCCTCGTACTTTCACGCATTTCAAGTTTTGTCATTAATGAATGCTAAGTAGCAATAAATGCGCTAGGAATAGGGTAGTTGAAATATGCAAAAATGCACAACCGCGTCTATGTCAGTGCCAGGCGCGTCTGTGTCGGGTCCAGGCGCATCTGTGCCTGGAACCGCATTTGTGCTGAATACGGACGCGTTTGCGAAATGTAGAGGCGTTTGTGCCCTGTAGGGGCATTTATGTCATGTAGGGACGTCTGTGTTCATGTAGGGACGTCTGTGTTCCCTGGCCGCGTTTGTGCATGGTATAGGCACGTTTGTGTTCAGGAAGCGCGTCTGTGTTGCAGAAGCGCGTTTGTGCAGTCTATAAGCGCGTTTGTGTGTCAAAATGCATAGGTTGTGTCTTTTTAGGTCAAATCGGCAGTTCTGTGATGAACATACGCTGTCGATTGGATAAGCTGCTGAGAGGATACACTCAAGCAGGTCCTCTAGGAAGACTAGGATAGATCAAGGCACTTTGTGATGAACAGGGAGCACCAAGATAGGCAGCACTTTGTGATGAACAGGGAGTGCGAATGTGAGTAACACTTTGTGATGAACAGGGAATGTCACACACGTAGTACTGTGTGATGAACAGGGAGTACTACTAGGATAGATAGCAACACTTTGTGATGAACAGTGAGTGTCACTAGGGTAGATAACCATATGCATTTAGATAGCAAGTAGCATTTTGTGATAAACAGTGAATGCCACGATAACTGACATGATTGATTGGTTGACTGCAGGAGTATCTGCCTATGTTGGAGTCACGGGAGAGATTCCCATTGACTCAGAGGTTGCGACCAGAGTTGTCAATTCAGGACATGATTTCTATTGAGGAGATGGGTCTCACACATGTGCTATATGTGCCCGAGTTTCGGGCAAACATGGGTTTGCTGACTGCACTGGCGGAGAGATGGCACTCCGAGACTTGCACGTTTCACTTGCCTATGGGTGAGATGACAGTGACGCTCGAGGATGTCTATAGGATTCTGCATATTCCGATCGATGGAGAGTTGATTCCATATGATCGAGACGGAGACAGGGAGGCGCTGAGACGGGTATTCCAGGATCCCAGGTTGGAGATGCGAGCAGGTCACGTGGCATGGGATACCATGACCACTACAGGTTTATCTTTACCAGCTGTTATCGGAGGAGTCATCAGTGGGTACTTGTGTCCGGACAGAGCTACACGAGGATTGGTAGTTGGCTGGGGAGGGGCATTGGAGACACTGGTGACTGAGCACACCAGATATGCATGGGGGCCATGTGTCCTGGCCCATTTGTACTATGAGCTGCATCAGTTTGTGTACCACGGATCAGTGGGCTTGGGCTGCGGAGTGACTCTCCTACAGGTGTGGGCATATGAGCACCTACCGATCACACGACCTATCCACTTCAGAGGCAGAGGGCAGGGACGGAGCTTTGTGCATTTGTACGATATGATTACATCACAGCCTTGGATTGGTCGATTGGAGCATTGGAGACGCGTCATAGATGACATTGATATGGTTATCTGGAGGCCGTACCTGGGGTGCGAGGAGTGGGATGATGATGCAGTGGAGCTACCCTATGCATTCAGGAGTAGGTATCTTATTGGGCGGACGCCCTATATTCTGGAGAGGCAGCTTGTTGACAGGGTATGTAGACAGTTCGGCAGGATTCAGTGGATGCCACGAGGCTCGGGCATGTATGCCTGTACAGTCAGAGATCAGGTACAGTTCGGGCCGCTGTTATCATATGATCAGGTCGTGACACAGCTGGCAGAGATGATGCCATTACCATGGGACATGTGGCCGGAGGTAGAGGATGTAGGGATGGACGCAGAGTACTCTGCGTATTGGGCAGAGCATCCCTTTCCGAGGTTGACAGATCCGGGAGAGCTGCTGGAGGGAGAGGTGGGAGGGGATGATGATGATGATGGTGGAGGAGATGGAGGCAGGGGTCAATGAAGGCGGAGGGGAGTGGTGGGAGAGAGGCGAGTAGCACCTCGGAGGGAGGGAGGACAGGAGAGAGCAGCTCAGGTGGTGAGGGGTCGAGGTGGATTGCCCCTACATGTACCAGCAGCACAGGTTCCTAGAGCACAGGGACCGAGACAGGTGCAGGGATAGGGACGAGGGGAGGCACAGGTACAGGCACCTGCAGAGGAGGAGCC